>NC_135955.1:7603660-7903660 GCF_053455715.1 Rhinoraja longicauda
AGACATTGGTAGGAAAATCATGTCAAATGCTGCTGTGCTTTGCTTCTATGCACAGAATGTCGCATAATCTGAGCTGCAAATATAAATGTAACTCCGCTCTCCCTTTCTTGAAACCTTTGTTCATGAGTTGTGCGAGCAGAATTAGACCATTCGGCCCATCAAGTCCACTCCGCCATTCAATCATGGCTGATCTATCTCTCCCTCCTAACCCCATTCTACTGCGTTCTCCCCAGAACCCTTGACACAGTATGGCATGGTATTGGTTACACTTATTTCCTCTGCCTGCTCTTGATCCATGTCCCTCCATTCCCTGCATCTCCCTGTGCCTTTCTAAAAGCCTCTCAAGGTCCATTATTAATCTGCTGCTGCACTATCGTAAGGTCATAAGGAATAGGAGTAGAATTAGGCCATTCGCCCCATCAAGTCAACTCTGCCATTCAATCTGGAAAGACTGGAGAGACGAGGCTTGTATACACTGGAATTTAGAAGGATGAGAAGAGATCTTATCGAAACGTATAAGATTATTAAGGGGTTGGACACGTTAGAGGCAGGAAACATGTTCCTAATGTTGGGGGAGTCCAGAAAAAGGGGCCACAGTTTAAGAATAAGGGGTAGGCCATTTAGAACTGAGATGAGGAAAAACTTTTTCAGTCAGAGAGTTGTGAATCTGTGGAATTCTCTGCCTCAGAGGCCAATTCTCTGAATGTATTCAAGAGAGAGCTAGATAGAGCTCTTAAGGATAGCGGAGTCAGGGGGTATGGGGAGAAGGCAGGAACGGGGTACTGATTGAGAATGATCAGCCATGATCACATTGAATGGCGGTGCTGGCTCGAAGGGCTGAATGGCCTCCTCCTGCACCTATTGCCTATTGTCTATTGTCTCTTTTCAATCATGGCTGATCTATCTCTCCCTCCCAACCTAATTCTCCTGCCTTCTCCCCATAACCCCTGACACTCTTACTAATCAATAACCTGTCATTCCCCACCTTAAAAATTTCCACTGACTTGGTCTCCACAGCAATGGAAGCTTGGTTTCCATTAACTTGGTCTCTGTGGCAACGAATTCCACAGATCCACCACCTTCTGACTAAATAAATTCCTCCTCGCCTCCTTTCTAAAGGTACGTCCTTTTATTCTGAGGCTATGGCCTCTGGTCCAGGGCTCTCCCTTTGGTGGAAACATCCTCTCCCCATCTACTCTACCCAGGCCTTTCACTATTTATTCCCATCACACCCATCCCGCTGAAAAGGAATAGATGAACGCATATGTCGATATATTTGTCATTGTTTATTAGCTCCAATGTATTTAAGGTTCAATTCATGTGTCTGATTCGTGTCTCGTGAATTTGTAAGGCTGCATTCCACATGTTCAGATATTTCTCGTTGAACAATTGTATTTACTTTCTTTCCTCCCTGACTCGCAGCAAAGAATTCTACATTCTATCCAGGAGCAAAGGTTTGAATCTAACAATAGGACATCTTTAGAATCATTTCAATTCATTTGCTGCCCACCAGACAGATGTGTAGGGTCTCGACCCGAAACATCACCCATTCCTTCTCTCCCGAGATGCTGCCTGACCTGCTGAGTTACTCCAGCATTTTGTGAATAAATCGATTTGTACCAGCATCTGCAGTTATTTTCTTATACTATAGATGAGTAGATCTGCTGACTCTGGGGTGAGAGATTTTTTCTTGTGATATCGTTCATCACTACTTTCCCATCTGGAAGTTTCATGCTCACTGAATGTCCCCACCCTTGCCTCCTTTAATAGCAGAACGCATGCAAGATTTTCCGCTCTCCGAAATGGCCCCTGAATTGAGAGAACTTTGGACCACTATCATGAGGGTATTTGCAATATCATTGTTTAATTTCTCTCATTCCTGGCCCAAAAAAACCCCAAATGGGGACATTGTTCATGAGTCCAACTACTTTAATTAATTTCAGCACATACCTGACTCTAACTCAATTTTGGTGGTTCTTCTTTAATGGAAACTAGACCAAGTGGACCCATTGGGCCCAAACCTCTCCTGCATTGATGCAGCATCCTCTCTTCCCCTCTCCCCTCTCCCCCCCATCCCCCCTCCCCTCCCACCATCACCCCCACCTCTCTCCCTCCCCTTCCCACCCCCTCCCCCCCCACTCCATCCCCCTCAACCCCCCTTATCCTCCCTCCCCCCCGCCCTCCACTCCCTCCCTCCCCCCCCCCCCTCCCCCCTCCCTCCCTAGGATATAAATTTAAACTTTAAAATGTGAATAACTTTAAAAATATAACACCGAGTTCAATGAAAATTCTTCCAGTAGCACCAAGGGGGACGACGGTGAGTAAGGTGGGTCTAAAATTGTCGCTTTATCGTGTACCGTATTGGCTGTAGTTTAGGAACAAACAAACAAACAAACTGGAGTTTTAGCATATAGATTGCCTGAATTTTCTCCTATCACTTTCGGGGGCACACATTGTGATTTTACCATCTCTTGCCAGGTTTTTCTTTCCCCCATTCCTTTTCCTTTCATCTATTTTTGACACCCTTTACCAATCTCCATCTTTCTCTCAATTGCCACAATCTATGCCAGGTTTTTTTTTGTAGCTTTTAAGGTTTAAGTTATTTCTTCTCTCCTTAGTTACTTTTGAGTTTCTTCTTGGCAAGTACAGCTCTCAACCTTTGAAGAATATACGGGCTCTATCACATCAATCCGTTTTTTGAGAACATTTCTCTTCTCTGGTTTTATACATTATCAGATTTGACAAGTTGATTTAAATAGCTTTCATCTTCTCACAAGGAACTAAACCTTCCCGTAATCAAGAACTTTTAGAAGCTGTTGTGTGCTTCTCCATTTCTGACAGTACTTTGATCTTGATCAGCATGGTATTTAAAAGTGAGATAAGTATCCGATAAATGTTCGTGCATCAATAGGCTGTTTGCTACATATGGAATATTTCTCGTTACTAAATCAAATATGATCTGTGTTGTTATCGGTTCCAGGACTTGTAGTTGCAGAAACAGATCCTCAGTATGTTTTAGATATATTAATTATCTTTCTGGCATGAACTGATTTCCTCCGCCCAACCTATATGTAAACCAAAATCTTATGGCTGCATGTTTATCTAATCTGAAGGAATGCATCCTAACACACAAATAGCTACAACTAGTGGGCTTCCACACAATTCTCAAACCCCACTTTTTTCCTAATTCAAGAAAAGAAATGGGACTCGGAGTGGGCCATTTAGGCCTTCAAAGCAGCTCCATCATTAACTCGCATCATGGCTGATCTTGTCCACCTGTGCTATTTTCCTGCACTATCCCCACATCCCTCGATTCCCTTTGTATTTGGAGATTTCTGTTTTGAATGAATTCAATAACCTCACGGATATGGAAATATCTAAGATTTATTGCCCTCTGTTTGAAGAAATGTCTCCTTATCTTAATCCTACTTTTTCTCATCCCCCCCACCCACTGTACATCTGTCCCACAGCCAGGGATTCATCCTCCCTGTCCTATGCTGTCATCTTAAAGCCCTTTATGATCTTTATATCATTTTATTGCAATCTCACTCATCTCATTGTTTTTCTTTACAACTCAAGAGAATACAGCGCCATTCTACTCAACCTCATGTGCAATGATAAACCAACCCTCCCTGAAACTGTTAAAATGAATCTCAGCTGTATTTCCTGTCTAACAAGTATGCTCTTTCAGAAGCAAGGAGACCTAAACTGTCCGCATTACTCCAGGTATTGTCTCCCCAAAGCACACAGTATTGCAATGAGTCTTTCTTACACCTGCATTGAAATCCTCTCAGAATGAAGGCTAACTTACCTTTCGCCCTCCTAGTCACTCGATGCCCATGTCACAAGCCTTCGGTGACTTGGTTGCAAGTGGACCTAGGTTCGCTGTACCTCACCACTATTTTTCACCCAGAGAGTTGTGAATTTGTGGAATTCTCTGCCACAAATGGCAGTGGAGACCAAATCACTGGATGGATTTAACAGAGAGTAGATAGAGCGCTAGGGGCTAGTGAAATCAAGGGATATGGGGAGAAGGCAGGCACGGGTTATCGATTGTGGACGATCAGCCATGATCACAATGAATGGTGGTGCTGGCTCGAAGGGCCGAATGGCCTCCTCCTGCACCTATTTTCTATGTTTCTATGTTTCTATCCATTTTCTCTCCATTTAACAAATGCTCTGCTAGTTGGTTATGTGCATCAGAGTGAATGGCCTCACATTATTCCACATTATTATTCCATCTGCAATGTTCTCCAACACTCATACTGCTTGCCCTTGCCTGTTTACATCCTCCTCTGTACTCAATCCTGCCTAGTTTATTATCAGTAGTAAATGTCTCCAATTCCCAATCCATGTCAGTGTATTGCCCCAGCCCTAACTTTGGCGGCTACCTGTGCATCATTGTATCAAATACCTTCTGAGCTCCCCAAATATTGCACGCCCACTACTTTCCCTCTTACTCTGCCCGTCGTGTCCTCAAATAACTCCAGAAAAGTTGTCAAATTTGATTTTATTGCATAAATTCATTCAGGCTCTGCTCAAACCCATAATCTTTTAAACGTGAAGATTGTCACAAAAAGCTGGAGTAGCTCAGCGGGACAGGCAGCATCTCTGGAGAGAAGGAATGGGTGACGTTTCGGGTCGAGACCCTTCTTCAGTCTGACGAAGGGTCCCGACCCGAAACGTCCCCCCTTCCTTCTCTCCAGAGATGCAGCCTGTCCCACTGAGTTATTATTCATATTTCATATTTCAGATACAGCGCGGAAACAGGCCTTTTCGGCCCACCAAGTCCGCACCGCCCAGTGATCCCCGCACATTAACACTATCCTACACACACACTAGGGACAATTTTTACATTTACCCAGTCAATTAACCTACATACCTGTACGTCTTTGGAGTGTGGGAGGAAACCGAAGATCTCGGAGAAAACCCACGCAGGTCACGGGGAGAACGTACAAACTCCTTACAGTACAGCGCCCGTAGTCAGGATCGAACCTAAGTCTCCGGCGCTGCATTCGCTGTAAGACAGCAACTCTACCGCTGCGCCACCGTGCCGTATTTCAGCTTTCTGTTTCTATCTTCGGTTTAAACCAGCATCTGCAGTTCCTTTTTACACATCTTTGAAATGTGTTCTGTTATTACTTTGCCACGATCTTCTCAAACACTGATTTTCTGTGGAAAAACTTGGCAGTAGAATGTAATTTTGTCCTTAATAATCACCATCATTTTCTCTATCATTTTCTCATTTTTATTCCTGTGGACTTAACCCAAGGTACTTAGTTCCTAGTATTTGACAGCCCTGCCCCCTTGATTCAGTAATTGCTTCCATATCACTTTACGTATCCAGGTTGAATTTTCCCTTGCAACTAATTTTTATCATTTTAGCCTCGTCTACTGTTTTCCCATGCCTAAATTAAGATTTCCAATTATCAATTGTTTGTGCTAGCTTTCTTAATGATCTGTGTACAGCAAATAATTTCCCTCATTGCCCATTCTAATTAAGTGTTCTCAATAAAGAGAGAGAGTCCCCAAGGTATTAATGTTCGCGAATCCCATTTTCCCTCAGTTGAGGGAGGTGACCAGATGGATGCTAAGGACAACATGTGTTTTCAAGGCTTGCAATGCTTCCCAATGTACACCCAAATATGAGTGTTGTACGAGGCTTTTGCGCTGTAACGTCTTGTTGCAAGCAGAAGCTCGGTGCAGTATGTCCAGTACCGTCGAATATGTTTAACAGCATAAATAGGAGATTTACATATCAGTCGATGTGAGAATTCGCTTAAAGTTTTATTTATTGAAATGCAAAGATCCTTTTCCAAGTTTGGAATTATTTAGGAATAATTGTGCCACCATTTGCTTCACATCTTTCCTATCAGGATGACCTTGGCCTGCCTCAATTTAGCTTAGTTTACCATGATTAGTTCCTCTGTCCCTCTCTGTCCCCTCCCCCTTCCTAGTTCTCCCACTAGTCTTCCTATCTCCTACTACATCCTATCTTTGTCCTGCCCCCTCCCCTGACATCAGTCTGAAGAAGGGTCTCGACCCGAAATGTCACCCATTCCTTCTCTCCAGAGATGCTGCCTGACCCGCTGAGTTACTCCAGCATTTTGTGTCTACCTTCGATTTAAAGCAGCATCTGCAGTTTTCTTTCCTACACGAGGTACAGTGAAAAGCTTTTTGTCGTGTGCTGACCAGTCAGTTGAAAGGCTATACATGATTACAATTGGGACGTCCACAATGTACAGATACATGATAAAGGGAATTACATTTAGTGCAAGATAAAGTCCAATTAAAGACAGCCTAAGGTTCTTCAGTGAGGTAGATAATGGCTCAGGACCGCTCTCTTGTTATTGGTAGAATGGTTCAGTTGCCTGATAGAGCACGTAATTTGTTCAGCTGTTATCAGTCTCCCCTACAATTAGTACTTGCACTGCAGTGTAACTTCTTCACACTTTACGCAGAAGTCAGGTTTGACATTCTATGTTTTGTTTAATACCAATTAACTTTCTGGTCGGTGATGGCCACTCGAATGTTGATAGTGAGAGTGAGATCGTGGAGGATATGAAAATAGTAATGTCAATAATACTTAAACGTCTTCCGAGATGTGATCAATTTCTGGCACTTCCCTGGCAAAAATTGTTCTCAATACTTATCAGCTTAAATCTGGATGTTATCCAGAACACAGCGGGATAAGTATACAGCGGGATATAAAATGACTCCACAGACAGCTCAAGAGGAGCATCTGACACAGGCCGGACAGACTGTAGGTGTAGGAAGAAACCAAGCAAGCGAAGGTGGATCCAAAATGCTGGAGTCAATTAGATCAGTTACAGAAATGGGTGGAGAAATGGCAGATGAAGTTTAATGAGAGCGAGTGTGTGCATTTGGCAATACAAGGGGGAAGTATGCAGTTCTTGGCAAGACCCTTAAGTGCATTGATACTCAGAGGGATCTTTGGATCCATGTCCATAGCTCCTTGAAATTGTCAACACAGAGTGGTAAAGAAGGAATGTGGGATACTTGCTTTCATCTGTCAGGGCATTGAGTATAAGAGTCGGGGAAATCATGTTGTACTTTATGGTATTTTGGCTTTGGAACAGTTGGAGTTGCTTCATTACAGAAATAATATGGAGGCTTTGGGCAGGGCTGAGTTTGAAGGTATTACTGAAAAGCAGAGTAGGACTCTGTAGGTCAAAACTAGGACAACTTGGATTGTTTCCTCTGGAATGTCAGAGATGGAGGGGAGACCAGATAAAGTATATAAATTATGATAGGCATAGATAGGATAGACAATCGGAACCTTTTCCCATGGATGGAAATGACAAAGACTGGAGGACATAGCTTTGAGATGAGAGGGGCAAAGTTTAAAGGAGACGGCAAGGCAAGAGTGCTGGGTCCATGGAATACGCTGCCAAGGGTGGTGTTAGAGGTAGATATGTTGCTGGCATTTAAGAGGCTTCCAGCTAGGAACATCAACATACAGAGAATAAAAAGATATGGATCACACGCAGACAAAGCAGGTTAATTTAACTTGCATCAATGTTCGGTACAGACAATGTGGTCCATGAGTCCTAATGCTGTTTTGTGCTGTTTTATGTTCCACATGTAATTTGCGGAATTACTCGAACTCCACAAAATGCCAGCATCTTTGTGTGAGCCTGTGTAACTGTTATAGGATGCTGTTGTTTAATCTCTGTTCTTGACTTGTAACTTTCCCGGCTTGAATGCTTAATTGCGGCTCATAATTTGTGCACAATGTGACTGCTTATTGTTTGCAAAGTTTGCAACGGTTTTTGTCCAAGTGGAGTTGATATTTTTTGTACCTGAATCGTGACTTTCCCTCTCCCCATTGCTTTTAATGTTTGGTAGATTCCTACCTGTTCGGCTTTATTTTCGTGCTGAAAGAATCAATGAGATGGAAATTTGTCGCACAAATTTGCACTTAAAAGCATATTTCCTGATGTGTGACAGATGAAACTGATATCAGACCGACAACTTCTGCACGTCTTGATATGTGATCACAGCAGATTGCCTGTCATAAAGAGGAATGACATCCATGGACAGCGAAGATCTCAAAATAACCTCGCTTTGTTTGGTCCCAGATTTATGGTGGAAAATCTTGAGTTAGGATTTAATTTAATGACAATACAAAATAATACAAATTGAATCTTGGCTTGTACCATCATTTATGGTCTTTGGGAGAGAGTGCTGGAGGGCTCACCTGCAAGGCAACATCTTCTGCAAGGTAGGTGCAGGCCACTACTTAACAATTGCAATGGCCGGGAATTGCATTGTAAGTAATAGAATCTCCGAACTGTATTAGATGCTGCCACATCTTGCTGGCACAAAAGCCTTGTGGTATTACAGTACCTTGAAGGGATATCTTAATACAATAGACAAAAGACAATAGGCAATAGACAATATGTGCAGGAGTAGGCCATTCGGCCCTTCGAGCCAGCACCGCCATTCACCGTGATCATGGCTGATCATCCACATTCAGTACCCTGTTCCTAACTTCTCCCCACACCCCCTGACTCCGCTATCATTAAGAGCTCTATCTAACTCTCTCTTGAAAGCATCCAGAGAATTGGCCTCCACTGCCTTCTGAGGCAGAGAATTCCACAGATTCACACCTCTCTGAGTGAAAATGTTTTTCCTCATCTCCGTTCTAAATGGCCTACCCCTTATTCTTAAACTGTGGCCCCTGGTTCGGGACTCCCCCAACATCGGGAACATGTTTCCTGCCTCTAGCGTGTCCAATCTCTTAATAATCTTATATGTTTCAATAAGATCCCCTCTCGTCCTTCTAAATTCCAGAGTATACAAACCCAGTCGCTCAAGTCTTTCAACGTACGACAGTCCCGCCATTCCGGGAATTAACCTCGTGAGCCTACGCTGCACTTCCTCAATAACAAGAGTCCTTCCTCAAGTTTGGAGACCAAAACTGCACACAGTACTCCAGGTGCGGTCTCACTAGGGCCCTGTACAACTGCAGAAGTACCTGTTTGCTCCTATACTCAACTCCTCTTGTTATGAAGGCTAACATTCCATTGGCTTTCTTCACTGCCTGCATGCTTCCTTTCAGTGACTGATGAACTAGGACACCCAGATCTCGTTGTACATCCCCTTTTCCTAACTTGACACCATTCAGATAATAATCTGCCTTCCTGTTCTCACCACCAAAGTGGATAACCTCACATTTATCCACATTAAACTGCAACTGCCATGCATCCGCCCGCTCACACAGCCTTTTTAGCCCCCATATAGCTGACTATTTGACAATAGAAAAATATGGTTCTATTGGCTGAAGAACAATTCAAATGTGACCAGTAAACTGGGGGATCCAATACAAGAAAAGGCTTGCATTTGCAGAGCACCATTTTGTAAGCATACCAAGGCATTCCAAGGTTTTTTTTGGACAATTAAATAGTTTAGTTTAGCGATACAGCACAGAAAAGTCCATGCCAACCTCCATCTTTCAATACATCTCTATGACTACCATGAAATACATTTCCACAGCTTTGTCATATCTTTAGCATATCTCTAATCTATATACTAAAACTCTCGTTTGTTTATTTATTTGTGATCGAACTTCAGTCAAAACGGTACACGATAGCGCGACAATTTTAGACCCACCTTACTCACCGTCATCACTTCAATGGTAAAATGGTCGTTTTATTGATGGCGGGGGCTCCGGAGCGGCGACAGCGGTGATGGCGAGGGCTCTGGAGCGGCGGCCATGATGGAGACGCCCAGGGTTTGGAGCGGGAGCGGCGGCGGTGACGCTCACCCCATTTGGGCCGTGGAACCAAACGGGCATCTGGCAGGAAGTGGGAGCTGAACGAAAATGACGACCCTCCCCCCAATTGCGCATGCGCAGTCACCCGGCGGCCATCTTACGTAAGTGTAGGCACTGGTCTGGCGGCCATCTTACGTGAGGACCGGTCCCGACTGTGCATGCGCTGGTTTTTAAAAACTTTAAAATGTGAATAACTTTAAAAATATAACACCAATTTCAATAAAACTACCATTTTTACCATTAAAGCGACGACGGTGAGTAAGGTGGGGCCTAAAATTGTCGTGCGACCTTGTACCGTTTTGGCTGAAATTCGATCACAAATAAACAAACAAACGAGAGTTTTAGTATATAGATGCTGCCATTGTCTAAATTGCATTCTGAGCTTTATTCATGGAATTCATGACCATTTCCTGGCAAACTAGCACTCGACGCATTCTAGATTTGATTTTTGGCTTTCATCCTTCAGCTGCTCCGGACACTAACTTGAAAGTAATAATATGAAACTGCAGATGCTGGTTTATCAAAGAAAGACACAAAGTGCTGGAGTAAATCAGCGGGTCAGGCAGCATCTCTGGAGAACATGGATAGGTGATGTTTTGAGTCGAGACTATATGTCTTGTAGAACCAGAAACAGTGGTACAGAGGATTGAGAATAGGATGCTGTGGCCTTGGTAGTCTGTGTATATTCTGGAGCCCGTTGAACCTCATGAAATAGTCTCAGAGCAGTAAGAAAACCTATGGATGATTACTTATGTCTTGTCCTACTCCAATTCATGAAGCAGGTCCTCTGTGAGGTCTGTATGCCTCTTGGAAGACGTCCGGCAAGTAGTAAGGAGGCAAAGCGCCCTTAGGTCCTGAAGTCTATGGGTGACCATTACCAAGACTTTCTCAGTTGTATTCCTTTAGTTTAGATTAGAAATACATGGAAACTGCCCTTCGGTCCACCAAGTCCGCGATGACCATCGATCACCCATAGACACTAGTTCTATGTTGGAATTCTCTGCCTCAGAAGACAGTGGAGGCCAATTCTCTGAATGCATCCAAGAGAGAGCTAGATAGAGCTTTAAGGATAGCAGAGTCAGGAGGTATGGGGAGAAGGCAGGAACGGGGTACTGATTGAGAATGATCAGCCATGATCACATTGAATGGCAGTGCTGGCTCGAAGGGCCGAATGGCCTACTCCTGCACCTATTGTCTATTGTCTATGTTATCCCATTTTCTCATCCACTGACTAGAAAAGGGGCAAATTACCGAGGCCAATCAACTTACAAACCTGCCTGTCTTTGGCATGTGGGAGGAAACCAGAGCACCCTGAGGAAACCCACGTGATAACAGGGAAAACGTGCAAACTCCACACAGTCAGCACTCGAAGACAGTGCTGTGGGGCAGTGGCTCTACCAGCCATACCACTGTGCTACCCCTTCTGTTGCCAACCATCCTCAAGCAGAAGTGCCTTGTGCAAAATTCACGATGGCCATTTTGTGAGGTTCTTGTCATCACGGGACTTATTCTCCAGCTAATTCAATTCACTTACAGTTACCTTAAGAAATAGCTGGATACAGCAAAGTACATTGACCTGTATAGCATTCAGTTTGAAAGCGTTGTCGATGATATCGTCCATCATTTGCTGATAATTAAGAGTAGACTGCTGGGACAATAATTAATTAGATTGGACTTTCTTTTATATCGGCAAGACATTCCTGTGAGCCTTTTTATTACTGCCCCAGTTGTCAGTTCTTGTTGTTTTAGTTTGAAATGCTGCTCCCTGAATAAGCCGACTCATAACATTGCAGTACAGTGGGTGAATAAGCCACAGGTCAAAGCTTCAATGGGTTCCTCGAAAGTCAAACTGCACTCCAGACCAAAGATACTAGAGGAACAAGATGGATCACTCCATTGAAATCACCTCTACTGAAGTGTGGTACGCAAAGGAGCCATTTTAGTAGGCAAAAACCCACCGTTTGCTCTGCCTCTCGCAGTGTAATCAGTGTTTTGGGGGAACAGTATGTGTGATGATACCATAAAAATGCAGAATATATCTCATCTATCAGTTCACAGATTTTTGTTATTTTTCTTTTTAAATGTTTCTGCAAGTTTCTGCCGACTAAAATGGCTCCGTGACGTACCACGGGTTTTAGGCTCGAGTGGTCCATCTTGCTCCTCTAGTATCTTTGCTCCAGACTGACTGTTCCTTGACATCTCCACATCGCACACAGGGGAGCTGCTGCAACTCCTCTTCTTCTTTTCAGCTTAAGTTACCCAGGTTCTGCCCAGCTGAGCAGGAACTTGCAATGTCCTGGATATAACCTTTAGTTCTCTGTGAATGACAGTGTCCTCAGATTCCTCAAAATTGTCACTCGTTTCAATTGCCTCTGAGGGCTTGTTTTAGTTCTTATCCATGATCTCTGGACTTTCAATCGAGTTCCACCCCTTCAACCTTTTTCCTCTCCCTTAATATTATCCAGATTCCTGACGGGATTGAATTATCCACTGTCTTCCAGAACACTTTGGATTGCATATCACATTGAAAGGTGTAATATGTGACCTGTAGTGCAAACCCCTATTGTTAGAGGGCAATGTGGTGGAGAAGCTTTTGCTTGCAAATGTGGGCAAGCCCCATCTTCCATGTTTCCATAAAAACCAGAGATACTAGAGGAGCAAGATGAACCACTCCGTCGAAAATCGCCTATACTGAAGTGTAGTACGCAAAGGAGCGTAGCGTCCGCCATTTTAGTAGGCAAAACCCACCGTTCGCTATGCCTCTTGCAGTGTAATCAGCGTTTTGGGGGAACAGTATGTGTGATGATACCATAAAAGTGCAGAATATATCTCATCTATCAATTCACAGATTTTTAATTTAAAAAAAAATGTTTCTGCACGTTTCTGCCTACTAAAATGGTGCCGTGACATACTACGGTTTTTAGGGTCGAGCAGTCTATCTTGCCCTGCTCTATTATCTTTGGTAAAAACATTAATGATGGGTCAGAACTTTGAGCGTTTCCAAAAAAATGTTTTATTCACACGCTGCATCTAAATGTCTGACATTTGGATAATCCCCCAAATACATGAACAACCTCCCATTTGGTTCTCAAGTTTTGCTCATCTTCATTGGAAAGTTTATTCAAGGTGAGATGTCACAATACGGTAAGAAAAATGGATAAGAGTTAGGCCTATAACATATCCTTGCTTGACACCGGTTTTTGCTAAGAATGTTTCAGTTATAAACCACTGGTTAATCTCTTTTTTTCACAATGTGAAAGGAAGTTATTTCCAATTATTAAGCCTCTACCAGCTCACAGAACAATCTCATTCCCCCACTACTCATCCCTGCAGCCTACTAGAATCATAGTCATATAGCAGGGAAACAAGCCCTTCGACCCAACTTGCCCACACCAATCAACATGTCCCATCTACACGAGCCTGCGTTTGTCCCATATTTAAACCTGTCCCATCCATGGGCCTGTCTAAATGTTTCTAAAACATTGCAATAGTACTTGCCTCAACTACCACCTCCGGCAGCTCGTTCCCTACACCTACCATCCTTTGTGTGAAGAAGTGACCTTTCAAGTTCTTATTAAATCTTTCACCCTTCACCTTCAACCTATTTCCTCTGGTTCTCAATTTCCCGACTCTGGGCAAGAGACCCTGTGCATCTACGCGATTTTATCCTATTCTTCTCATGATTTTGTACACATAGTATTCTCTCCACATTCTCATCCATCCTCGTCCCAAAGATTCCATCGCTTGCCTCTACGCTAGGTGCAATTGATAGTGAGGAAATAGGAGCATCATAAGGAGTACACACTGTGAGAGAGAACATGCAAACTCCACACAGAGAGCAGTAGAGGTCAGAATCAAATCCAGCTCACTGGAGCATTGAGGTTATGCCACTGTTCAGCTCAAACTATCCACTGGCATTACTAACGGAGTAGGTGTGAGATGGAAATGTATTTCTGTGCGCAGCCAAAAATTGGTTGTTTCACAAAGTCAAAGGTTCCTGTGAGGTCAAAACAGGTCTCACTTAACAGGTGGTGCTCGTTCCTGCATTGTTCTCGGAGTTAGTTTATCTCTGACTTCAACGTGCCAGCTTAGTTTTTGCACAATTTATGGAAAAGGATGTTTGAAGATCAGGGCGGCACAGGAGTGTGGCGGTAGAGTTGCTGCCTTACAGCACCAAAGTCCCGGGTTTGATCCTGACTACGGGTGCTATCAGTATGGAGTTTGTACGTTATTTCCTGTGACCGTGAGGGTTTTCTCCGGGTGCTCCGGTTTCCTCCCACACTCCAAAGACGTCCAAGTTTGCAGGTTAATTGGCTCGGTAAAATTGTAAGTTGTCCCAAGTGGGTAGCACAGTGCTTGTGTGAGGGGTGATCGCTGGTCGGCACAGACCCGGTGGCCTGCACGGCCTGTTTCAGGGCTGCATCTCTAAATGCAAAAAACTTGGACCGGGCACAAAGCTTACCGTTAGCCAGGCGGTAGGCGTCACTATTTCTGAGATCCTATCTGCGGCAGGCATCTCGGGAGGCTGGAAAAATATCACCATTTGTGCAAAATCATCAGATGTCCCCAATGGGGCCATGAACTAGTATTGGTTTCCACTCCAACACTGATGTCCCCAGGTCCTGGAGCCTTGGCGGCGGCCTCATTGAAGCCTCGGCAGTGGTGGAGGAGCCTCGGCAGCAGTGGTGGAGCCTCGCCGTTGGTGATGCTTCCACAGTCGGTGGTCAATGAGAGCGTGGGGGGACCACCGTGAGGGAGGGGGAAGAACAATGGACAATGGGGACCAGGCGTGGGAGAACCACTGTGGGCAGGGTGGAGGTGGGCGAGGGGGGGGGGAGAACAAAGGAGGAGCCGGCGTACTTTGCAACATTGTCAGCGCGCTATTTGTACCCCTTGTGTATGCAAGCAAAGAATTTCACTGTGCCTTCTCACATGCGACAATAAAATATTCCATGTCACCAAGGTTATACTCTGTTATCTTTGTCGGGCAGGTCACTTGAATGGCCAACACATTCAATGGCCCGAGCCTTCGGAGGGTTCGGCTCAGGCCGCGTGGATGCCGACATGGGGAGCTCCGGCAGCGGCAGCGTGTTCGCCCGCCCCAGATCGCGGGGCCTGGGCCGCGGACCTTTCATCGTCCGGCGCGGCCTGGAATAGGCCGTGGGATTTTCTCTGCTCGGCGGGGGCTTCAATGTCGGGAACAACGACTCCCCCGACATGCAGCAGCAGCGGCAGTGCCTTCGTCTGCACCGGATCGCGGGGCTGGGGTCGGCCCGCTGCGGACCTTTCACCGTCCGGCGCGGCCTGGAACGTTGCAACTTCAACAGCCTGACCGCGGGAGAAGACGGCAGGGGACGAGAAAAGACATTCTGGCCTTCCATCACAGTGAGGAGGTGACTGGAGGAGACTCACTGTGATGGATGTTTCTTTTTTTGTTTTGTTTTGTGTTGGTTGTGGTTGTGTAATTGCTTATTTTATTGCTCTTATTGTTGGACTGTGGGTGACGAAATCTCATCCAAAAGACTTGTTTTTTGGATGACAAATAAAGGTAATTCTGATTCTGACTCCTGCGATGGACATTCTGTCTTGGCGAGAGATACCAGGCATACAGAAGAAAAGATTCATTGAGTGATATGCTCCATGGCTCCTACTGGAACAGAGTGCTCCTGGGTATCTCTGGCCCCGGATCTCTCAATTTTGTGCGAGAGCATTCGGGATCATATTGACAACCTGAGAGCCCATCGGGGATTCACAAAGGTCCCGCAGAAGTAGTGCACCACCCCACCAACCACACCCCCTCCTCCCCTTTCTGTGAAATAATCTCCGCTTCGCAAATGGCCTCATCAACCACCTCAGAACCCATGGAAACCTAGTGGAAATGAGTCATCAACAATCCCAGGGCACTGTTTAAAAAGATGACATTAGTGCAGTCGAAGAAAACTGAAGCAGAGGTGCGGGAGACGTGAAAGGATTGAGAGCTTAATGTTGGCTGTCTGATTCAGTGACAGATCTGCCTCGTACTTGAATTACTGGCTTGTAATCATTACTTGGGATTTGCTGAGGTGCAAATCTTCAGTCTCATGGAACATGATTAAAACAATGTTCCTTATCTTTTTTTGCACTTCACTGTGTAATAACAGCGCTGGGCTCCCAGCTCCTCACAATCTAAATTAATGACTCAATTGAAAAGACGGGGAATAATATTTGAAAGCTTGCCGATGATGCAGGAAAATAACCCATGAGGAAACTGCAGCAACGCGATGTAAACAAGTGGGTGGCAGATGGAGAACCATGTGAGAAATGTAAGTTTATTCCTTTTTGATGAGAAGAATTTAAAAAAAAGCAGAATACATTATTTTGAGGTATGCAAAACAATTATGACAGGAACTGTTAGTGTTCTCCATAACTGAAGTACATATGTTTTGAGTCAGAAAGGAAAAGCTGAAAAGGGATCTCAAAAAGAATGAATGAATGAATACGTTTATTGGCCAAGTATGTGCATATACAAGGAATGTGCTTTGGTGCTCCGCTCACAAATGACAACACAAACATACAAAGCGGTGACAATAGACAATAGACAATAGGTGCAGGGGTAGGCCATTCGGCCCCTCGAGCCAGCACCGCCATTCAATGTGATCATGGCTGATCATTCTCAATCAGTACCCCGTTCCTGCCATCTCCCCATACCCCTTGACTCCGCTATCCTTAAGAGCTCCATCTAGCTCTCTCTTGAATGCACTCAGGGAACTGGCCTCCACTGCCTTCTGAGGCAGAGAATTCCAACATAGAACTAGTGTCTATGGGTGATCGATGGTCATCGTGGACTCGGTGGACCGAAGGGCAGTTTCCATGTATCTCTAATCTAAACTAAAGGAATACAACTGAGAAAGTCTTCTGAGGCAGAGAATTCCACAGATTCACAACTCTCTGACTGAAAAGGTTTTTCCTCATCTCTGTTCTAAATGGCCTACCCCATTATTCTTAAACTGTGGCCCCCTGGTTCTGGACAACACGACGAGACAACACAAACATACAAACATACAGCATAAAAAGGACAACACAAAGGGGTGCCACAATGGCGACTTAAATCCGGAACACTCGCTGAGGTGGCGGTGCTTCAAGGTACTTTCACAATGTTGAAGAGACATCCCACAATGTTAATGTACTCGTGTTGCCCGGACCACAGATTGGTAAATGGGACACGTGTGGATGGTGATTGATGATGGGCATGGACGCATCACAGGAAAATAGAATCTCATTTCCACGAGATTTCTGCAAGTCATCAGGCCCACAAGCCTGCTTCATCATTCAACATGATCAATGCTGACTTTAAATCCCTGTCGCACCATTTCTCCATACCCTCCATTTGTCAATCTATCAAATATTTTCCTGCCTCCATTTTAAATACTTCTAATGATTAAGTTTCCATGATGCTGGGCAGCTATTTCCAGAGAGACAATAGACAATAGACAATAGGTGCAGGAGGAGGCCATTCGGCCCTTCGAGCCAGCACCGTCATTCAATGTGATCATGGCTGATCATTCTCAATCAGTACCCCGTTCCTGCCTTCTCCCCATACCCCCTGACTCCGCTATCCTTAAGAGCTCTATCCAGCTCTCTCTTGAATGCATTCAGAGAATTGGCCTCCACTGCCTTCGGAGGCAGAGAATTCCACAGATTCACAACTCTCTGACTGAAAATGTTTTTCCTCATCTCCGTTCTAAATGGCCTACCCCTTATTCTTAAACTGTGGCCCCTTGTTCTGGACTCCCCCAACATTGGGAACATGTTTCCTGCCTCTAACGTGTCCAACGTGTCACCACCTTCTTATTTTGTTGTTATATCCCCTTGTTGAAGACTCCCCCACTATTGAACAAAGGACGTGGCGGGCTAAAAAACATTTTTTGTTGTTGTCGTATGACTCCTTAATTCAAATACTTTTCAATGGTGAGAAATTACCAAATGCATTGTGGAGAGATATGGGAGACCTGGTTTTGTGAAGTTCAATAAATTGGCATTCATTTTCAACCAATTAAGAAGCCATCAGAACATAGAACAGCACAGCATAGGAGCAGGCCCTTTGGCCCACAATGTCAATGGTGATCATGATCATGAAATGTATTTCCTGCTGCCTGCATGTGATCCATGTCCCTCCATTCCCTGGATATCCCTGTGCCTATCTATAAGCCTCTCAAGGTCTATTATTAATCTGCTGCTGCACTATCACAAGGCCATGTCATAAGGAATAGTAGAATTAGGCCATTCGCCCCATCAAGTCTACTCCGCCATTCATTCATGACTGATCCACCTCTCCTAACCCCATTCTCCTGCCTTCTCCCCATAACCCCTGACACCTGTACTAATCAAGAATATGATATCAAGACTATAATATGGATTATGGATTTATACATTCATGCAACACTTTGACACATCATGTCCATGCCGACCATAAAGTGCCCTTCTATATTAATCCCAGTTATCAGCACTTGTGTTGATATTGGTTTATTATTGTCAAGTTTGCCGAGGTATGCATGCTGTCCAATTATAACAGATCGTCATACACAAGTCATGCACATGTACAACAGGTAGTGCAAGGGGAAAACATAGAAAACATAGAAAATAGGTGCAGGAGTAGGCCATTCGGCCCTTCGAGCCTGCACCGCCATTCAATATGATCATGGCTGATCATCCAACTCAGTATCCCGTACCTGCCTTCTCTCCATACCCCCTGATCCCTTTAGCCACAAGGGCCACATCTAACTCCCTCTTAAATATAGCCAATGAACTGGCCTCAACTACCTTCTGTGGCAGAGAATTCCACAGATTCACCACTCTCTGTGTGAAAAAAATCTTTCTCATCTTGGTCCTAAAAGACTTCCCCCTTATCCTTAAACTGTGACCCCTTGTTCTGGACTTCCCCAACATCAGGAACAATTTTCCTGCATCTAGCCTGTCCAACCCCTTAAGAATTTTGTAAGTTTCTATAAGATCCCCCCTCAATCTTCTAAATTCCAGCGAGTACAAGCCGAGTCTATCCAATCTTTCTTCATATGAAAGTCCTGCCATCCCAGGAATCAATCTGGTGAACCTTCTCTGTACTCCCTCTATGGCAAGAATGTCTTTCCTCAGATTAGGAGACCAAAACTGTACGCAATACTCCAGTTGTGGTCTCACCAATGCCCTGTACAACTGCAGCAGGACCTCCCTGCTCCTATACTCAAATCCCCTCGCTGTGAATGCTAGGAAAAGCACTAGTGTGCAGAATATAGTTTTACTGCATTGGAGCGTTACAGTTCCAGAAAAAAATTCAGTGTCTACAATGAAGTAGATTGGAAGTTCCGTACCACACCCGAGTTTATAGTAATAATATCACTTTAGTAATATGATAATTGGGAAGGAAACTGTTCCTGGGTCTGGAGGAATGTGCTTTGGAGCATTTGTATTTTCTGCCCATTGGGAAAGGGCAAATAATGTTGGCTGGATCGCCAGGCAGTATGATAGATATAGATAGAATCATGATGAGAAGGCTGGTCTGTTAATGAATTGGTGTACATCCACAATTCTCTGCAATTTCTTGCGACCTTGGACAGTGTCGTTTCTAAATCAACCCAATAGTATAATTTCTGCAGTGTAGAATTCTGTAGAATTGATAAGAGTTTTTGGAGATGAGGCAACTTTCCTGAGTCTCCTGAGGAAATAGAGATGTTGGTGTGCCTTTTTTGGCCATAGATTCAATGCGGTTGGTTCAGGACAGGTTCAAGTATTCGCCTAGATACTTAAATATTGTGAGATTTGCTGCATCCACCACCTTATATCTGGATGGACACAAAAAGCTGGAGTAACTCAGCGGGACAGGCAGCATCTCTGGAGAGAAGGAATGGGTGACGTTTTGGGTCGAGACCCTTCTTCAGACTGGTTAAAGATAAGGGAAATGAGAGATAAAGATGGTGATGTAGAGAGGTAAAGAACAATGAAAGGAAACAGGCCATTATAAGCTGTTTGTAGGGTGAAAATGAGAAGCTAGTGCAACTTGGGTGGGGGAGGGATTGAGAGAGAGGGGATGCTGGGGTTACCTGAAGTGAGAGAAATCAATATTCATACCACTGGGCTATCAGCTGCCCAAGTGAAATATGAGATGATGTTCCTGCAATTGAGGAGACACCTCAGTCTGAAGAAGGGCCTCGACCCGAAACGTCACCCATTCCTTCTATCCTGAGATGCTGCCTGACCTGCTGAGTTACTCCAGCATTTTGTGAAATGAATACCTTCGATTTGTACCAGCATCTGCAGTTATTTTCTCACCCTATCTGGATAGTTCATTTATGACAATTCACACTCGGAGAGCTCACACTTCACTGCAGTCTCTCCAGAGCTCTCTATGGAGGAAGGATGAATATATCCATAGAACAGCGGTAGAGTTGCTGCTTTACAGCGAATGCAGCGCCGGAGACTCAGGTTCGATCCTGACTACGGGTGCTGCACTGTAAGGAGTTTGTACGTTCCCCCCCGTGACCTGCGTGGGTTTTCTCCGAGATCTTCGGTTTCCTCCCACACTCCAAAGACGTACAGGTATGCAGGTTAATTGGCTGGGTAAATGTAAAAATTGTCCCTAGTGGGTGTAGGATAGTGTTAATGTGCGGGGATCGCTGGGCGGCACGGACTTGGTGGGCCGAAAAGGCCTGTTTCCGGCTGTATATATATGATATGATATGATATGATATTGATGGCAGGCATATATCCATATATCCATAGAATTCAATCCATATATCCAATATATTCAATATATCCATAGAATATTGAAGGCAAGACAGTCACAATGTAGAGTCTCATGGCACTCCAAGTGTTGTCGGAACCGGTGTGAATGATTGTGTACACTGCCAACTGTAATGGATGCATTTAAAGCAGGTGCTGATTTGCAAACTCCAATGCTTGACGTGGCTGTTGAACATTGCATCATTTCTCTCTCGTTGAGCGCTTGCAGCAGCGCTTGAGCATGAGGTCAGCACACCAAGGTTTCAGTCTGCATTTTGAACTGATCAGATTTAAAGGAGCGGGAGACAGTGGAGTTACCACATTCAATTCCTCCGCATATTTTGTTTAGTTTGGGACCCACCGAGTCCGCGCCGACCAGCGATCCCCACATATTAACATTATCCTACACACACACGAGGGACAATTTGTACATTTACACCAAGCCAGTTTACATAGAAACATAGAAACATAGAAAATAGGTGCAGGAGTAGGCCATTCGGCCCTTCGAGCCTGCACCGCCATTCAATGTGATCATGGCTGATCATCCAACTCAGTATCCCGTACCTGCCTTCTCTCCATACCCCCTGATCCCTTTAGACACAAGGGCCACATTTAACTCCCTCTTAAATATAGCCCATGAACTGGCCTCAACTACCTTCTGTGGCAGAGAATTCCACAGATTCACCACTCTCTGTGTGAAAAAAACCTTTCTCATCTCGGTCCTAAAAGACTTCCCCCTTATCCTTAAACTGTGACCCCTTGTTCTGGACTTCCCCAACACCGGGAACAATCTTCCTGCATCTAGCCTGTCCGACCCCTTAAGAATTTTGTAAGTTTCTATAAGATCCCCCCTCAATCTTCTAAATTCCAGCGAGTACAAGCCGAGTCTATCCAGTCTTTCTTCATATGAAAGTCCTGCCATCCCAGGAATCAATCTGGTGAACCTTCTCTGTACTCCCTCTATGGCAAGAATGTCCTTCCTCAGATTAGGAGACCAAATTAACCACTTTGGCGTTTTTTACCTACATACCCCGTCCTTTATAAACTCCACTGGCTCCCCATCCCCCAGAGAATCCAGTACAAAATCCTCCTCATAACCTACAAAGCCCTCCATAACCTGGCCCCATCCTACCTGACCGACCTCCTCCACAGGCACACTCCCACCTGCACCCTCCGCTCTGCCGCTGCCAATCTCCTATCCCCCCACATCCGGACCAAACTCAGATCCTGGGGGGACAGGGCTTTCTCCATCGCTGCTCCCACCCTATGGAACTCACTAACCCAAACCGTTAGAGACTCCTCCACACTCACCACATTCAAAACATCGCTGAAGTCTCACCTGTTCAGTACTGCCTTCAACCACTGAAGGTCACCTCACCTTCTGTCTCCTTTCTCTGTTCATTTATTTATTTACTTATTTATCTATTTATTCATTTCCCTATGTTCTCAAAATCTCTGTAAAGCGTCTTTGAGTATATGAAAAGCGCTATATAAATAAAATGCATTATTATTATTATTATTATACCTGCACGTCTTTGGAGTGTGGGAGGAAACCAAAGATCTCGGAGAAATCCCATGCGGTCAGGGGCAGAACGTCCAAACTCCGTACAGACAGCACCCGTAGTCAGGATCGAACACGGGTCTACGGTGCAGCAAGCGCCGTAAGGCAGCAACTCTACCGCTGCGCCACCGTGCTAAATGGGGATGGAACGGCAGGCGAAGTCACGACCCCTCACCCGTACTGTGGCCACGCATCGTCTACTGGGGGGCAAGGCGTGTACTGCAGGCAATCACTTACTATGGCTTTTAGTGCAGTGCAGCTATGGCCCTCTTTGCTTAGCCTTTTTCTTCTATTTTACGTTTGGAACAACTTCTGTTGTGGAACAATTCGTCAGTCCGAATTTGAGAGGGTGTTGCAGTTGAATGTGGCGGCTGCACTTTGCTCGGCTTCCCCCTGTCTACACCCATCAGAGCGCCTCCGGCTCCCTCCCGGCGCTCTGAGTGTCCCGACACCTCTCCCCGTTCCTGCGCTCCTCCGCCTCTGCTTCCAGCGCCAGGCCCAGCTCTCGCTGTTGCTCGCCCTCCGCCATCCATCGGCCTCTCCCCGGTCCTCTTCCGCTTCCTCTTTGGGCTCGACACTCCGCTCCTCCTCCTCTTCCACCGCCTCCTCCTCCAAGGCCGGTCGAGCCTTTCCTCCCTGGGCCCTTTGCCCTCAGGCGGGTCGCCGACCTCCAGCGGCCGCTGCTTCTGCCCCTGCAGATGTCCAGGACCCTCGGCTCAGGTTCTTCCCACTGCTCCTCTTCCAGCTCGCTCAGCCCCGTCCTTTCCTCCTCCTCCTCATCCTCCTCCTCCTCTTCTTCTCCCCCCGGTCGGCGGCCCTCTGCTTCTCGGCCTTGCTCTCCTGCCTCGCTTCCCGGCCGCGTTTCCCCTTCTCCCGCCGGCTGGCCAGACGTCTTCCCAGCTGCTCCTTGCATCCGCGGGCTTGGCAGCCCTTCCCCCGGTTCCTCTTCCTCCGCCAGATCCTCCAGTTTCTTCCTCATTTTGTTACGGCCAAAAATTGACCACTTTGGCGTTTTTTTCAAGGTAAGAATGCACATGTTGCATGTGTCACTAGTGTATGCCGGAAGCTGCCATGTCCTCCAGATGGCTTGAGCGACTCCGTGCGTCACGCCCTTTCACCTTACGGCCTTGCATGCAATCCCCCTACATGTGTCCCTGTTGAGATGCCAGCAGAGATGCACCTGGAAATCCTGACAGCTTCTTATTTCAAAGACTTCTTCTAGGACTTCAATTCACACTCAGAAACCTCACATGTCACTGCAGTCCAATACTGTCCGTGGAGGGTGTTGTACTTTGTGGTCCGGTACCTGTTGTACCTTTGTTGAGACTCTGGACGGACCACAAGTACACGTGTTTAAAAAGATTATAATGCTGGAGCTTAAATCCAGGCTGTTTATTCCCTGCAATATCACAACAGAGGGAAGACAGATATATACATAGATCATTGATGGTAGGCCTCGCCGGTGAAGGGAAGACAGTCACAATCTAATGTCTAACAGCACTCCAAGTCCTGATCGCTCCGAGACCAGTGTGAGTGTCATAGTGCACTGACAAGTGTAATGGAACAGATCGGATGCCGAGGGCACTGCTTTGTGAACGAAAACAGGATTAAATCGTTGCCACAGGTACTGTTCCGGAGCGCTGCTGCGGTTGTAGATTAGGCTTTTTATTCTCAAGGTTTCGTCTATTGGGTACTTGCAGGTCAGAGCAAGGGACCCTAGCAGAAGCCTTTGAATTTGCTGTGTTGCCTTTCTGTTGGGGCCAGCCAGAGGCATGTTTCCCACAGACAGCAAACCTTGAGGAGAAAATTCAGGTGCGCTGCCTGAAGGCAGCCTCAAAAATGCATGAGTGAAGCAGGAATGAGGGCGTGCAGCGTAGATTTAATAGGTTAATTCCCGGAATGGCGGGACTGTCGTATGTTGAAAGACTGGATCGACTAGGCTTGTACACACTGGAATTTAGAAGGATGAGAGGAGATCTTATCGAAACGTATGAGATTATTAAGGGGTTGGACATGTTAGAGGCAGGAAACATGTTCCCAATGTTGGGGGAGTCCAGAACAAGGGGCCATAGTTTAAGAATAAGGGTAGGCCATTTAGAACTGAGATGAGGAAAAACATTTTCAGTCAGAGAGTTGTAAATCTGTGGAATTCTCTGCCTCAGAAGGCAGTGGAGGCCAATTCTCTGAATGCATTCAAGAGAGAGCTAGATAGAGCTCTTAAGGATAGCGGAGTCATGGGATATGGGGAGAAGGCAGGAATGGGGTACTGATTGAGAATGATCAGCCATGATCACATTGAATGGCGGTGCTGGCTCGAAGGGCCGAATGGTCTCCTCCTGCACCTATTGCCTATTGTCTATTGTCTAAAAGGACAGGCTCTTATCACAAGCACAAGGGGAAAAGAAGGACCGAAATGTACCAAGACTACCGTGATATTTTAGAAAGGATTAGAAGTGATGTTAAAAGCCCTTAAGAGATGATGTAGTTGAGTGGAAATAAAGAGAACAAATAAACAGTACTTGACGTGGAAGCTTAAGCTAATAGATGAATATGGCAGCAAATTGAATGAGAAACTAAAATAGCTGAATTATTGCTTGAATTTATTCAGTTAATAATGTACTTACTAACTCCCCATCCATCTTAGATAATGCACCTTGTGTCCTAGAGAATTTTGAAGCCAATGCAACAAAGCTACTTGGTAAATTAGTGGGCCTTGAGATGAATATATACATAGAAAATAGAACAGTATAGCACAGGAACAGTGCCTTCGGCCAACAATGCCTGTGCTGAACATGAGGGCATGTCATCACTTACCTACCAGTACATAACACATAACCCTCCATTCCCTGCATATCTATATGCCTATCTAAAAGTATATTAAACACCAATAAGAATAAGAAAATAACTGCAGATGCTGGTACAAATCGAAGGTATTTATTCACAAAATGCTGGAGTAACTCAGCAGGTTAGGCAGCATCTCGGGAGAGAAGGATTGGGTGACGTTTCGTGTCGAGACCCTTCTTCAGACTGAAGAAGGGTCTCGACCCGAAACGTCACCCAATCCTTCTCTCCCGAAATGCTGCCTGACCTGCTGAGTTACTCCAGCATTTTGTGATTAAACACCAATAATGTACCTTTGATAACACCAACCCCTGGAGTTCCAGAGACTCACCACCCTTTGTGTTTAAAAACAAAACCTGCCTGTTCACTACTTTTTTAAACTTTGCCCCTCTCGCCTTAATGCTATGCCCCCTAGTATTTGATTTTCCCATTCCTGGGGAAAAAGATTTTGCCTGTCTAACCTGTCTATGCCTCTCATAATTTTATGTATGACTATCAAGTTTTCAAGAGAGAGTTAGATTTAACTCTTGGGGCTAAAGGAATCGGGATATGGGGGAAAAAGCAGGAACGGTGTACTGAATTTAGATGATCAGCCATGATCATATTGAATGGCAGTGCTGATTCAAAGAGCTGAATGGCCTACTCCTGCACCTATTTGCTATATTTCTATGCTTCCATCAGGTCTCCCTGCAACCTCTGCCGTTCAAAAGAAAACAATTCAATAAAGAATGGATTGACTGGGCTTGTAGTCGCTGGAATTTCGAAGGATGAGAGGGGATCTCATAGAAACATACAAAATTCTTAATAATTCATCAGTCTGAAGAAGGGTCTTGACCCGAAACGCCACCCCTTCCTTCTCTCCTGAGATGCTGCCTGACCCGCTGAGTTACTCCAGCATTTTGTGTCTACCTTCGATTTAAACCAGCATCTGCAGTTTTTTTTCTCCTAAAATCCTGACTACGGGTGCTGCACTGTAAGGAGTTTGTACGTTCTCCCCGTGACCTGCGTGGGTTTACTCCGAGATCTTCGGTTTCCTCCCACACTCCAAAGACGTACAGGTATGTAGGTTAATTGGCTGGGTAAATGTAAAAATTGTCCCTAGTAGGTGTAGGATAGTGTTAATGTATGGGGATCACTGGGCGGCACGGACTTGGAGGGCCGAAAAGGCCTGTTTCCGGCTGTATGTATATGATATGATATGATATGATATTGGACAGGCTAGATGCAGGAACAATGTTCCCGATGTTGGGGGAGTCTGGAACCAGGGGTCACAGTTTAAGAATAAAGCGTAGGATATTTCGGACTGAGATGTGAAAAAAACGTTTTCACCCAGAGAGTTGTGAATCTGTGGAATTCTCTGCCACAGAAGGCAGTGGA
Source organism: Rhinoraja longicauda (assembly GCF_053455715.1). Classification (NCBI taxonomy): domain Eukaryota; kingdom Metazoa; phylum Chordata; class Chondrichthyes; order Rajiformes; family Arhynchobatidae; genus Rhinoraja; species Rhinoraja longicauda. The sequence continues at coordinate 7,629,991 of NC_135955.1, forward strand.
AGCCAATTCACTGGATGTTTTGAAGATTTAGGTATAGCTCTTGGGGCTCACGAAATCAAGGGATATGGGGAGAAAGCAGGTACGGGGTACTGATTTTGGATGATCAGCCATGATCATATTGAATGGCGGTGCTGGCTCGAAGGGCTGAATGGCCTACTCCTGCACCTATTGTCTATTGTCTATTGTCTATTGTCTATTGACCCGAAACGTCACCCATTCCTTCTCTCCCGAGATGCTGCCTGACCTGCTGAGTTACTCCAGCACTTTGTGAATAAATACCTTCGATTTGTACCAGCATCTGCAGTTATTTTCTTATACTAATTAATACCATTCATATGGTATGATCCACGGAATCACATTTTTGTGGATACCGACAGAGTTTTTGAAGGAAATCAGGTTTGAAATCTGAGATATCACTGCTTTTAAAAAAGATGGAAAACAAAACCCCCAGGAAATTGCAGGCGCACGAGTCCTGAATCACTGCCGATACAGTAATTGACTCTGTGACTCTTGGGATTTAATTGGAGAAGTAATTAAAAATCATTTGATAAGTGGCAGTAGAGACTAGGTTCCATGGTACTTTAAATGTTGATGTATAATTAATCCATGTGATAAATAAAATCTGATCCGTTCTCAACCATCACGGTTTCAGCATTCAGCCAATTCTGATGGAGCTGTTGATGACCTTGTCACACCTGGCATCGTTGGGACACCCCACTGGGCTCTGTGAATATCTCATGGCCAAACCTGTTCCCAGCTCAGTCCAATATGGAACCAACACTCTCTGATCATCAGTGCAGATTGCCCACCCTCTAATGTACAAATGGTCGCAAAGGGTGTTTTCACTCTGATCTTGGGGAAATTGGCAGGGAAAACATTGGTGCATGTGGCAAAGGGAAATAAACTAAGCTGCTTGGCTGCTTTACGCTCATCACACACTTGGTTATCACATCAAAATACTCAATCATTAGGACCCCCCCCCCCCCCCCTCAACAAAGCCTTGCTGACTATCCTTGATTAATTTCCACCTTTTGCAGTACAATCCATCAGAATTATTTCCATTGAGTTTCCTGCCATTGACGGCAGACTCATTGATCTGTACATACTTGGCTGGTCTATGCTGCTGCCTTGATCAAAGACACCCTCATCATTTGCAGTCCTCTTGTTATCTGGCACTTCTGTGGCCAGAGAAGGTTTGCAAAATGAAGGTGCTTTACCAACTGACTTCCACTGTGCAATGAGGCTCTCTGGCTACATGGTGCCCTGGAAAACATGGATCTCTTCTCCTTAGTAAGCGTGCAGGTACAGCAGACAGTGAAGAAAGCTAATGGCATGTTGGCCTTCATAACAAGAGGATCTGAGTGTAGGAGCAAAGAGGTCCTTTTGCAGTTATACAGGGCCCTGGTGAGACCACATCTGGAGTATTGTGTGCAGTTTTGACAATAGGCAATAGACAATAGACAATAGGTGCAGGAGGAGGCCATTCAGCCCTTCGAGCCAGCACCGCCATTCAATGTGACCATGGCTAATCATTTTCAATCAGTACCCCGTTCCTGCCTTCTCCCCATACCCCCTGACTCCGCTATCCTGAAGAGCTCTATCTAGCTCTCTCTTGAATGCATTCAGAGAATTGGCCTCCACTGCCTTCTGAGGCAGAGAATTCCACAGATTCACAACTCTCTGACTGAAAAAGTTTTTCCTCATCCCAGTTCTAAATGGCCTACCCCTTATTCATAAACTGTGGCCCCTTGTTCTGGACTACCCCAATATTGGGAACATGTTTCCTGCCTCTAACGTGTCCAACCCCTTAATAATCTTATACGTTTCGATAAGATCTCCTCTCATCCTTCTAAATTCCAGTGTATACAAGCCTAGTCGCTCCAGTCTTTCAACACATGACAGTCGCGCCATTCTGGGAATTAACCTAGTAAAGCTACGCTGCACGCCCTCAATAGCAAGAATATCCTTCCTCAAATTTGGAGACCAAAACTGCACACAGTACTCCAGGTGCGGTCTCACTAGGGCCCTGTACAACTGCAGTCTGAAGAAGGGTCTCGACCCGAAACGTCACCCATTCCTTCTCTCCTGAGATGCTGCCTGACCTGCTGAGTTACTCCAGCATTTTGTGAAATAAATACCTTCGATTTGTACCAGCATCTGCAGTTATTTTCTTTCAAAATGGAGAATGCACACTCAGGATTGCCTAGAAACTTGGATCCATTGATCAGGAGCACAGTGAAGCCCAGGGTAGTCCATAGAAGGAACGCAGCACAACCCACCCACCCAGCCTCTCCACAAAGTCCGACACGTGGCAGTCTGCAGAGTCCACATTAGCCTCCACAGAACTTTCAGGAGTGGAACCGAACCAAATTCATCCCATGCTTGTGGATTGCTCAAGAAGATGAATTCTGGCATTGCTGATGCCAACGAAACAATCACCAGGAGTGGGACTAATCTCCTCTGAGGCTACAACCAGCTTACCTTCTCCCAGCTAACAATGATCCATTCTACATTTTCCTCGATCTCCCTCCCCTTTGTCGTGTTTTCACACCTTACATTTCCTTTTCCATGTATCTCCCTCTCCCCTGACGTCAGTCTGAAGAAGGGTCTCAACCCGAACCATCACCCATTCCTTCTCTCCAGAGATGCTGCCTGTCCCGCTGAGTTACTCCAGCATTTTGTGTCTAACTTCGGTTGAAACCAGCACCTGCGGTTCCTTCCCAGTGCCTTCAGCTTACGCTGCTTAACGTTAGCCTGCATCTATGTTGGAGGAGGTGGATAGGGTGAGTAGCTTTAAATACCTGGGAGTCCACATCACAGAGGATCTGACATGGACAACACACATTGCCGCACTGGTGAGTAAGGCAAGGCAGCGCCTTTACCACCTCAGACAGCTGAGGAAATTCAGAGTCTCTCTGAGGATCCTTCAGTGCTTCTACTCTGGGGCTGTAGAAAGCATCTTGGCCGGCAACATCTCAATCTGGTTTGGGAACAGCTCTGCCCAGGACAGGAAGGCTCTGCGGAGAGTAGTGCGTTCGGCTGAACGCACCATGGGAACTACACTTGTCCCCCTGCAGGACCTATACATCAGGAGGTGCAGATCCAGAGCCAGCAACATTATGAGGGACCCCTACCACCCCAGCAACGGACTATTCCAGCTGCTACGGTCAGGCAAACGCCTCCGCTGTCACCCTGTGAAAACAGAGAGGATGAGACGGAGTTTCTTCCCACAGGCCATCAGGACTGTTAACTCTCATATCACCAGGGACTAACTTACTGTATTTATTTATTTTTTGTGTTAACATTTTTTCTATTCTGTTTTGTAGTTTAGCACAATCCGCAGGCGTTGCCACTTTCATTTCACTGCACATCTTGTATGTGTATGTGACAAATAAAGTTGACTTGAGTTGACTTGACTTGATCTGGGGTAGCTGTAGATAATGACTGCCATTGTAGCTTGGTGGAAGACTGCAGGGCGCTGCACTTGGGACTGAAGTAGATTTCCTCCACCTGCAGATTGCCAGGAAGCCCTCTCTGACTCCCTTGCTGTGGACGGAAGAGATGACCGTGAATGTGGAGGCCAGGAATCCAGTCCTGGATGCTGAGCAAAGAGACATTCCAATGAATTTGGGCGCATTCAAGTACGGTGAATGGGTCTTCAGATGTTGGGTTGCACCCAACCCATCATTGGCCCCAGAATCTGCACAAACAACCTTATTCCCTGCCTGTCTGTCTGTCTGCCTGTCTGCCTGTCCCGCTGAGTTGCTCCAGCATTTTGTGTCCTTATTCCCTCATCCATGTGCTGTTATCCCATTATTATTATCATTATCCCAAGCCTAATGCTTCCCCATGCCATTGCATGCTCATCATCCCCCCCCCGAACCTATCTGCCCATATTGCACAACGTAAAAATGCTGCTGGCTTTCCACTGCCCAGGCAAGGTGTGACACTCTTATTCTCACAGGAGGAGATGGCACATAACCTGCACCTGCAGCAGCCGGCCAGCAGGTGTCGGTGTGGCTGCATTCCCATCGCAGTGGAGGACAGAGGCTCCTTGTGTAGCACCTCTCCCGCTGGGGCTGATGCCTCTGCCACTCGACAGACTCTAGGTGGTTTAAGCATCTACTTCTTTCATGTCTCATAGCTCTTGGAGCCAACGGAATCAAGGGATGTGGGGAGAAAGCAGGAACGGGGTACTGATTGCGGATGATCACATTGAATGGCGGTGCTGGCGCAAAGGGGCCGAATGTCCTACTCCTGCACCTATTTTCTGTTTCTGTGTGACCCTGGCACCAGGGTCATTGCTTGAGCATTTGGTCTGCTGGGGCGGTCTCCCGGCAACCAGTGGCATGGCACTCATTGAAGGCCACTGCTCCAATGTAAATGGCCTGCAAACCAGGACAGTTCAAGATATAATTGCCTCACAGCAGTGACCCTTTTGTTTAGGATGGTTTGAGCATAGACCATAGAACATGGAACAGCACAGCAGCAGGTTCTTCGGCCTACAATGCCCCGTGCCGAATGATGCCAAGATAAACTAATCCCCTCTGCCTGCATGTGATCTATCTCACTCCATTCCCTACATATCCATGTGCCTATCAAAAATCCTCTCAAATGCCACTATTGTATCTGGGTCCACCCCCACCACCCCTTCCAAATAACAAAGGCTGACAAAGGAGTATGATGATTCCTGTTCGGCTACCAGGCATTGAGTTGCATAATGCATCGACTATGACTGCCCACTCACTGACCATGAAGGGAGGAACTCCTCTGGGTAGGACGCATCTCCTTTTGAGTGTGGTTACCATTAAGTGGTTTGAATCAAAGATACCAGGGGAACAAGATAGACCACTCGATCCTAAAAACTGTAGCACATCATGGCGCCATTTTAGTGGGCAGAAACTTGCAGAAACATTTTAAAAGAAAAATAACAAAAATCTGTGAATTGATAGATGAGATATATTCTGCATTTTTATGATATCCTCACACATACTGTTCCCCAAAAACACTGATTACACCGCGAGAGGCAGAGCGAACGGTGGGTTTTGCTTACTAAAATGGCTCCTTTGCGTACTACACCTCTGTATAGGCGATTTCAACGGAGTGGTCCATCTTGTTCCTCTAGTGTCTTTGGTTTGAATGCAGCCGATGTCACCTAACGATATGGAGATGCTCACAATCATCATGAAACCGTGTGTACTTATCTAATAGGGGAAGGATGGTACGTGTTCGGCTCTCGAAGCTGAAGTACACTGCGGCCCTCATTCCAACAGCCAATAGTGTTTGTTTCCCTTTGATTGCGGTTCTCTGTTAAAGCTGGAATAGTCACTGACCTATGATGAGAGTATTGCTGGCATTGGGCCTGCACTCGCTGGAGTTTAGAAGAATGAGGGGGGACCTCATTGCAACATACAGAATAGTGAAAGGCCTGGATACAATGGAATTGGAGAGGATGTTTCCCCCAGTGGGAGAGTCGAGGACTAGAGGTCATAGCCTCAGAATTAAAGGACATTTTCCTTTAGAAAAGAGATGAGGAGAGATTTCTTTAGTCAGAGGGTGGTGAATCTGTGGAATCCTTTGCCACAGAAGGATGTGGAGGCCAAATCAGTGGATATGTTTAAGGCAGAGATAGATAGATTCTTGATGAGTGAGGGTGTCAGAGGATATGGAGAGAAGGCAGGAGAATGGGGTTAGGAGTGAGAGATAGATCGGCCATGATTGAATGGCGGAGTGGACTTAATGAACCGAATGGCCTAATTCTACTCTTATCACTTAAGACCTTATGACCTTATTTCAGCGAGGAAGGTCCTACAGAGGGGTAGATGCCTTGTACATGTTTCTCATCTGTGGTGCATTGCGTACAAATGGTCCCAGAGCATGCATGGTTAATGTGGCTTTGCATTGAAAGCCCTTTGCCCCGCTCCTCCTCATTATTGTAGCTAGTCCTGCTCAGCATCACTGTTACACTGGACGACCAAGGAGCGGTCACTGAAGCATCCATACGTCAGAAGACGATCAATGCAGCTTCCTTGGAGGAGAGACATGCACATTCAGCTCCTGGCACACTAATCCCTGGTGGTGTCAGCTGCCACATAGGCATTTAATCTCACCAGTTGACAGCGCTGCACTCAATAGAAATCTATCAGCAGCGAAGCTGTAAGCACTTGATCCCCGTTTAATGGTGTTAGTGCAGATTCGTGCTGCTGAGCACTTGATCCTTTGTGCAAGTTGGAAATAAAGAATGGGCTGCAGGATTGAGCACCAGCACGTCAAGGTACGTGCTGGACAACTGAATGGCAATGATCAGACTAGCCTGCGATTCCTGCAATAGTCAATGCGATCACATGTGTTGACATCCCCCCCCAATCCACATGAATCGTGCTAGGCAGTCCAGATATGTATCAGACACCATGTTGGAGAGATGTTGGCATCCAATGAACCACATCTGGATATTGCAGTTAGAAGGTATGGATTCTGTAGGGCAAGAACTTACCTGGTCAAGGTAAGAAACATAGAAAACATTGAAAAGAGGTGCAGGAGGAAGCTATTTGGCCCCTCGAGCTAGCACTGCCTTCTCTCCATATCCCTTGATTCGACTGACCCCTAGAGCTCTATCAAACTCTCTTTTAAATCCATCCAGTGAATTGGCCTCCACTGCCTTCTGTGGCAGAGAATTCCACAAATTCACAACTCTATGAATAAACGTCCGTTAATTCTGAGGCTGTGGCCTCTAGTCCTAGACTCTCCCACTAGGGAAAACATCCTCTCCAATTCCATGGGTGAAAAAGTTTTTTCTTACCTCAATTTTAAATGGCGCTCCCTTTATTCTTAGACTGTGGCCCTTGGTTCTGGACTCCCCCAACATTGGGAACATTTTTCCTGCATATAGCTTGTCCAGTCCTTTCATAATTTTATACGTCTCCATAAGATCTCCTCTCACCCTTCCAAACTCCAGTGAATGCAAGCCCAGTCTTTCCAATCTTTCCTCATATGACAGTCCCGCCATCCTGGGGATTAACCTCGTGAACCTACTCTGTACTGCCTCAATAGCAAGGAGGTCCTTCCTCAAATTAGGAGACCAAAACTGCACACAATACTCCAGATGTGATCTCACCAGGGCCCTATACAACTGCAGAAGGACCTCTTTACTCCTGTACTCAAATCCTCTCATTATGAAGGCCTCCATGCCATTAGCTTTCTTCACTGCCTGCTGTACCTGCACGTTTACTTTCAGTGACTGGTGTAAATCCATCCAGTGAAGGACACCCAGGTCTTGTTGCACTTCCCCTTTACCTAGGGGAAGATAAATTAAATAATGATCCAACAAGGCTCAAGTCAGGAGTATGATGGAATACTCTCCCACTTGCCTGGATCAGCCCAGCTACAACAGCACTCAAAAAAGCTTAACACCTTACAGAATACAGCAGCTCACTTGATAGACAGTCATTCAATAATGATCCAACAAGGCTCAAGTTATGAACATGATGGAATGCTCTCCCATAACAACTCGCACCAACTTCTACAGATGGACCATAGGAAGCATTTCATCAGGATGGATCAAAAGCTTTCCCCCCATCATTTACAGACACAGCATTCAGAGAATGGAGCTGTAAAGGGATAGTTACAATAAAAGATCTTTACATAAATAGACACTTTGCATCATTTGATCAGCTACAATCCAAGTTCTCATTGCCCAAAACTCAATTCTTCAGGTACTTACAGCTGAGAAATTATGTTCAACAAAACAATTCGCTTTTTGAGTCCCTGCCCGAAGACGACTCGTTGTCCAAAATTTTGCTGGGTCCCCCGGAAGCAAAGAACCTAACCTCATCTTTTGTAGGTATCTTTTCAAACAAACTAGATAAATCTACTTTAAAAATAAAACAAACCTGGGAAGAAGACCTTAACATTGAAATTGATGACGATGTCTGGAAGGTAGTACTGAAAAGTATAAAATCCTGTTCTATTAATTCTAGGCTACAACTGATTCAATTCAAGGTTATACACAGATTACACTACTCTAAGGTTAAGCTGCATAAAATCTTTCCTGATCTCTCACCTTTGTGTAATAGATGCAAGACCGCTGAAGGGTACACTCGCTCACCACTTTTGGACTTGTCCAAAACTTCACAACTTTTGGTGTCTTTTATTTCAATGGTACTCTACTGTTTTAAACGTCACTTTAACTCCGGACCCTGAAACTGCTCTATTCGGGTATTCCACAACGCTTGAGAAGCTAGACCATAATGCTCGCACAATCTTGGTTTATGGTATGGTAATTGCCAACAGATGTATTTTGAAACTATGGAAATCAGACTCTGCTCCTCAGTTTGAGACTTGGTTAAGAGAATTAATGGGCATCTTACACGTAGAGAGGCTGAGATATGAATTGTCTGGCAACCCTCAAAAGTTCTTCAACATATGGAACCCAGTGCTGCAGCATATTAAGGACAAGTAAAACTATCCCCTCAATGCCACACGCTTTTGTACCTTCTTTGAATCCAGCAGTGAAAATACTGAAATATTTGACTTGTGAAAATTACCTTGTCTCATGGTTTTGTGCTTTGGTCTTTTTTATCACATTGTAGTTATGTTTTTTTTTAAATTTATTTTTATTTATTTATTTGTTTGTTTTTGTTTGTTTGTTTTCATGATTATGTAGGTAAGGGGAGGGATGGGGTTTACTGTTGTTGTTGTTGTTATATGCACTGTAATCAATTAAATTAAAAATTAAAAAAATAAACATTAAAAAAAAAGCAAAAAAAAAAAGCTTGGTTTGAGGAACAGCTCCATCCAAGACCACAAGAAATTGCAGCGAATTGTGGATGCAGCCTAGACCATCACACAAACTAACCTCCCCTCCATTGGCTCCATTTACACCTTGCGCTGCCTCGGCAAGGCCAGCAGCATAATCAAGGATGAGTCGCACCCCGGCCACTCCCTCTTCTCCCCTCTCCCATCAGGCAAAAGGTACAGAAGTGTGAAAACGCACACCTCCAGATTCAGGGGCAGTTTCTTCTCGGCTGTTATCAGGCAACTGAACCATCCGACCACAACCAGAGTGCAGTGCTGAACTACTATCTAGCTCATTGGTGACGCTGGGATGATCCTTGATTGGACTTTGCTGGCTTTACCTTGCACTAAACGTTATTCCCTTATCATGTATCTATGCACTGTAAATGGCTTGACTGTAATCATGTATTATCTTTCTGCTTGACGCAACAAAAGCTTTTCACTGTACCTCAGTGTAGACACGACAATAAACTAAACTGAAGCCGGTCCGAATGAGTGCAGCTTGAACAATGCTCAAAAAGTTCAATGCCATACAGAACGCAGCAGCTCACCTGATAGACACCCCATCCAGCACCGTTCACTCACTCACTCCACCACAGACGCACAGTAGCAGAGTTTCCACCACTTATAAGATGCACTGCATCAACTCACCAAAACTCCTTTTGGAGCTCCTTCCAAACCTACGACCTCCATCAGCTAAAAAGGCACGAGCGGATAAAGCATGGCAACACTGTTACCTGAAAGTAGACACAAAATGCTGGTGTAACTCAGCAAGTCAGGCAGCATTCAAGATTCAAGATTCAAGATAGCTTTATTTGTCATCCAAAAAAGCGATTTTTTTTTGGACGAAATTCAGTCACCCACAGTCCAACAATAAAACATTAAATTAGGCAGATTACACAATAAAGCATTAAAATAGGCAAGTTACACAACCCCAAAAACACACAAAAAAAAGAAACATCCATCACAGTGAGTCTCCTCCAGTCCTCTCCTCACTGTGATGGAAGGCCACAATGTCTTTTCCCTTCCCCTGCCGTCTTCTCCTGCGGTCAGGTTGTTGTGGTTGCAGGCCGCACCGAACGGTGAAAGGTCCGCAGTGGGCTGACCCAAGCCCCGCGATCCGGGGCGGGTGAACACGCTGCCGTTGCCGGAGCTCCCGATGTCGGCATCCACGCATAAGAAGATAACTGCAGATGCTGGTACAAATCGAAGGTATTTATTCACAAAATGCTGGAGTAACTCAGCAGGTCAGGCAGCATCTCGGGAGAGAAGGAATGGGTGATGTTTCGGGTCGAGACCCTTCTTCAGACGTCTGAAGAAGGGTCTCGACCCAAAACGTCTGTCTGAAGAAGGGTCTCGACCCAAAACGTCACCCATTCCTTCTCTCCCGTGATGCTGCCTGACCTGCTGGAGTTACTCCTGCATTTTGTATCTACCTTCGATTTTAACGAGCATCTGCAGTTTTTTTCTTACACTGTTACCTGAAGGTTGTCCTCCAAGCCACAAACCATCCCGAAGTGGAAATGAATTGCCATAACTTCACCGACATTGGGCCAAAGTCCTGGAGCGCTCGCGCTAACCGCATCGTGGACACACCCCCACTTTGAGCACTGTAGTGGTTCAGGAAGGTCGCTCACCATCAGCTTCCCAAGGACAGTTAAGGATGGGCCATCGCGATACGATATGATGGAATTTTATTTATCCCAAGAGGGAAATTGATCTGCCAACAGTCATTAAACACGGCACGGTGGCGCAGCGGTAGAGTTGCTGCCTTACAGCGAATGCAGCGCCGGAGACTCAGGTTCGATCCTGACTACGGGCGCCGTCTGTACGGAGTTTGTACGTTCTCCCCGTGAGCTGCGTGGGTTTTCTCCGAGATCTTCGGTTTCCTCCCACACTCCAAAGACGTGCAGGTATGTAGGTTAATTGGCTGGGTAAATGTAAAAATTGTCCCTAGGGTGTAGGATAGTGTTAGTGTGCGGGGATCGCTGGGCGGCGCGGACTCGGTGGGCCGAAGGGCCTGTTTCCGCGCTGTATCTCTAAATCTAAATCTAAATCTAAGATACATGAAACATGAAATTAAAGTGACGAGTGGAAAGGATTGGGGATGTGCAAAGATTGGGGGGGGGGGAGGGGGAGAGAGTCAGTCTTCTCCACGACAGAAGAGTCGAAGACAAAAGATTAAATGTTAGCTTTGCCTGCGAAGCTCCCATTCCTTGAATGGAAACTATCTACCTCATTGGTGACCCTCAGGCTATCCTTGATCGGACTTTGCTGGCTTTATCTTGCACTAAACGTTATTCCCTTATCATGTATCTGTACACTGTAAATGGATCAATTGTAATCTTGTATTGTCTTTCTGCTGACTGGTTGGCACATGACAAAAGCTTTTCACTGTACCTCAGTACATGTGACAATAAACTGAAACTGAACTGAACTGAAGCAGGCAACATGCACATTTGTAAGGAGATACAGCGGAGCAATAGCCTGCTTCCCCCAACATGAGCACACTGATTTTTTAAAAGATTTTTTTTTAGATTTAGAGATACAGCGCAGAAACAGGCCCTTCGGCCCATCAGGTCCGCGCCGCCCAGCGATCCCCGCACACTAACACTATCCTACACCCACTAGGAACAATTTTTACATTTGCCCAGCCAATTATCCTACAAAATGTCTTTGGAGTGTGGGAGGAAACCGAAGATCTCGGAGAAAACCCACGCAGGTCACGGGGAGAACGTACAAACTCCGAATAGTACCGCGCCCGTAGTCAGGATCGAAGCTGAGTCTCCGGCGCTGCATTCGCTGTAAGGCAGCAACTCTACCGCTGCGCCACCGTGCCGCCACTGACTGCGGGTGTTGTCTGTACGGAGTTCTTACGTTTTCCCCGTGGAGCAGGTTATTAGAGGGGAAAGGAACATCGGCCAAGTGGGATGTTTTTAAAAGCGTACTGAAGAAAGCTCAGGATGTGGACGTCCCCGTTAGAGTGAAGGGCAAAGCGGGCAAATGTAAGGAAGCTTGGCTGATGAGGGAAATTGAGACGTTAGTCAAAAACAAGAAGGATGCATGGCACAGATATAGGCTGCTGGGATCAAGTGCATCCATGGAGGAATTTCGGGAACTAAGGAGTAAACTAAAAAAGGAAATCAGAAGGGCAAAAAGGGGCCAGGAGATAGCTCTGGCAGGTAGCATTAAGGACAAATCCCAAAAGATTTTAGAAATACATAAGGGGGAAAAGGGTAACTAGAGAGAGAGAGTGGGACCTCTCAGGAATCAAAGCGGTCACCTCTGTGTGGAGCCACAGGAGATGGGCAAGGTCCTCAATGAGTATTTCTCCTCTATATTTACCGAGGAGAAAGACAGGAGGACAGAGGAAATTGGAGCCGTTACTGGAAGTGTCCTGAGAGCGGTCAGGGTTACTGTCGAAGAAGTACTGAAGGTACTGTCGTGCTTGAAGGTAGACAAATCTCCAGGGCCTGATCAGGTACATCTGAGGACATGGTGGCAAACTAGAGAGGAAATTGCGGGAGCCCCGGTTGAAATTTACGAGTCGTCCTTAAATACAGGAGAGGTGCCGGAAGACTGGAGAGTGGCAAATGTTGTGCCTCTTTTCAAGAAGGGCTGCAGGAAAAATGTGGGGAACTATATGCCGGTGAGCTTGACATCTGTAGTTGGCAAGTTACTGGAGAGTATTCTGAGGGTCAGCATGGTTTTGTACGTGGGAGGTCATGTCTCACAAATCTGATAGATTTTTTTGAAGACATGACCAAAAAGGTTGATGAGGGCGGAGCTGTAGATGTTATGTACATGGACTTCAGTAAGGCGTTTGACAAGGTTCGCATGGTAGGCTGCTCTGGAAGGTTAGATTGCATGGGATACTGAATGGATAGCAAAATGGCTCCATGGAAGGAAGTAATGGTGGAAGGTTGCTTCTCAATAGACAATAGACAATAGGTGCAAGAGGAGGCCATTCGGCCCTTCGAACCAGCATCGCCATTCAATGTGATCATGGCTGATCATTCTCAATCAGTACCCCGTTCCTGCCTTCTCCCCATACCCCCTGACTCCGCTATCCTTAAGAGCTCTATCTAGCTCTCTCTTTAATCCATTCAGAGAATTGGCCTCCACTGCCTTCTGAGGCAGTAAATTCCACAGATTTACAACTCTCTGACTGAAAAAGTTTTTCCTCATCTCCGTTCTAAATGGCCTACCCCTTATTCTTAAACTGTGGCCCCTGGTTCTGGACTCCCCCAACATTGGGAACATGTTTCCTGCCTCTAACGTGTCCAACCCCTTAATAATCTTATATGTTTCGATAAGATCCCCTCTCATCCTTCTAAATTCCAGTGTATACAAGCCTAGCCGCTCCAGTCTTTCAACATATGACAGTCCCGCCATTCCGGGAATTAACCTAGTAAGCCTACGCTGCACGCCCTCAATAGGAAAAATATCCTTCCTCAAATTTGGAGACCAAAACTGCACACAGTACTCCAGGTGCGGTCTCACCAGGGCCCGGTACAACTGTAGAAGGACCTCTTTGCTCCTATACTCAACTCCTCTTGTTACGAAGGCCAACATTCCTTTGGCTTTCTTCACTGCCTGCTGTACCTGCATGCTTCCTTTCAGTGACTGATGCACTAGGACACCCAGATCTCGTTGTACGTCCCCGTTTTCCGAACTTGACACCATTCAGATAATAATTTGCCTTCTTATTCTTACCACTTTCTTAATGGTGGAAGGTTGCTTCTCAGACTGGATGCCTGTGACTAGTGGTGTGAATCGGGGTTCGGCGCTGGGCGCATTGGGTGAGCAGAAATAGCAGTGAGGTCTGTTGCACTCAGCCTGGCTCTGTGGCAAAGCATGGATGGGTAATGTCAAGCACAACCATAGTGGTAGGAGGCTCATTAGTGAGAGGCCTGACAGGAGATTCAGGGGCAGCAATCGAGACTCTAGGATGGTGTGTTGCCACCCTGATGCCAGGGTGCAGAATGTTTCACAGCAGCTGCATGATATTCTCAAGTGGCAGGATGAGCAGCCAGAAGTTGTTGCGTCCATCGGCACATGTGACCGAGGTAGGAAAGGGGATGGGGCCCTGGAAAATCAATTATAAAAGAAGATTAAATGAAGATTAAAAAGCAGGACATCCAGGCAGTGATGTCTGGATTACTCCCGGTGCCCCGTGCTAGAACAATGATCACTGCACCCAATAGCCTCACCCATACACGCTTCAATCACTTGCCCTTCCCAATGTCCAAATTCAGGACCTTCATCGGCCTGCTCGGCTCGGCCCTGGGACTTTCCATCGCCCGGTGGGGGCTTCAAAAGTTGGGAGCCTCGATCGCCTCGTGGCACCACGGGAGAAGAATGAGGAGGAGATAAGACTTTTCTTTGCCTTCCATCACAGTGAGGGTGTGCCTGGAGCAATCACTGTGATGGCTGTTTGTGTTAAAAATTGTAATTGTGTGTCTTGTGTTCTTTATTGTCTACTGCCGGACCCTGACGTGAGAGGACGCTGGCGCTGTTTGTTCCCCGCTTCTCCGTCAGGACAGTTCGTTTGTTTGTTTTTATGTCTTGACTGTTTTTGTAAAGCGTCTTTGAGCATTTGGAAAAACGCTATAAAAAATAAATGTTTATTATTATTATTATTATTATTAAATTCCCCCTCCCCTTGCCTGAGGAAATGTTCCTGAACGCATTTGGCAGATTTCAGTCTGTCTAAGTCCTTAGCATTGACAGTCCCAGTTTATATTGTGAAGGACAAAATCACTTACTGTGACAACCTTGTTCGGCTTGCAGTTGCCTGCAATCCCCTGGTATATTTATTTATATATTTCCCATTGACCATTTGAGGGGTCTATAGTATACTCCCAGATAGGTGATTGTTCCCTTTTTATTTCGCGGCTCAATACGATAAGACACGATAGAACTTTAGCTCCATTCGTTTCTCCTCACTGGACAAGCCATCAGTAATGTCATCTCAGACTAGTGCCTTGACATTAATCAATAAAGCAACACTCCATCCTCTATTACATGCACCTCTACCTCTAATGTGGCACCTGAAACATTTAGTTACCATCCTGTTCCTCTCTTAGCCATGTTTCTACAATGGCTACAATGGCGTAGTCCTATTTACGTACCTATCTATGCCCCAAGTTCAAAGACATTGGACAAAATAGATGCAGGAGGAGGCCATTTGGTCCCTCGAGCCAGCACCGCCATTCATTGTGATCATGGCTGATCATCTACAATCAGTAACCTGTGCCTGCCTTCTCCCCATATCCCTTGATTCCACTAGCTCCCAGAGCGCGATCTAACTCTCTTTTAAATTCATCAAGTGAATTGGCCTCCACTGCCTTCTGTGGCAGAGAATTCCACAAATTCACAACTCTGGGTGAAAAAGTTTCTTCTCAACTCAGTTTTAAATGGCCTCCCCTTTATTCTGAGACAGAGGGAGATGGGCCAAACGCAGGCAGGTGGGACTAGTAGGAAGGTACCATGGTCAAGCTGGGCCGAAAGGCCTATTTCCGTGACTCCATGAGAGCCGCATGAGAAAGAATACAATATGATCTCAGTGCTATAATACTTTATTGGAAGATGCAGATTGAATTGAGCACCTGACCTTGAGAATAACACTGGTCTGCCTGTTCCTCTTACCACTAACAACATATAATTTGTCTTTAGAATTTTTGTCTTGCGGTTTCTTTTTTTGCCTGTGATTTATCAGAACAGGGAGGGGAAGGGGTGGGACAGTGAAGTGGCTGATTCAGTGGCCGAGCCCAAATCTGTCCGTTTAGAACTGCTGCACGTTGGAGTACAATTGCGAGCTCTGTCGATGCATTAACTCACAAGCATCTGAGACGTGAACTGATTTTAGGCTTGTCACCCTTTGCTTTCAAGAAGTCATGGAAGCATCGAGAGATACAGCACTGAAATATACCCTTCAGATCACCAACTCTGCAATGATCATCAAGCACCCACTTATTCTAATCCTACTTCAATTTAATTTTAATTTAATTTTAATCTTTTAGATTTAGATTTAGAGATACAGTGCGGAAACAGGCCCTTCGGCCCACCGGGTCCGCGCCGCCCAGCGATCCCCGCACACTAACACTATCCTACACACACTAGGGGCAATTTTTACATTTACCCAGTCAATTAACCTACGTACCTGTACGTCTTTGGAGTGTGGGAGGAAACCGAAGATCTCGGAGAAAACCCACGCAGGTCACGGGGAGAATGTACAAACTCCGTACAGACGGCGCCCGTAGTCAGGATCGAACCTGAGTCTCCGGCGCTACATTCGCTGTAAGGCAGCAACTCTACCGCTGCGCCACCGTGCCGCCCCACACTCCCATTTAACTCCCCACCCACAAGACTCCCACTAGCCTAATCACAAGGTGCATTGAGCGGTTGATTAACATACCAGCCGGCAGACCTATGGAATGTTGGAGGAAACCCATGCGGTTGTAAGGAGAACATGCAAACTCCACACAGGCAGTACCTAATGTCACGGTGGAACCTGTAAGGCAATGGCTCCACCAGTCGTCAGGAGCCAAGAGTTTAATTGTCACATGTACCGATAGTGGAACAATGCAATTCTTACTTACAGTAGCATAACAGACCTGGAAACACGATATACACCGATCAGCCAAAACATTATGACCACTGACAGGCAAAGTGAATAACATTGATTATCTTGTTACAATGGCACCTGTCAAGGGGTGGGATATATCAGGCAGCAAGTGAACAGTCAGTTCTTGAAGTTGATGTGTTGGATGCAGGAGAAATGGGCAGGAGTAAAGACCTGAGCGACTTTGACAAGGGCCAAATTGTTATGGCCAGACGACTGGGTCAGAGCATCTCTGAAACGGCAAGGCTTGTGGGGTGCTCCCGGTCAGCAGTGGTGAGTACCTACCGACAGTGGTCCGAGGAGGGACAAACCACAAACCAGCGACAGGGTGTTGGGCGCCCAAGGCTCATCGATGCGCGAGGGCAACGAAGGCTATCCCGTCTGGTCCGAACCGACAGAAGGTCGACTGTGGCACGTCATGGAAAATGTTAATGGTGGTCACGGGAGGAATGTGTCACAATACACAGTGCATCGCACCCTGCTGCGTATGGGGCTGCACACGGAGGACCAACAGCATGTTATAGGTGGTCATAATGTTTTGGCTCACCTGGTCATAATCTTTTGGCTGATCAGTGTATATAGATAATATATAATGAACACAAAAACACATTAAATTAGTAACCACAATATTAATTCACAAAAACCTCAAAATCCTTAGGGCAACTAAAGACAGTCCATAAAAGTCCATAGTTAAGGTTAGTGTTGTGTAGCCTTCATCAGTCAGAGTATTGAGTGTAGAAGTTGCAAGGTCATGTTACAGTTGTATAAGACGTTGGTGAAGCCCCATTTAGAGTATTGTGTTCAGTTCTAGGCACCACGTTATAGGAAAGATGTTGTCAAGCTGGAAAGAAGCTAGAGAAGATTTACAAGGATGTTGCCAGGTCTAGAGGGTCTGAGCTATAGGGAGAGATTGAGTAGGCTTGCACTCTATTCCTTGGAGCACAGGAGTTTGACGTGTGATCTTATAGAGGTGTATAAAATCAGAGAGGAATAAATCAGGTAGATGCACAAAGTCTCTTGCCCAGAGTAACTGAATCGAAGACCAGAGAACATAGGTTTAAGGTGAAGCGGAAAAGATTTAATAGGAATCTGAGCGGTAATTTTTTCACACAAAGGGTGGTGGATGTATGGGACAAGCTGCCAGAGGAGGTAGTTGAGGCAGAGACGATCCCAACTTTTAAGAAACAGTTAGACACGTACATGGATAGGACAGGTTTGGAGGGATACGGGCAAGATGCAGGCAGGTGGGACTTGTGCAGCTGGGACATGTTGTCCAGTATGGGCAAGTTAGGCTGAAAGGCCTGTTTCCACGATTATCACTCTTCGGACACAAATGTTTAACATCTAATTGATATCCATCTGTTTACTAGGATTTAAATGTGTACCAGTATCCTCTTTTCTGTACAAACACTTTTGTTTTTACATTTCCAGTCAGTCCTTTTAGACTCGCAATCAATAATTTTCCAAGCGTTCTATTTGTTACGAGGGAGTTTTTTCAAGGCAACATTATATTTTTTAACCTTTGAGTTTGATGACTCATTGCTTGTTGTTGAAGTCATTCAAGATTTCACAATTTGTTACACATGGGATTAATTTTGCCTGCTGTGTTGCAGGTGCTATGATACATTTGCAAATTAAATAAGCTATGATATCTGCTACTTAATATGGGTCTGCAAAACAGTCTGGAAGCTGGTGTATGGAATTCTTTTTTCTCTATGCCTGCCCAATTGATCCATCAATCTTTGCAGTATTATGGTCAAAGGCTTTCTCAATAAAAATTGTACTGAAACCCAGCAGTTTCAATATTTGCAGTCTACACAGCATGCCAGTGGTATTGAAGTTTATTTGAGGAAAATTATCCCAAAAATATCACTCTTCTGATAATGTGAGATTTGCATGAATTAAGAGGAATCGATTTCATTCAATGCCCCCAGAAAATATATTTACAAGTGTTCCGCAGAGACCGTTCCCTCCGTAACTCCCTGGTCCACTCATCCCTTCCTACCCAAACCACCCCATCCCCGGGCACTTTCCCCTGCAACCGCACGAGATGCAACACCTGTCCCTTTACCTCCCCCCTCAACTCCATCCAAGGACCCAAACAGTCTTTCCAGGTGAGACAAAGGTTCACCTGCACCTCCTCCAACCTCATCTATTGCATCCGCTGCTCTAGATGTCAACTTATTTACATCGGCGAAACCAAGCGCAGGCTCGGCGATCACTTCTCTGAACACCTGCGCTCGGTCCGCATTAACCAAACTGATCTCCCGGTGGCCGAGCACTTCAACTCCCCCTCCCATTCCCAGTCTGACCTTTCTGTCATGGGCCTCCTCCAGTGCCATCGTGAGGCCCACCGGAAATTGGAGGAACAGCACCTCATATTTCGCCTGGGCAGTTTGCAGCCCAGTGGTATGAACATCGATTTCTCCAACTTTAGATAGTTCCTCTGTCCCTCCCTTCCCCCCCTCCTTCCCAGATCTCCCTCTATCTCCTGTCTCCACCTATATCCTTCCTTTGTCCCGCCCCCCTGACATCAGTCTGAAGAAGGGTCTCGACCCGAAACGTCACCCATTCCTTCTCTCCCGAGATGCTGCCTGACCTGCTGAGTTACTCCAGCATTTTGTGAATAAATCGATTTGTACCAGCATCTACAGTTATTTTCTGATATTTACAAGTGAGAATGTTGTGTGATTTGTAATCCACCATGTCACATGCCCAAGGGCCAGCTGTCCATGACTTTCCAGGTGTTGTGAAATGCAGTGCTCTTCCAATGACAGTGAGAGAGCTTCGGAAAACTGGTTCCATCCACCTGTTACGTGAACCCTTTGCAGGCTTTTTCATCGATGGACTGAAGTGAGAGAAGGGAGATGGCAGTGCAGTGGGACGCTCTCTTCCAAGTGCAATGGTTGAAGTAAGCTGGAGTGGGATGGCATGGAGTCTAGGAGGAAAGAGGACAACGCAATCAATACCAATGGGTTAAATTGGCAATGTCAATAATAAGACCACTGGTAAATAATTTACATTGGAGTCACAGCGTGGAAACAGGCCCTTCGGCTGCACTTGGCCAATACAATAGACAATAGACAATAGGTGCAGGAGGAGGCCATTCGGCCCTTCGAGCCAGCACCGCCATTCAATGTGATCATGGCTGATCATTCTCAATCAGTACCCCGTTCCTGCCTTCTCCCCATACCCCCTGACTCCGCTATCCCTAAGAGCTCTATCTAGCTCTCTCTTGAATGCATTCAGAGAATTGGCCTCCACTGCCTTCCGAGGCAGAGAATTCCACAGATTCACAACTCTCTGACTGAAAAAGTTTTTCCTCATCTCAGTTCTAAATGGCCGACCCCTTATTCTTAAACTGTGGCCCCTTGTTCTGGACTCCCCCAACATTGGGAACATGTTCCCTGCCTCTAACGTGTCCAACCCCTTAATAATCTTATACGTTTCGATAAGATCCCCAAGATTACTTTCGCATCTTACTATATGTGATGAAGCATTCTTCAACATCTTTGAATCTGCACATATAGTGTTTGTTAATGTATTTGGAGATGTAGCTTTTATTTGCAACGCTGGTGGGTGCCTTGCAGATGAAGGAGGGTCTTTTTGACGTAATAGGTTGAGGGTTTGGCTTCAGCAAAGGCCACCTCGGCCATGCTCTTTCAACACTACACTTGAATATCTGAACCAGATGGCATTCCAGTGAATGGTACATGATTTTGTTGCTCGGGAAAAGGACAAGGATAATTGCATTGAAAGACAAGGGGCAATAGAACACAAGAGACTGCAGATGCTGGAATCATGAGCAAAAATGCTGGAAGAACTCAGCAGGTCAGGCAGTATCTGGGGAAGGAATACACAGGCGACATATCAGGATGGGACCCTTCCTTGGACTGCTTCAGACTCAATCTGATTAAAACCCCTGACCCAAAATGATGCCCGTCCAACCCCTCCCACTGAGTTCCACCAGTGCTTTGTGTAATGGAAAAGGGAAAATATTTGGGACTACCATTTGCTGACGCCAGGCGCTAACATGGTGCAAAGGAACCTTGACTCTCTTGTTTGAAGTTCAAATAGTTGCAAGATTCTGCTGCTTTCAGGCACAGATTGTCTCTCTACTTATGCCACAAGCTGATGCGGAGTTCCTCATATGAATGTGAATCAACAACTTGTGCCTGGAAGACGAGAGAGCTTTCTTGAACCTCATCCAACCTCGTCGACTGCATTTGGTGTTCCCAATGTGGCCTCCTCTCCTTTACCGAGACCAGGCATAGGCTAAGTGTAGGGTTGCCAACTGTCCCGTATTGGCCGGGACATCCCTTATTTTGGGCTAAATTGGTTTGTCCCGTATGGGACCGCCCTTGTCCCATATTAGGCCCGGGGGGCACTGTAGGCCCAGACACTGTTGGCCCGGACACTGTTGGCCCGGACACTGTAGGCCCGGACACTGTAGGCCCGGACACTGTAGGTCCGGGGGCCGCTGTAGGCCCGGAGGCCTGGGCGCCGCCTAACGGAGGTTGCGTAGCAACCCGCCTCCCGGCCCGGGCATCCACGATTGGTGGAGTGGGGAGCACGTGGCCGCTGGCTGGGTGAGGTCACGTGCAGCGCAGGGCGGTGACGTCATCTTTTGTCCCTTATTTGGGAGTGAGAAAGTTGGCAACCCTAGCTAGGTGACTGTTTCACCAAACATCTGCGCTGTGTCTGCCAAAGCTTTCTGGAGTCTGTTTGCTAGCCCCTTTCCATTCCCATATCAATCTTCATGCCCTCTGCCTCCTCCATTGCCAGAGTCAGACCACACACTCAAACTGGACAAACAGCACCTTGTATACTGCTTGGGTGGCTAACAATCCAACAGCATGAGCCTTGGCAAGACAGGAGTTTCCCAATTTCAGGTAAATTTCCTGATAACCCTTTTCTTCCATCCTATTTTGTCTCTTCTCTCCGTTCCCCGCCTGCACACCATTTCTCCAGTCCCTGGTTGGACTGTCACCCAGTTCCTTTCCTCTCCTCCTTCCACTTATCTAGCACCGCTCCCTACCCGTTCATGAGTCCCTCATTCATCTTTTATTCCCCTTTCAACCCCATCCCATAACCTCCTTATCCCTCCCTCTGGCACCTTTCCATCTCCATTTCACCTCTGGCCTTTGTTAGTACGTCCAACCAACAGCCAATCACCCCTGGTCACCCTAATCGAACTACCACTTGCCAGCTTTTGCCCCATCCCTTCCCCTCACCTCCCCCCCTTACAAGCCTCCTCCCCTCTATTCCGTCAGAGAGAAGAAAGGTCCCAATCATTAACGTAGTCTGTCCATTTCCCTCTGCTTTGGGCGGCACGGGGGTGCAGCGGTAGAGTTGCTGCCTTACAGCGCGTGTAGCGCCGGAGACTCGGGTTCGATCCCAACTACGGGTGCTGTCTACACGGAGTTTGTATGTGCGTGGGTTTTCTCTGAGATCTTCCCACACTCCAAAGACGTACAGGTTTGTAGGTAAATTGGCTTGGTAAATGTAAAAATTGTCTCTAGTGTGTGTAGGATAGTGTTTATGTGCGGGGATCGCTGGTCGGCGCGGACTCGGTGGGCTGAAGGGCCTGTTTCCGCGCTGTATCTCTAAAAAAATGTATAAAATATGCTGCTTGGCTTGCTGAGTTCCTCCAAACATTTGTTTGTTGCAGATTAAATAAACCTAGATGGGGAAAATGATCAGGAGAAGGACAAATCAAGTCTGTGAAGCATTATACATGGATTACATGAGAGAGTTGAACTTGGCAGTGAAAGGGAAGTGTGAAGTCTTCACTTGGATGAAAGGACGTTTTCTTCGAATGGTTAGAGACTAGTAAATGTGAGTGGAGTGTGTGGTGAGCAGATGCATAAAATGACAACAAAAAAATATACGGGTGCAATCAGTAATTACAAAAGGCAAATGGTGTGCCAACCTTTACTGAAAGTGGACTAAAGTTCAGAAGTAAGGAGGTCTTGCTGTGTTTATCCAGAAATTTGAAGCAGCACTTGGAGGATTGTGTTCATTTTTATTTCTGTACCAAAAAAAGGATATACCCAGAGGCAGAGAATCACAATGTTAATTGTTTTGTCCTTTGAGGAGAGTGAATAAGACTGGCATCTACGCACAGGAGTGAAAAGTGAACACATGGAGTAATTAACAGGTTAGATGTTCAGATGCCTTTTCTGCAAGACTGACGAATCTGGAGCTGACGGAATAGTTTCAGGATATGTTCCATCTATCTATTGCAAGAGTCCAAATCTCACACATAGTCAAGGCTCAGATTTGGCAAGACTGAGTGTGAAAATTCCCCAGACTTTTGCTCACTGAACAATTTCTACCTTTACCTTCAAACTTTTACCATTTGGAGAAAACTTGCTGTAATTCACCCTCTCTGAAAATGTCATATTCTCTCTTACAATGACATGGTCAAATAACCATGGCACCTGGACCATAAATCTAATAATTTTAACATGTTTAGTTAAACAAAAGAGATTGAACATGGTAAAGTTCTAAATTTGGAAAAGGTTAACATTGAATGCATTTCCCCGGTGTGGGACGAATAAAGGAATATATTATTATCATTATCATGAGACAGGTTGATTGCAAAGGCTGATTGGGACAGGCTATCAAGCATAGGGATATCTGACGAGAGGAAGGCTCCTAAAAGAGATATAAGATCATCGTCTGCTATGATCCGGCATTTTCACACCTTGCCCTTCCATATCTCTAGTCTCCCTCTCCCCAGACTCAGTCTGAAGAAGGGTCTCGACCTGAAACATCACCCATTCCTTCCCCCCAGACATGCTGCCTGTCCCACTAAGTTACTCCAGCATTTTGTGTCCATCTTAGTAGTTTAGGGCCAGCATGTTCCTGTTGGATTGAAAGGCGATGCTGGCAGGATTAAGGAACCCTGGTTGCTGAGAGATATTGAGGCTCTGTTCAGGAAAACGATGCAGGAAAATGTCAGGTATAGGCAATTGGGATCAAGAGACTCACTTGAAGAGTGTCAGGGATGGGGGAGTACATTTAAGAAGGACATTTTGGATGGGAGCACAAAAAGAGGATATGAGATATTTCTGGCAAACATAGAAACCAGAAACACAGAATATAGATACAGGAGTAGGCCATTCAGCCCTTCGAGCCGGCACCGCCATTCAATATGATCACGGCTGATCATCTCAAATCAGTATCCCGTTTCTCCCTTGATTCCGTTAGCAGTTAAGGTAAAGGAGAATTCCAAGAGGGAACAAAAGCAGAACTTGGGAAAGGGCAGGTCTCTTATGGATCTATGTGGTAACCTATGGGATAGATCGCCCGGGCGCGGGGGAGCTGAGATTCCTCTCCGATGCAGGAGCTTGATCGCCCCGATGAGGTATGCCAGCCGCCAGCTACGGCAGTAAGATCGTCCCGTCAACGGAAGGTTTGAGGCCCCCTGACCGCTGGAGGACAAAGAAGGGAGAGATTAAACTTTTTTTCGCCTTCCATCACAGTGAGGAATTGCGGAGTTGTCACTGCAGTGGATGTTCATGTTAAAATGTATTTTGTGTGTTCTGTTGCTTTTTATTGGCATGACTGTACGGCAAATGAAGTTCCTCGTATGTTGCAAAACATACTTGGCTAATAAAGTATGGTCATGATTATGATTATTATGATCTATATGCGGAGCCAAGGAAGTGTAATAAAATAACTGCAGATGCTGGTACAAATCGAAGGTATTTATTCACAAAATGCTGGAGTAACTCAGCAGGTCAGGCAGCATCTCAGGAGAGAAGGAATGGGTGACGTTTCGTGTCGAGATCCTTCTTCAGACTGATGTCAGGGGGGGTGGGACAAAGGAAGGATATAGGTGGAGACAGGAAGATAGAGGGAGAACTGGGGAGGGGGAGGGGAAGAGAGGGACAGAGGAACTATCTAAAGTTGGAGAAGTCAATGTTCATACCGCTGGGCTGCAAGCTGCCCAAGCGAAATATGAGGTGCTGTGCCTCCAATTTCCGGTGGGCCTCACTATGGCACTGGAGGAGGCCCATGACAGAAAGGTCAGACTGGGAGTGGAGGGGGAGTTGATGGAAGCCATGGAAGATGAGTGAGGCCTTTAAATCCCGTATTTGCCATGGAGAAGTACATGCAAGCTAGAGAGTTCTTGGAAGAGAACAGTGATATCCTGAAGCATATAGACATTATGAAGGAAGAGGTAGTGGTGGTCTTGAAGCACATAAATATAGATAACACCCAGGTGTCTGAGCAGGTGAATCATATGACATTGTAGGATGTTGTGGGGAGCAAGGGGGGAGATTGCTGGGGCTCTGACAGACTTTATAGTACCTTGTGTAGGAAGGAACTGCAGATGCTGGTTTAAACCGAAGATGGACACACAAAACTGGAGTAACTCAGCGGAACAGGCAGCATCTCTGGAGAGAAGGAATGGGTGACGTTTCAGGTCGAGACCCTTCGTCACCCTTTCCTTCTCTCCAGAGATGCTGCCTGTCCCGCTGAGTTACTCCAGCATTTTGAGTCTGCTGTTGGGCTGGCTTAATTCCTCCAGCACTTTTTTTTTGGGTCCATGATAATTAGACTTAGATTTGAATGTCGAACATTTACCATTGAAAGGCACCATTTTACCAAGAATAAAATATTATAGGCCTTCGCGGACTCAACTGTGCAGTTGCACGTGCGACCATTGAATTGAACCATTGGCACATGCACGGGCGTGATGTTGTGGTTTGAGCCTTGGTTGAGAAATTCATCAAAAAGGTGACAATTAAGTGTTATTCTGAAACACTAAGCCCGTGTCCCATTTGTGTCCATTCAAGGGACATTGGAAATCCTAATGTGTAGGAAAGAACTGCAGATGCTGGTTTAAATCGAAGGTAGACACAAAATGCTGGAGTAACTCAGCGGGACAGGCAGCATCTCGGGAGAGAAGGAATGGGTGACCATTCGGGTCGAGACCCTTCTTCAGACTGATGTCGGGGGGGCGGGACAAAGGAAGGATATAGGTGGAGACAGGAAGATAGAGGGAGATCTGGGAAGGGGGAGGGGAAGAGAGGGACAGAGGAACTATCTAAAGTTGGAGAAGTCGATGTTCATACCACTGGGCTGCAAACTGCCCAGGCGAAATATGAGGTGCTGTTCCTCCAATTTCCGGTGGGCCTCACTATGGCACTGGAGGAGGCCTTCTTCAGAGGGACCCTTCTTCAGATTGGATATCCTAATGCTCTTATTCAACCAAGAGTATGGAAATCTGCCTGATATCCTGGCCAATGGCCCTCCTTCGGCCTCACCTGCTGTGCATAAACTTAGCTTAGTTCAATTCAAATATACAGTGTTGAAACAGGCCCTTTAGCCCACCGAGCCCGCGCCTACACACTAGGGACAATTTTACTGAAGCCAATTAATCTACAAATCTGCCCTGTTTTGGAATGTGGGAGGGGACATGGCATTTCTGTACAGAAGTGTGATAATCTTTTCAAATAATCAAATGTTTGTTAAACCCTTTGGAATGCCACGAAAAAAACATCGCGTTTGGGTGAGTCTTTCTCTTTATCTTGTCTTTTCTCCTGATTTCCTTTACACTTTGCTCTTTGGATTTTATGTGGTGACTCATTGCTCATTTTTCTATTCGAATGGCTCTCCGAAGAGTCGTTATAAACACAACACAACAAATCTTGACTATTGCGTCTTGCCTTTCTGTGTTCTTTGTCTGATGCCAGTAAACTGGATAGCTCTATCAACTGCTATTAAAAATCCTTCATTGTCAAAGAGCTTTACATTTGGCTCACCTTTGAGATTTAAACACAAAGATATCTTTGGCTTAGCATAACTTTCAGATTCATAATCAATTGCAGCAGTCACGCCAAAGGAATGTGCAATTCACTTGCATTAAATACCACATCCAGCTCCATTGAATGGACTCCCTACAATTGAATAAAAACACCATCACACATTCCTCACCAAGACACATCGAGGGCAGAGTCTGAGATCCTCTGTTAATATCAAATGAAACAATTTACAAGTATGCTTTTGATCTTGAGACAACATGAACTAAGTCAATTGACATGCATTAAGATTTGGAAATGGCTAACCTTCAGTAAATTTGATGCAAACCAGGTCAGTTAATATATCCTGGTGTAATTAAATAGGCATTGAAATTGTATCAATATTTGATATTTCTGGGTATACAGAGAGAACACTTATTTTGTACATTTTGTGCAATAACTTTGTAAATTTGTTCTTTGAACAACTTTGATTCATCTGTGAATACTGCTGAATTTTTCACCTGTATCATTCCAAAAGTATTTAGCTTGTCAACAGCCTCTTTGCAAAAAACTGCTTGGGATCTTTTTTATTGCAGACATATGTGCTTACCTATATGTCAGTTACTTTGCTTTACAATATAATCCTGAATTAATATTATAAAGATTTACTTGTATGTAATAGATGCCATTAAACTCATAATACATTTTTCACTTAATGAAGAAATTTTATGTAGGAAGGAACTGCAGATGCTGGTTTACACCAAAGATAGACACAAAATGTTGGAGTAACTCAGCGGGATGGGCAGCATCTCTGGAGAGAAGGAATGGGTGGCGTTTCGGGTCGAGACCCTTCTTCAGATGTTTACGCTTAGCTACATGAGGTTTGATCCTGGGGCTATTACGGATTGATGTCATTCGTCATTGCCTGATCAAACATTCATATCTCTCACTTTGATGTGCATGTGATGTTGTAAGCAGTAACTCCTAGTTGTGGCATGGATGGCCCTTGATAAAATCAAGAAGCATTTATTTTCCATTTTAACTTCACTGTACTCAGCTCGACCACTGCTGTTGTGAACATTGATCTGCAGCACTCTTGCCTGTAAACCACATACTGTATATGTCTATGAGACAACATAGTCAATAACAACAAATCCTTGTAGGGATTTGGAGTGAGGAAGATAATAAATGACGTGCATCTCAAATAAAATCTGTGGATTTAAATTTTGAAAGTCATTTATTTGGGCGATCAATTCCATTCCAACAATTCTAGTCTAGAACAAAACCTGATTGTGATGAACAAGTCAAATCCAGCAGAGTTTTGGTATAATTTCAGACTCCAATTAGATGGTCCATTGATAGGCTCTGTGGCATATATTGCACGCAAAGCAAATAGGTTGTTAATCTTAATTTAGGATTTTGTCTCATAACAAAGTAACTGGTGCATGTGGCTAATTTTCATTAGTTTATTTCTGCGCTTTACAGTTAGTATTGATTCCAGATAATTAATGAATGACAGTAATTCCAGGTGGTCTGGCAGAACCAGTGCATTTCTACGTGATCAGTCGAGTAAGTGGCCGAGGCAGAACCAGTGCATTTCTACGATCAGTCGAGTAATGAGGTTGTGGGATGTGTACCTATTAATCTCCGATGCTGGAGGAGGAGAGTGGCAAATGTATGTGTCTGATTTTCTTTTGGCGGTCCAATAATGGAACAGGATTTTCGCATCGAAAAGGAGGAAGAAAGTAAAATTTATTCGCCTTCCATCACACATTGGGGAATGTGAGGTCGCTGAAAAAACAAGATGGACGTGCTGCCTGCGCCGGTGGGGACTCGGAGGGATTGCCGCGAGTGCAGTCGTCTCGGTGTTTGCTGGGACATGGCGCCATGGGGACAACCCGGAGTCTGGTGCGAGTGTGGACGGCTTTCAGACTGTTCAGGTGGACAGGGACTGCAGAGAGAGAGAGAGAGTGACAGCAATCGGTACATCAGAATCAGAATCAGAATAACCTTTATCGTCATCCAAAAAAACAAGTCTTTTGGACGAGATTTTGTCACCCACAGTCCAACAGTAAGAGCAATAAAAATAAGCAATAACACACACACAATCACAAACCAACACAAAACAAAAAGAAACATCCATCACAGTGAGTCTCCTCTAGTCACATCACTGTGAAGAAGCGTGTGTGTGTGTGTGTGTGTGTGGCCCGGACAGGTCCTGGCCAGGGACGTCCATGGGTTCACCGATGTAGCGGTGTAGCCTAGATGGTTCCGCTGACTTCCACTGGTCTCTCCACCTCGTCTTGGCCCAGGTGGCCTTGGAAGTGTCGACCGGTGTTGTACAGAGCAGCTCGTGGGCTTGCGCGGCAAAGGGGCGCCGTGACTTGAGGCCCACATATTGCGATGTCTCTGTGACGATCTGATGGAGAAGGTGGAAATCACTGGTCTGTGCCTTTCGAGAGAGGGCCGGCTTGGCTGCTCCTCGTCTGATGTTGGCCGGGGCGATGCCGGCAAGGACGGGCAGTTGGTTTACTGGGGTAGCTCGTAGGCATCCGGAGACAGTCCGTAGGGCGCTGTTGAGGGCAGCAATAGACAATAGACAATAGACAATAGGTGCAGGAGAGGCGATTCGGCCCTTCGAGCCAGCACCGCCATTCAATGTGATCATGGCTGATCATTCTCAATCAGTACCCCATTCCTGCCTTCTCCCCATACCCCCTGACTATGCTATCCTTAAGAACTTTATCCAGCTCTCTCTTGAATGCATTCGGAGAATTGGCCTCCACTGCCTTCTGAGGCAGAGAATTCAACAGATTCACAATTCTCTGACTGAAAAAGTTTTTCCTCATCTCAGTTCTAAATGGCCTACCAATTATTCTTAAACTGTGGCCCCTTGTTCTGTACTCCCCCAACATTGGGAACATGTTTCCTGCCCCTAACGTGTCCAACCCCTTAATAATCTTATACGTTTCGATAAGATCTCCTCTCATCCTTCTAAATTCCAGTGTGTGTTTTATTTGATCCTCCTTTCAGGAAGCACCCTTGGACGTATCGTCCTTGGTCAAATGCAAGTCATTGCAGTTGTACGAGCACATTCACATTCAGCAACAAAAAGAAATTGATTTTTGTTTAAATTCCTATGAATCCTTCACATATTGAAATGGATATAAAAAACACCTGGGGAATGGGCAAAAACACCCTCCAGTGAGCTAGCTGTGGGGCAACGAGCTTAAAGGTAGGGTCGACAGTGAGGAATGTGGAATCCGCTGTGGCGGATGTCTATGTTAAATTTTATTTTATGTGGCTGTGCGTCCTGTTGCTTTTCACTTAGTATGGCTGTATGGTAACTCAAATTTCAATGTCCCTTAATTGTTACATGTGACAATAAATTGATCTTGAAATCTTGAAATTTTCAACTAAAAAAGCTCTCAAGAAATACAGCTGTGTGGGTCTGCAGCCTGTAATAGATGGGAAGAAACTACGGACGCTGGCTTAAACCGAAGAAGGCAGACATAAAATACTGGAGTAACACAGCGGGACAGGCAACATCTCTGGATAGAAGGAATGGGTGATGTTTCGGGTCGAGACTCTTTTTCAGACTGAAGATTAACTGTCTATCTTGTGTCTCTCTGTCTATCCCTGTCATGGTGACATGGAGGAAGAACAGGGGCAATAGAGCGGCACGGTGGCGCAGCGGTAGAGTTGCTGCTTTACAGCGAATGCAGCGCCGGAGACTCAGGTTCAATCCTGACTACGGGTGCTGCACTGTAAGGAGTTTGTACGTTCTCCCCGTGACCTGCGTGGGTTTACTCCGAGATCTTCGGTTTCCTCCCACACTCCAAAGACGTACAGGTATGTAGGTTAATTGGCTGGGTAAATGTAAAAATTGTCCCTAGTGGGTGTAGGATAGTGTTAATGTACGGGGATCACTGGGCGGCACGGACTTGGAGGGCCGAAAAGGCCTGTTTCCGGCTGTATGTATATGATATGATATGATATGATAAGATTGGCATGTTGGCACACATGTAAGTAGCTAGCTTTCACCTGACCACCCTGACATACGTGAGTGATTATATTGATGGACCTGGGACTCTATCATGGAGAAATAGACATGGACGATAATTCCGGGTGGCACAGCTGGTGGAGCTGCTACCTCCCAATGTCGGTGACCCGGGTGTGATCCTGATTTTGGGTTCGGTCTGTGTGGAGTTTAAATGTTCTGCCCGCGACCACGTGCGTTTCCTCTGAGTGGAGCAGTTTCCTCCCACATCCTACAGCGGGTTAGTTGGTTATTGCGCTCTGCAAAATTACTCCAATTTATAGGGAGTGGACTCGAAAGTGGGAATGACATAGAACCAGTGTGAATGGGTGATCAGTGGTATTTGGTGTAGACTCGGTGGGCCAAAGGGCCTGTTGAGACAATAGACAATAGACAATAGACAATAGACAATAGACAATAGACAATAGACAATAGACAATAGACAATAGACAATAGACAATAGGTGCAGGAGGAGGCAATTCGGCCCTTCGAGCCAGCACCGCCATTCAATGTGATCATGGCTGATCATTCTCAATCAGTACCCCGTTCCTGCCTTCTCCCCATACCCCCTGACTCCGCTATCCTTAAGAGCCCTATCTAGCTCTCTCTTGAATGCATTCAGAGAATGACTGGAATAACAGGGATTTATCAAAACCTTTTGTGTGGGAAAGAACTGCAGATGCTGGTTTAAATTGAAGAACGACACAAAAATGCTGGAGTCACTCAGCGAGACAGGCAGCATCTCTGGAGAGAAGGAATATTCTTCATTCTTCAGTCTGAAGAATGGGTCTTGACCAAAAACATCACCTATTCCCTTTCTCCGGAGATGCTGCCAGAGTTACTGCAGCATTTTGTATCAAAACCTTTTCTTCATCCACATATAGTGCCACCCACAGATAGGATCATACAACTAAAATTAATTCTTTACTATCTCGTGCGATGAAATTATTTTGCGAATGACTCTGGTTCATTTTACTTCAAGTGAATAATACTCTGCAAGCTGTGTAATGCAGAGTTTTCCATTTCTTTCATGTCAGTGTCTCTCTACAATGTGATCCAGGCTTGTCTTATTTCCTTCTGGTTTCGTGAGCCGCAGAGTCATACAGCATGGATGTTGACTGCTGGTGCTGCCTGTACAGAGTTTGTACGTTCTCTCTGTGACTGCGTGGGTTTTCTCTGGGAGCTCCGGTTTCCTCAAATACTCTAAAGGACATACAGGTTTGTAGGTCAATTGGCTTTGGTAAGAGTTGTAAATTGTCCCAAGTGTTATAGGATAGTGATAGTGTGCGGGGATCGCTGGTTGGCCCACTGACTCAGTGGGCCAAAGGGTCTGATTCCGCACTGTATCTCTAAACTAAAACCATTAGCAGTTATCATATCATATCATATATATACAGCCGGAAACAGGCCTTTTCGGCCCACCAAGTCCGTGCCGCCCAGCGATCCCCGTCCATTAACACTATCCTACACACACTAGGGACAATTTTTACATTTACCCAGCCAATTAACCTACATACCTGTACGTCTTTGGAGTGTGGGAGGAAACCGAAGATCTCGGAGAAAACCCACGCAGGTCACGGGGAGAACGTACAAACTCCTTACATTGCAGCACCCGTAGTCAGGATCGAACCTGAGTCTCCGGCGCTGCATTCGCTGTAAAGCAGCAACTCTACCGCTGCGCTACCGTGCCAGTTGCTCTAACCCCCTTGTTCTATCTTTGCAGACTCATCTGGATCCATCCTATTCTGTCTGAGGGAGCATTTCTAGATAAAAATGTGTAGGAAAATAACGGCAGATGCTGGTACAAATCGAAGGTATCACAAAATGCTGGAGTAACTCAGCAGGTCAGGCAGCATCTAGGAGAGAGGGAATGGGTGACGTTTCGGGACGAGACTCTTCTTCAGACACCTTCTTCAGTCTGAAGAAGGGTCTCGACCCGAAACGTCACCCATTCCCTCTCTCCTAGATGCTGCCTGACCTGATGAGTTACTCCAGCATGTCTAGATGAAATGTTATTTTTGGCACATTTTTTTGGCAGAGACTAATTTCCAAATTTCCAAGGTAATCAGTGAACAAGTATAATTTCTTGAACTTTTGTTGAATGGACATTACATAATGGCGCTGGATTATAAAGCGACCAAAGATGCTGACTTTAATCTATAATTCTGTCAGATGCTCTTAAACAAGGTGACGTCAGCATCTTCACAAATTGTCCCATCTAAGAGGATCAAAAGGTAAACTGAGATTCCACAGTTGGGTTAAAATGTATGTGGGCAGAACTAATGTAAGGATATTTGGTGCCATAACAATCAAAATCCCTCTACAAATGTCACCCACTTGTCCACACAACGACATACCCAAACATTACTCCAGGCCTGAAGTGCTAAATGACATACATATGGTAAAATGAAGAAAAATGGCAAAAGTAAGTTGAACAGAACCTTATTAGTGCAAATGGCGCAGCGGTAGAGTTGCTGCCTTACAGCGAATGCAGCACCGGAGACTCGGGTTCGATCCTGACTATGGCTGCTGTACTGAATGGAGTTTGTACGTTCTCCCCGTGACCTGCGTGGGTTTTCTCCGAGATCTTCGATTTCCTCCCACACTTCAAAGACGTACAGGTATGTAGGTTAATTGGCTGGGCAAATGTAAAAAAAATAAAAAATTGTATTACATTGTATTACATTTACTACAAACCCACCGACTCGCACAGCTATCTGGACTACACTTCTTCCCACCCGGTCCCCTGCAAAAAGTCTATCCCCTACTCCCAATTCCTCCGTCTACACCGCATCTTAGCCCCCTTAGCCTCCTTAGCATCCTTAGTCCCCTACTGTACTCCCTGTACACACATGACTGTGGGGCCAGGTTTAGCTCAAACTCCATCATCAAGTTTGCTGATGACACTGTGGTGGTGGGCCGGATCTCCAACAACGATGAGAAGGCCTACCGGGAGGAGGTGGCTGATCTGGCACTCTGGTGTCAGGACAACAGCCTCCTCTTGAATGTCACTAAAACAAAGGAGCTGATTGTGGACTTCAGAAGGGCTAAACATCCAAGGACGTACACGCCACTGGAGATAAATGGGTCTATTGTGGATAGGGTGAGCAGTTTTAAATACTTGGGAGTCCGCATCACAGAGGATCTGACGTGGGCAACGCACATTGCCGCACTGGTGGGTAAGGCTAAGCAGCGACTTTACCACCTTAGACAACTGAGGAAATTCAGAGTGTCTCTGAGGATCCTTCATTGCTTCTACTCTGGGGCTGTAGAGAGCATCCTGTCCGGCAACATTACAGTCTGGTTTGGGAACAGCTCTGCCCAGGACAGGATGGCCCTGCAGAGAGTAGTGCGTTTGGCAGAACGCACCATGGGAACTACACTCGTCCCCCTGCAGGACCTATACATCAGGAGGTGCAGATCCAGAGCCAGCAACATTATGGGGGACCCCTGCCACCCCAGTAACAGACTGTTCCAGATGCTACGATCAGGCAAACGCCTCCGCTGTCACGCTGCGAAAACGGAGAGGATGAGACGGAGCTTCTTCCCACAGGCCATCAAGACTGTCAACTTTTATAACCCCAGAGACTACATTTTTGTCGACACTAATAGTAACTTATTAACTTTATTTATATGCATTTGTAACTGTAATTCATTTTTGTGCACAACCCACAGGCATTGCCACTTTCATTTCACTGCACATCGTGTATGTGTATGTGACAAATAAATTTGACTTGACTTGATCTGCGCCCGGGATGAGGTGTTTCACACTAGGGCTTCCGAGATGTCCTCGTTCTTCAGAAAACGGGGCTTCCCCTCCTCCATTATAGATGAGGCTCTCACTAGGGTCTCTTCTACATCCCGCAACTCCGTTCTTGCTCCCCCTCCCCCCACTCGCAACAAGGACAGAATCCCCCTCGTTCTCACCTTCCACCCCACCAGCCAGCGGATCCAACATATCATCCACCAACATTTCCGTCAACTACAACGGGACCCCACCACTGGCCATATCTTCCCATCCCCTCCCCTCTCTGCGTTCCGCAGAGACCGTTCCCTCCATAACTCCCTGGTCCACTCGTCCCTTCCTACCCAAACCACCCCAACCCTGGGCACTTTCCCCTGCAACCGCAGGAGATGCAACACCTGTCCCTTTACCTCCCCCCTCAACTCCATCCAAGGACCCAAACAGTCTTTCCAGGTGAGACAAAGGTTCACCTCCTCCAACCTCATCTATTGCATCTGCTGCTCTAGATGTCAGCTTATTTACATCGGCGAAACCAAACGCAGGCTCGGCGATCGCTTCGCTGAACACCTGCGCTCGGTCCGCATTAACAAAACTGATCTCCCGGTGGCTGAGCACTTTAACTCCCCCTCCCATTCCCAGTCTGACCTTTCTGTCATGAGCCTCCTCCAGTGCCATAGTGAGGCCCGCCGGAAATTGGAGGAGCAGCACCTCATATTTCGCCTGGGCAGTTTGCAGCCCGGTGGTATGAACGTCGACTTCTCCAACTTCAGATAGCTCCTCTGTCCCTCCCTTCCCCTCCTCCTTCCCAGATCTCCCTCTATCTTCCTGTCTCCACCTATATCCTTCCTTTGTCCCGCCCCCCTGACATCAGTCTGAAGAAGGGTCTCGACCCGAAACGTCACCCATTCCTTCTCTCCCGAGATGCTGCCTGACCTGCTGAGTTACTCCAGCATTTTGTGAATAAATCGATTTGTACCAGCATCTGCAGTTATTTTCTTATAATAATTGTCCCTAGTGGGTGTAGGATAGTGTTAATGTGCGGGGATCGCTGGTCGGCGCGGACCCGGTGGGCCGAAGGGCCTGTTTCAGCGCTGTATCTCTAAATCTAAAAAAATCTTTTTAAAAAAATTTCAGAATGTACTACCATAATCAGTGCTATGTCAGCGTTTATGTAGGAAGGAACTGCAAATGCTGGTTTACACCAAAGTTAGACACAAAATGCTGGAGTAACTCAGCGGGACAGACGGCACCTTTGTAGAGAAGCAATGGGTGGTGACCTTTAGGGTTGAGACCCTTCTTCAGACCAAGTTTACTGAGGTGGACAACTTCACACAGGTCACTTATGACCAAATGTAAATATGCCCCTCTTGACATTAGGTTGGCCAAGCATGTAGTTTGACCAAATCTCAAAGTATAAGCTTAGATATGATGTTTCACTTTGTATTCTGAGTCTGAGTCTGAACCTCAGAGTCTGATGTTAATCCAGCATTTCACTTTGTATTAGTTACTAATGGCTGCCAATGGCAATGAATCATACCCCAGTAAAAAAATCAAATCTGAAGAAGGGTCCCGACCCAAAACGTCACCCGTTCCTTCTCTCCAGAGAAGCTGCCTGTCCTGCTGAGTTACTCCAGCATTTTGTGTCAATCTTCGGTGTAGACTAGCATCTGAAGTTCCTTCCTACACATGACGTGATAGAAGGCTACAGCGTGGAATTTATCCCATCATCCATGTAGTCTGTGCTGACAATCAACCTCTCATTAAAATGAATTCTATACGAGTCCTTTCATTATTGATGCCTACTTTCTCATTAGCTTCCCTCATATTCGATCACTCACCTGTGCACAATTTGTCTCGGGCCAATTTACAGTGGCCAATTAGCCTACTAACGCATGATTTGGGGATGTGAGAGGAAAACCAATTGCCTGGGGAAGCTCACACAATAACAGGGAGAGAGCATAAATAAAATATTAAAATGCATCTGCCCAGCATTTATTTGTACAAACAAGTTGCACATAGAAACATAGAAACATAGAAAATAGGTGCAGGAGTAGGCCATTCGGCCCTTCGAGCCTGCACCGCCATTCAATATGATCATGGCTGATCATCCAACTCAGTATCCCGTACCTGCCTTCTCTCCATACCCCCTGATCCCTTTAGCCACAAGGGCCACATCTAACCCCCTCTTAAATATAGCCAATGAACTGGCCTCAACTACCTTCTGTCTACCTACCTGGAGTAAGAATGATATGTGAAGTGGTAACACTCCTCTCAGTTACCTGGCAAGTGGAAAATATTACCAGAATCCAAATAATTCTTCAACGTTTAAAGTAGATTTTGAAAGTGACATAAAAACAAGTGATTGCGGATGCTACTTTGTTAATTGTATGCAGTTTTGGTCTCCTAATTTGAGGAAGGACATTCTTGCTATTGAGGGAGTGCAGCTTATGTTCACCAGGTTAATTCCTGGGATGGCAGGACTGTCATATGATGAAAGAATGGGTCGACTGGGCTTGATCTCACTGAAATTTAGGATGAGAGGGGATCTTATGGAAACATATAATATTCTTAAGGGATTGGACAGGCTAGAGGCAGGAAAAATGTTCCCCATGTTGGTGGGAGTCCAGAAC
Organism: Rhinoraja longicauda; assembly: GCF_053455715.1. Lineage (NCBI taxonomy): Eukaryota > Metazoa > Chordata > Chondrichthyes > Rajiformes > Arhynchobatidae > Rhinoraja > Rhinoraja longicauda. The sequence continues at coordinate 7,666,580 of NC_135955.1, forward strand.
CAGGTGTCACAGTTTAAGAATAAGTGGTAGACCATTTAAGACTGAGATGAGGGAAAACCTTTTCAGCCAGAGAGTTGTAAATCTGTAGAGTTTTCATATCATATCATATCATATATATACAGCCGGAAACAGGCCTTTTCGGCCCACCGAGTCCGTGCCGCCCAGCGATCTCCATACATTAACACTATCCTACACCCACTAGGGACATTTTTTACATTTACCCAGCCAATTAACCTACATACCTGTACGTCTTTGGAATGTGGGAGGAAACCGAAGATCTCGGAGAAAAGGCAGTGGAGGCCAATTGACTGGATGTGTTCAAGAGAGAGTTGGATATAGCTTAGGGCTAACAGAACCAAGGAATATGGGGAGAAAGCAGGGACGGGCTACTGATTCTGGATGATCAGCCATGATCATATCAAGCAGTGCTGGCTCGAAGGGACAAATGGTCCACTCCTGCACCTATTTTCTATGTTTCTAATATGGATTTTTACACCAGTGTAATTTTGCCACGCATTACATATTTTTGCTTACATTGATTTTGATGGAAATAAGACGTAAGCCTTGATCAAGAGAACATTGGGAGCAAGGCAGTGGGTTCATTGCCACAGGGAACTTCTGCGACACTTCAGTGCACATCATTTTGCTGTCAGTTAAGTAGAGATTGATTGTACGTCAGTGAGTGTTATGACAATCCCACTTGTTATAATCTCAACGTGACCATGTCCAAAGATGGGATCTGATGATGGTAAGATCTCGAGGAAGAAATTTATGATGGACTGAAGATGATTAAGGATTGCATTTCAGTCTATTGATGTGTTGGTGATGTATTGCCGAGTGCAGTCGGGAACTGGAAGAGATAGTCTTCTCCAGCATAGGAGGATGAAACCTGCTGTTGCCTCAAACCACTTGACTTGATATGGCTCAAGAAATCATAATGAGGAACCTTCAGTCAGCAGGAAGTGCGTAAATGCCATAAGCAGATTAAAAAAGGTGACTATTAAACCCCTGTCCCAATCAGGCGTTTTTTTTAGGCGACTATGAGCGACTAGGCTGTCGCCACACGGTCGCCGGGGTGTCGCCTGTACGGTCGTGAGTCGTCTCCAATGAGTCGTAGCGTCTTTCTGGTCACCGCTGGATTTTCAAAATGTTGAAAACATTTTGGCGACAGTGGGTTTGACGCCAATGAGCGCAGCTTGACGTCTCCTGATGTAGACGCTGTCGTAGGTTGTCACCAGGTGACGTAGGTTGTCGCCGGTGCTGACTTCGGTGAATTCCATTGGCGACTACCTACGTCAACCTACGTCAACCGGCGACAGGTACCGCCGTCAAAACCGGAGGCCAAATTGACGTGAATAGTCTTCAGTTGTCTTCAGTTGTCGCCGACAGGGTCGTAGCTTGTAGCTTGTCGTGGGTAGACGTAGGTTGACTTCGGTTGTCGTAGGTTGCCGCCTGTGCGGTCGTAGGTTGTCGTAGGCGCAGTCGTAGGTGGACGTCCTCCTCGCGACGATTGGGTCGCTGTTCGTCGGTAGCTTGCCGTAGCTTGACGTCGACTAGGTGGGAGGTTGTTGTAGCTTGCGTAGACATTGTCATATGGGGGGGCCCAGTCGCTGGTTTTTCGGTGACCAGCTATGACTATGACAGTCGCCGGAAGTCACCTAAAAAAACCGCCTAAGTGGGACAGGCCCTTTATTGTACATCATCCAACCTGTCAAGCTTCAGAGCCAAAGGGTCACAAATTTACATTTCAATTGCTCTGTCTTTCCCTTTTCATGTACTTTCTTGTTTCTCCTTGATCCATCAACCGCAAATGATGAATCATGTTGCTACGGATAGCAAATCATACTTTCCAAATGTTTTGAGGATGTACTGAAAGCAGTTAATAAAATGCAATGAGTAGATTTAGTACATTTACTTCCAGGTGTCAGGGTGACACCTGTAAAGTTGCTACATGAGATACGTTCTCAAATGTTTGGCACAATATATATTAACTTAGATGAAAAGATCACATCTAATGTGCCTTCATCTGCTAATATATCAAAACAATGTGGGAAAGCAAGCTGTGAGATTACAGAGAGTTTGCAAATTAAAATTGATGAGTTAGGTGAGTGAGTAAGATGACGGCAACAGGAGCCTAGTGTAATATATATCGTACAGGTATGTAGGTTAATTGGCTGGGTAAATGTGAAAATTGTCCCTAGTGGGTGTAGGATAGTGTTAATGTGCGGGGATCACTGGGCGGCACGGACTTGGAGGGCCGAAAAGGCCTGTTTCCGGCTGTATATGATATGATATATGAGGTTAATCACTTTAGTAGAAAGAATAGGAAAGCAATTAAACAAAAATGCAGAGCAAGCATGAACTGATGTCCAGACAGAATATTGTTTCTAGGGTCTCTTTACCTCAGGAATGATACATCTACCACAGAGATAATGCAGCAAAGGTTTGCCAGATAGATTTGGAAGAAAGTGCTGCCCTTTGAGGAAGGAAGTGTGATAGAGTGGATGCAGGAAGACAGTTTCCCTGGGCTGGCGGGCATAATTACTGGAAAACCTGTAAGGCATTGATGGTAGCGTCTCTTCTTCACTTTTATAGTTGGGAATGATTGGAAATCCTTGGCTGAGAGGATTGTGACTAATCTGGAGCAACTTCAGCCCCTTGGTTTTGCCTTTCAGGTGTAAGGTTCTTGCTGTTGGACACAAAATGCTGGAGTAACTCAGCTGGACAGGCAGCATCTCTGGAGAGAAGGAATGGGTGACGTTTTGGGTCGAGACCCTTCTTCAGACACCAGTCTGAAGAAGGGTCTCGACCCGAAACCTCACCCATTCCTTCTCTCCAGAGATGCTTGCTGCCTGGCCCGCTGAGTTACTCCAGCATTTTGTGTCTACCTTCGATTTAAAACAGCATCTGCAGTTCTTTCCAACACATAAGGTTCTTGCTCCCTGTTTGGGGCAAAGTTGAAGACTGCAGGGAAGGTGTGCAAATTGGCCATTGCATCACGGCACAGGGTGGTAGGTAGTTGGAAGGAGAAGCAGAGAAAAGTAGTAGATTTCGAGGACAACATCATTCTCCGCAGCTAAGACAGAGTCCAGAAGGCTAAGTTCCCTGCCTGGTATCAGGGCTATGGGTGTTATGCTCTGGGGCACACAGGAACTGGACTCAAACGCACGACTCACACACGAGTCAATTTGGAGTAAATAAAGGCGTTCTTTAATTTTCACATTAAAGAACACTGCGATTCGAACCAAAAACTCTAAACTTACTCAGATACAAAAACATTAGTTACAAAAATTACTTACTAGCTATGCTACGACCGAGAGCACATGAATCAGAGCACATGAATCACAATACGAACTGGCACAGGACAAAGGGAGGCGTGGACTATATATACATGAGGTAAGGGCACACAGGTGGAAACAATCAAGGCGGGGCTGACAATTACAATGGCAGGAAGTCAAGGGACCTGAAATGAGAATCTAAACACAGAACATGACACAAGACTAACAGATATGACGGGACATTACAGTACCCCCCCCTTTAGGACCGACTCCTGACGGTCCAAGCTGGTCAGGATGAGTCTTGTCAAAGTCCTTGATCTAAGTTTTGTCCAAAATGAAGCTGGCAGGAATCCAGCACCTCTCCTCAGGACCGTAGCCTTCCCAGTCGACCAGAAACTGGCGACCGCGACCTCTCTTGCGGACTGCAAGAAGTGCCTTAACTGTGTAGACCGGACCACCGTCGACGAGCCGGGGGGGTGGAGGGGGCTTGGAGACGGGCACGAGTGCACTTTCCTTGAACGGTTTTATTTTGCTGACGTGGAATGTAGGGTGAACCCTTAATGACCTGGGGAGTTGTAGACGGACCGAAACAGGGTTAATGACTTTCGAAATGGGAAATGGACCCACGAACCTTGGAGCAAGCTTTCTGGCGTGGACGTGAAGTGGCAAGTCCTTTGTAGACAGCCATACCTTCTGGCCTGGGCGATAATGCGGAGCGGACCTGCGGTGGCGGTCGGCTGCCGCTTTCATCCGGGACAGACCCCGGAGTAGAACCCTCCGAGCTCCGTCCCAGATTCGGCGACAGCGTCGGATCATGGCGTGGGCAGAAGGCACCGTCACCTCACCCTCATAAGCCGAGAACAAGGGGGGCTGGTAGCCGTAGGCACACTGGAAGGGTGCGAGTCCCGTGGCAGCCGTAGGAAGCGTGTTGCGTGCGTACTCGACCCAGATGAGATGGTCGCTCCAGGTGGTCTGGTTCTGCGCGATCAGACAGCGCAAGCAGGTCTCGAGCTCCTGGTTCATCCGCTCAGTCTGGCCATTGGATTGCGGATGGTAACCAGAAGACAGGCTGACGGTGGCACCTATGAGGGAACAAAACTCACTCCAAAACCTGGACACAAACTGAGGACCTCGGTCCGAGACAATGTCTGTAGGGAAACCATGGATACGGAAAACGTGAGACATCATTACCTCTGCCGTCTCTTTGGCAGAGGGGAGCTTGGCCACAGCGATAAAATGTACCATCTTTGAAAATCGGTCTACCACCGTCAGGACAGTTGTGTTACCTTTGGAGGCCGGCAACCCAGTAACAAAGTCAATGGAGATGTGGGACCAGGGCCTCTGAGGGACTGAAAGTGGGTGCAGCAGGCCCGCTTGGGCTTGTCTGGAGGGCTTGCTCCTTGCACAGACAGGGCAGGCGGCCACATATTCAGCTACATCCTTCTCAAGTGAAGGCCACCAAAAACGCTGTTTAACCACAAAAACAGTTCTCTTGGCACCTGGATGGCATGTGAGCAGGGACGTGTGAGCCCAGTGGATTACCTGGGGGCGCAATGTCACAGGAACAAACAAACAGTTAGTAGGACAGCCACTCGGTGCTGGAGTCTCATCATTAGCCTGCTTCACATCTGTTTCGATCTGCCAAGACACCGCTCCTACCACACGGTTAAGTGGCAGGATGGGTTCGGGTTCTCTGGTATCAGGTTCAGGGTCATAAAGTCGGGACAGGGCATCTGGGAACCGGGCCTGTAAGACAGAGAAAAGTTGAACCTACTAAAAAACAGAGTCCATCTGGCCTGACGTGAGTTGAGTCTCTTGGCTTTACGGATGTATTCCAGGTTCTTGTGATCTGTCCATACCAGAAAAGGCTGTTCGGCCCCCTCCAGCCAGTGCCTCCACTCCCCCAATGCGGCTCTGACCGCCATCAGTTCTTTGTTTCCGACATCGTAATTCTTTTCTGCGGGGGTCAACTTACGTGACAGGTAGGCGCAGGGATGAATCCGGTTGTCCTTCTCCGCTCTCTGGGAAAGTACCGCCCCAATCCCCTCGTTGGAGGCATCCACCTCCACAATGAACTGTCTCTGGGGATCCGGGATGGTCAGAACAGGAGCGTTGGTGAACAATGTTTTGAGGCGCTGGAAGGCGGCTTCGGCCTGAGGATTCCACTGGAACTGGGTCTTGGAAGACGTGAGAGAGTGCAGAGGAGCAGCAACAGCACTGAAGTCTCTAATAAAACATCTGTAAAAGTTTGCAAATCCGAGAAACTGTTGCACCTTCTTTCTCTTAGTGGGGGTGGGCCAATTGGCCACCGCACTGACCTTACCAGGGTCCATCTGGATGTGGTCGGCCGATATAATGTAGCCCAGAAAGGACATTGTGTCTGCGTGGAAGTCGCACTTCTCGGCCTTCACATACAGACGGTTAGCTAAGAGCTTCTGCAACACACACTTGACATGACGCTCATGAGACTGTATGTCTGGAGAGAAGATAAGAATGTCATCAAGGTAGACAAAAACACACTCATTGAGAAATTCCCTGAGGACCTCGTTCATAAAAGCTTGGAAGACTGCGGGGGCATTGGTTAACCCGAACGGCATCACCAAATACTCGTAGTGCCCGTTAGGGGTGTTAAACCCAGTTTTCCACTCATCCCCCTCTCTGATTCTCACTAGATGGTATGCATTCCTTAAGTCTAGTTTAGTGAATACTTTGGCTTTGTGCAACAGTTCAAAAGCAGAAGACATTAAAGGAAGTGGGTAACGATTCTTGATCGTAATCTCGTTTAGGAAGCTGTAATCTATGCAGGGACAAAGTGACCCATCTTTCTTGCCCACAAAGAAAAACCCCGCGCCTGCTGCCGAGGAGGACGGGCGAATAATGCCCGTCCTCAGGGAGGACTCAATGTACTCATCCATCGCCTTCCTCTCGGGGCCGGATATGGAGTACAGTCGCCCCTTGGGAATAGGGGCCCCCGGCAGCAGGTTGATAGCGCAGTCAAAAGGTCGATGAGGAGGTAGGGTGGTGGTCCTGGACTTGTTGAACACCTCCTTCAGTTCATGGTAACATGGTGGAACCTTCGACAGATCGGGATAGTCATCATCATCATTAGAAATCTTTATTTCTTCAGATTTAAGAACATTTATTCCCAAAACCGCCCCGATCTTCCCGTAACTCACCCCTTTGTTCACTGGTTCAACAAGACATGATTGTGTGCACTCAACCCCCCATCGTCTGATCTTACCAGATCGCCAATCAATCTGAGGATTGTGTTTCTGCAGCCAAGGGAAACCAAAGACCAAGGGATGTTGAGCTGAGTCAAACAAGTGAAAAGACATTATCTCCACATGGTTAGCATTGAACATGACTTTGACAGGTTCTGTACGATGAGTTATCTCAAACAACTGACGTCCATCTAAAGCGCTCGCCACAATAGGTTGCAACAAGGGCACAGATTTAACCTTACACGATCGAGCTAGAGTCCAGTCCATGAGACTCTCGTCGGCTCCGGAGTCGATCAAAACCCCCCGAGTCACAATTTGCTGATTCAGAGTGAGGGTGGCCTGTGTCAGAGGTCGAGGAGGTAAGTCCGAAACGGGGAATTGGCTCACCAGTGTCCTCCTTTTCACTGGTGAGCCACCCCTTTTACCGAGCAGTCGGCCAGACGGTGTCCTTGTTGACTGCAGTAAAAGCAGGCTCCGTCCTTCAGGCGGCGCTGTCGCTGCTCCGGAGTCAGCCTGGTTCGTCCTAGCTGCATGGGTTCCTCTGATGGCTGAGTGGACGCTGTTTTCTCTGGCCAGCGATGGACAGGGAACGATAACTTCTTCGGTGTGAAGGACCCGGAGGAGCACCCCTGGTGATTGGGAGGACGATCAGCAGCCTGGTGTCTTTCCTTTTCCTTTATCCTGTTATCGACACGAATAGCCCTGGTAATTAATGTCTCTAGATCACTGGGTAACTCAAAAGGTGAAAGTCTGTCCTTTATAGCCTCCGACAACCCATTCATGAATGCATCCACTTGTGCAGGCATATTCCACCCACTGTCTGTTGCAAGGGTTCGGAAGTCAATGGCATAGTCTATCACTGGGCGAGTGCTCTGTTTTAGCTGCAGTAAGACTCGGGAAGCTTCCTTAGCAGAGGAAGTGTGATCAAAAATACTGCTAAATGTTCTTTGGAAGAGGTCTAGATCCTGACAGACTGTGGAGCCCTGAGACCACTCCGCAGTGGCCCATGCTGCGGCTCGTCCCATCAAATGGGACACAATAAATGCTACCCTGGCCTGGTCTGAGGGGAAGTGTGCAGGGTTATGCTTGAAGTGGAGATCACATTGTACAAGGAATGATCTACAATTCTCCGAGTCTCCAGAGAACTTATCTGGTGAAGCCAGGCGTAGAATCAGCGTGGGGTTCGCAGATGTGGCCGGAACAGCAGGCGGATGGCCGGCTGAAGGTTCAACGTGAGCCAGTGGAGAAGCTGCCGAGGTTGGGTCGAGACGAGCCAGAACCTGATGGAGTTGTACAGCGAGGTGGTTAATCTGGGTCGTCACTGATGACTGGAACTCGCCTTGTCTATCGTTCAGCTCGCGCACCCCGTGACTGACTGAGCGCAGCTGCTCCTCTTGGTGCTGGATCTTAGTGCCCTGGTTGGCAAGGGCTGATTTCCAAATCTTAGAGTCAGCTGAGTCCATATTATGGCCAGTTCGTTCTGTTATGCTCTGGGGCACACAGGAACTGGACTCAAACGCACGACTCACACACAAGAGTCAATTTGGAGAAAATAAAGGCGTTCTTTAATTTTCACATTAAAGAACACTGCGATTCGAACCAAAAACATCAGCTACAAAAACATTAGTTACAAAAATTACTTACTAGCTATACTACGACCAAGAGCACATGAATCACAATACGAACTGGCACAGGACAAAGGGAGGCATGGACTATATATACATCTGGTAAGGGCACACAGGTGGAAACAATCAAGGCGGGGCTGACAATTACAATGGCAGGAAGTCAAGGGACCTGAAATGAGAATCTAAACACAGAACATGACACAAGACTAACAGATATGACGGGATATTACAATGGGTATCTATTCGAAACTACACGCACCCTGGTGCATTTAGAAGGATGAGAGGGGATCTTATCGAAACATATAAGATTATTAAGGGGTTGGACACATTAGAGGCAGGAAACATGTTCCCAATGTTGGGGGAGTCCAGAACCAGGGGCCACAGTTTAAGAATAAGGGGTAGGCCATTTAGAACGGAGATGAGGAAAAACTTTTTCAGTCAGAGAGTTATAAATCTGTGGAATTCTCTGCCTCAGAAGGCAGTGGAGGCCAATTCTCTGAATGCATTCAAGAGAGAGCTAGATAGAGCTCTTAAGGATAGCGGAGTCAGGGGGTATGGGGAGAAGGCAGGAACGGGGTACTGATTGAGAATGATCAGCCACGATCACATTGAATGGTGGTGCTGGCTCGAAGGGCTGAATGGCCTACTCCTGCACCTATTGTCTATTGTCCATAAAGGATGTATTTGGTTGCTCTGCTCCACATAAGTACTAACAACATGGAAAGTACTTGAAAAGAGGTTCTGTTGAGGGATAATGCATCGTTTGTGCAACATTGAATAATAGAACCATGAAGGTAATCAGCTCCAGATTATGACCTGAGCCATGTGCAAATTGGAAGGTGAAAGAAGTAAACACATGGGTGAAAGATTGTTCTGGGACAAATGGGCTCTGATCCATGGGGCACTGGCACCAGTGTGGGGGGAAGAGAGTACTGTTCCATTGGGATTGGCTTCCGTTGAACTGTGCTGGGACCAATATCCCTGGCAAGTTGCACAACCAGTGTTAGACACAGACTGGGGATTGGGGAAGGGAAGTTCAATGCATCAAAAGGATGCGAAGAGCACTTGTGTAGGGCAGTGAAGCGATTAATGACTTTACATCGCCCGGTGCAGCTCGGCTGCGGGACTTTTCATCGCTGGTGCGGCTCGGCCGCGGGACTTAACATCGCCCAGTGCGGCTCGGCCACGGGACTTAACATCGCCCGGTGCTGCTCGGCCACGGGACTTAGCTGCGCAAGGCTTGGTCGTGGGGCCTTTCATCGCCCGGCTCAGCCGCGAGACGTTTCAGCGCCCGGTGCGATTCGGCCGCGGGGACTTCCATCCCCTTGCGGGGACTGTGCGGGTCGGTCGGTGACGAGCTGTCTGTCCGTGGGCGTGGGGAAGAGAGTGGAAGTTTTGTTGCCTCCATCACAGTGAGGGGGTGTTTGGAGTCACTGTGATGGACGTTTGTGTTGGGGTCATGTGTCTTGTGTTCTTTTTTTCTATGACTGCTATGTAGTTTTGTTCGGTACTTCGGTACCGAATGACAAATAAAGCTCTGTTATATTGAGAGAATTGTACAGTGTTGGCGAGGTCACACATAGAGTACTGCATGTGTCAGAGTATTTGGTCCATTTGAGAAGGGATATTCTTCCATTGGAGACAATTCAGAAGAGATCCGTTTGTTTAATTCCTGGGGGAAAGGGAAATATTCCTTTGCAAAAGCCAATAAAAGTTTGAGCTGGAGGTTAGACGAATAATCTTATTGAAATATATAAATTCTAAAGGGACAGAGTGGATATTGAGAAACAAGGGACTGACTGCAAGTGCTGCAAAGCAGTCTGTTGGAGGAACTCATTCACAAAATGCTGGAGTAACTCAGCAGGTCACGCAGCATCTCGGGAGAGAAGGAATGGGTGATGTTTCAGGTCGCGACCCTTCTTCAGACTGAAGAAGGGTCTCGACCCGAAACGTCACCCATTCCTTCTCTCCCGAGATGCTGCCTGACCTGCTGAGTTACTCCAGCATTTTGTGAATAAATACCTTCGATTTGTACCAGCATCTGCAGTTATTTTCTTATACTACTTGTTGGAGGAACTCAGCAGGTTGAACAACATTTGTAGATATAAATGGATGGTCAACGCTTAAGGTCAGGACCTTTCACCGAGAAATAGGGTAGATAGACAATAGACAATAGGTGCAGGAGTAGACTATTCGGCCCTTCGAGCCAGCACCGCCATTCAATGTGATCATGGCTGATCTTTCTCAATCAGTACCCCGTTCCTGCCTTCTCCCCATACCCCCTGACACTGCTATCCTTAAGAGCTCTATCTAGCTCTCTCTTGAATGCGATGTTTCCACAAATGGGAGATTCTCAAACAAAAGAACACCATTAAGCAAACCGTGATTTAAAACTGAACTCTGGAGGAATTTCTTCACTGTGGTGATTTTTTTGTCTTCTCTACCCTGGAGGGGGCTGGAGGCTGGTCATTTATTTAAAGAGGAGGTAGTTACATTTTTGGGAAATCAGGGAACTGTGGGCTCAGGGAAACTGGCGCAGAAGAGGAGATGAGGCCAGGGGCAGATCAGCTATGATCAGAATGGTGGGGCAGGCTTGAGGGGCCAACATATCAATTCGTGCTCCGAATGTCTTGCACATTCTTGTATGTGATCCAGGCTGAGATTGACGGACACTTAGAGCTAAAGGAGTATTGTCATCAGGAAGGGATGAGGTGTTAGAGTGGATGACTTTTCATAGTTTTGCTGAACAACGCGGCAACCAAGGTGGCTCGCTCGTATTATCTTACTGTTCTCAAATGACAAGAAAATCTAGGGAGCCACATTGAATCACGTCCAGCAGCAGGAGAGGACTGGGGAAAGTAACTCCACTATCTGCTCAGTGCGGAGGGACTCTTGGTTTAGCATTGCTACCTTTGTTGGAAGATAATGGCAAAGGCTTTTGCGCCGGAGTCAGAGGAACAATCCTGCAAGGGCTACAGGGGCTTGTAATCCCCTTACCGTTCTTATCGCGAATGGACAAAATCCTCCTCTTAAGTTTGGCCGCCACATGTTTGGAAAAGGTGAAGAAGGCTAACGAGCACGATTCAGACAATATCCAGTCTTCATAATCTGCTGGTACTCCAGCTCCTTTCCATTGTCTGCCATTGGTTTCCTGCCAGGGATAACATTGATTCTTCTGTGTTAATCACACCAACGTTACGAAAGCTTTTCCGCAGTGATTTTTGCTTAAATTGCAACCTGACATTATGACCCCGACTTTAGTTTAACTAAGCCGTTATTGAATTAAATTAGTTTATTCCAGGCGCAGATTGGCAGATGGATACACAGCATTAAATGGACTAAAAGGAATCTTGTCCAATAAAACTCGAACTGTAGTTTAATTGCAGTCCTGACACACGTTTGGAAAAAAAAAGATTATTGCTGGCACGATGTTTCTTCTTTTAAAGTTGGTACCTCATTAACAACTCTTACTTTATTTCACTTGAACTGCTGGCACAATTGGCATCTGGATGCTTATTTCTTTTAGTAAGAACATTATTTTTTTTGGCAAGAGAAAGAATACAAAGGTGTATCGTAACTTCACAGCAGAGCAGAGATTCCTGATTTCTTTAAGAGCTTCAGCCTGTGTTGCAATGGATTTCTTTGATGTTAAGAGAATGAGTAATGATGGGGTCAAATTCCAGAATTGAAAAGGGCAAAGAATCCCTAATTAGTCTCCAATATTTCTTCACAAAAAATGAATAGATGTGAGTGGTGCCTTTCAAATTTGTTTCCACAGTCGAACACTTTAAAACCGAATTCCATTTAAACTCTGATAGAAACTGAACACCCCCCCAACACCCCCACCCCCCAACCCCCCCCCCCCCCCCCCCCACCCCACACCCAACTCCCATCAAGATATACAGACACAAAAATATGACTGGAAATGTACCGTTTAATTTCCCTCCCCTTTTGGTGCAGCCAATTATTCCTCAGAAAACTATGACCGCAAGTGCCAATTATTGGGCATCTATTAGGCAATCCTCTTGTTTAGTTATCATCTGTACCAACAACAGAAAAATGAACATTTTACTGCACGCAGCATAACAGGTCTGCGAACACAATCCTGAAAGATAACGTAATGAACACAAAAAAAGTTCCACAAATTAAAAAGGCACAATTAGCAGACACCACTTTTGTTGGATGTTAAACCAAACAAAAGCCCATAGTCCCAAGCACAACCAAGATAGTTTGGAATTCGTAGTTTAGTTGGTTCTTGAGCTTGATGGTTGTCGGGGAGAGGATGTTCCTGAACCTGGAGGTCATGATTTTAAGACTCCTATACTCTCTTCTGAATGGCAGGAGGGAAATGAGAGCATGGCCAAGGTGCTGAGGGTCCTTGCTAATGCTGGCTGCCTTTATGAGGCAGTGCCTCTTACAGATCCCTCCAATGGTGGGGAGATCAGTACCTGTGACGGACCTCGCAGAGTCCACCACTTCTTGTTACCTCCTTTGTTCCTGGGCATTTGAGGTGCAGAACTAGGCTGTGATGCAACCAATCAATAGTCTCTCTACCCTATACCTGTGGACGTTCAAGAGAGTATTCATTGACATACCAAATTGCCTCAATCTTCTAAGAAGTGGAGGCATTGATGGGCTTGCTTTATGATTGCATCAATGTGCTGGGCTCAGCACAGATCTTCAGAGATGCCTCCATTTGCAAAGGGATGTGCAGAGACACAGTTCCCTGAGCTTGGTAAATGGTGGAGGGGCAAATGGTGTTAAAAGGTGAGTTGAATACCTTCGTCAACCTACGTCAACTGGCGACAGGTATTGGGAAAACCCAAGTCCACAGACGTCAAGCTACAACAGCCGGCCGCGATGCTGATGAAGTCCATGTACGTCTATATCAGCGACAATCTAGGACAATGTACGACCATACTGGCGACAAGCTACGACCATACCAGCGACAAGCTACGACAACCTACGGCAACCTACAACACCTGGCTCCCATCGGCGACAGTTAACGCGACTAGCTACGCCAGGCTACGTCAGTGGCGCCTCCGTGGCGGAAGTATCGAAACGTATAAGATTATTAAGGGGTTGGACACGTTAGAGGCAGGAAACATGTTCCCAATGTTGGGGGAGTCCAGAACAAGGGGCCACAGTTCAAGAATAAAGGGTAGGCCATTTAGAACGGAGATGAGGAAAAACTTTTTCAGTCAGAGAGTTGTGAAGCTGTGGAATTCTCTGCCTCAGAAGGCAGTCGAGGCCAATTCTCTGAATGCATTCAGGAGAGAGCTAGATAGAGCTCTTAAGGATAGCGGAGTCAGGGGATATGGGGAGAAGGCAGGAACGGGGTACTGATTGAGAATGATCAGCCATGATCACATTGAATGGTGGTGCTGGCTCGAAGGGCCGAATGGCCTCCTCCTGCACCTATTGTCTATTGTCTATTGAACGCCCGTGGTCATGGGACTAGGGCGTAAAGGAAATTCTTAACATTTTGACGTAAAATTGATGTATGAAGTTATTGTAGTTCAGAGTAGTTTCTCATGGCATCACTTTCAAAAAGTCATGATGCAGAATGATTGGACACCCTACCCTACACCCCCTTGTATAGGGAAACTGGGGGATTCCATTGTTTTGGAGGCCAGAATGACATGAATTGTCTTCAGTTGTCTTCAGTCTTCAGGGTCGTAGCTTGCCGTAGCTTGTCACGGGTGGACGTAGGTTGACCTCGGTTGTCGTAAGTTTCGCCTGTGTGGCCGTAGGTTGTCGTAGTTGTCGTCGTAGCTTGTCGTAGGTGGACGTCCTAGGTCGTGACAATTGAGTCGCCGGTGGTCGGTAGCTTGCCGTAGCTGGATGTCGAGTAGGTGGTAGGTTGTTGTAGCTTGTCATAGACATTGTCATAGGGGGGTCCAGTCGCCATTTTCTCGGCTACCTGCTGCGACTATTACAGTCGCCAGCAGTCGCCTAAAAAATCACCTAAGTGGGACAGGCCATTAACTCTAATGCTATAAAGCTGTAACCCAACATTCTGCACTCTGGCTATATTTTCTCTTTACAGTACCTGTTGCACGTTGACGGCTTGATTTTACACCCAGTCTGAAGAAGGGTTTCGACCCGAAACGTCATCCATTCCTTCTCTCCAGAGATGCTGCCTGTCCCATTGAGTTACTCCAGCATTTTGTGTCTATCTTTGATTTTATTCATGTACAGTATGATTTAACTGGATAGCACACAAACAAATCTTTTCAGTGTCTCAGTACACGTGACACGAATAAACCAATGTCAATGCAATACTCTGTTAATGTTGTTTGGGTTTGTCTGCGACATTGAAATAAGACAGTAATAAACAGCTGAAGACAATGCACACTGATGTAAATCACAAACTTTGCCATTTCAATTTTTTCTTCTTAAAAATGAACGTGCCATGACGCAGCGGTAGAGTTGCTGTCTTACAGCGCCAGAGACCTGTCTCTTTACCTCCCCCCTCAACTCCATCCAAGGACCCAAACAGTCTTTCCAGGTGAGACAGAGGTTCACCTGCACCTCCTCCAACCTCATCTATTGCATCCGCTGCTCTAGACGTCAACTTCTTTACATCGGCGAAACCAAAAGCAGGCTCGGCGATCGCTTCGCTCAACACCTTCGCTCAGTCCGCCTTAACCAACCTGATCTCCCAGTGGTTGAGCACTTGAACTCCCCCTCCCAATCCCAGTCTGACCTTTCTGTCACGGGCCTCCCCCTGTGCCTTAGTGAGGCCCACCGGAAATTGGAGGAACAGCACCTCATATTTCACTTGGGCAGCTTGCAGCCCAGCGGTATGAACATTGACTTCTCCAACTTTAGATAGTTCCTCTGTCCCTCGCTTCCCCCCCCCTTTCCCAGTTCTCCTTCTATCTTCCTGTCTCCACCTATATCCTTCCTTTGTCCCGCCCCCCTGACATCAGTCTGAAGAAGGGTCTCGACCCGAAACGTCACCCATTCCTTCTCTCCTGAGATGCTGCCTGACCTGCTGAGTTACTCCAGCATTTTGTGAATGAATACCTTCGATTTGTACCAGCATCTGCAGTTATTTTCTTACACTTTGACTATCGGTGCTCTCTGTATGGAGTTTGTATGTTCTCCCCGTGATCTACGTGGGTTTTCTCCGGGAGCTCCGGTCTCCCGCGATGTTCCAAAGACATACAGATTTGTAGGCTAGTTAGCTTCGGTAACATTGTAAATCGCACCGAATGTGTAGGTTAGTGTCCGTGTATATGGATCGCTAGTCGGCGCGGACTCGGTGGGCTGAACTGCCCGTTTCTGCGCTGTATTTCTAAACTAAACTAAGACGGCTAAAACATGCCAATCCTTCAGAAAGGATTGGTCGTCGACATCTCTGAATTACTACTGCGTTTGGTAAATATATTCAGCACACTTCAGCATATCTGTGGCACTGGGGTTTAAGGATTGCAATCGCACCCTGTTATAGGAAACATCAACTAGATGGGAATAACAGGTCAGACTTGAACCCACGGCCATTGCTAGCTGCTACTTACGCTGCAGTGAAATTCCTGTACAGTTATTTGTTTGTTTACAGGGTGAATCGTTGGGATTCCACTTTTCTTATCTGTTGTGGATCAATTCTTCTTTGATCATGTTGGAGCTAATCAGACATAAAAACAATTTGAATTGAAACCATTTGCACATGCAGGCAAGTGTTTAAGATGCTCTGCTACATCCCTTACTTTCAGCTCAAGGTCATTGCTTTTACAACAGTTTATTCAGTTAAATGCCAATATTTTGTGACACCGTGATTTGATCAGAACAGTCTATCAATTAATTGCACTCTAATATATCGCCCAATCTTTTGAAATATTTAATATTCCTAAATAAAATCTTACTCGGTAGAATTAAAATGCCTCAGGTATCAAAGGTCTGGATTACAATGAGATTCATGGTTGTATATCTAATTGCGAATTAATATTAATGTAAAAAAACATATTGTAAGTATTAATGCAAAGCAGCAGGGAGGATTTCATTTTTTTTCCCAGTTTTACAGAGAGGCATATGGTTAGCATTAATTTTCCTGTAAAAATAGAAGAATATTTCTATCTTTTTCAAATAAAAGATCGGGCTGAACCTTGCAGGAAACTGCAGGTCCTCCAGTAAAAGCAGCTGGCACTTCAGTGGGACTTCAGCTCATGTTTTACTCGTGTGTGGAAATCGTGCATAACATGCCTCATTCCTCTCCGGCATTCCCCACATGAGTTCAAAGATGAGAGCAGGACTCTGATGAAATTCCCAGGAACTTACAGTGGGGAGTCTGCAAGCTGATTGCAGGCTAGGAGCAGTATCTGCAAGACCATTCATTTACCAGGAGATCTTACACCTGAAAAGAAGGAACGTAAAAATGTTCCATATTGTTTTAAAATAGGTTTGCTGTAATGCTTGTAATTTTTTTTAAACAGTATTTTGTTGATTTTAATATGTAGTTACTTATTTCATGTGTAATGGCTTTTGAAAGCGTTTACATTTCAAAGAGAGTAGAAGGGTTTTATCAGCTGTCAAAGATGTTTTCAGATTGGGTTTGTTCTAGGTCTCTCACGTCAGATTGTATAAAGGCCCTAACTCGGTCTTGTCGATTGGGTCCAGGATAAGAACTGGGTAGGTTTAGGACAGTTGCGTATCTGAGCCATGGATTTAGGCAGTCAGTCCCATTCAACAAAGTCCAACTCATTATTTGCTGATCGTTGATAGCGAGAATTCCTTGCAATGGAGGCATTGAAACAAATGTCAGATGTGTTGCAATGTTGTACGGCTCATTCTCCAGCGGCAAATTCATTCCAAAATGTGTCATAAAAATATATTTAGTAAGCACAGCAGCAACATAGAAGCAGCAAATTCAATGCCCTAACCATTCTGCAAGATTGGCTGGGTATTTCCATCCGTAGTGTAGCAACTAGGGGCAGCACGGTGGCGCAGCGGTAGAGTTGCTACATTACAGTGCCAGAGACCCAGGTTCGATCCTGACCACGGGTGCTGTCTGTACAGAGTTTTTATGTTCTCCTTATGACCTGCGTGGGTTTTCTCCAGGTCCTCCAGTTCCCTCCCACAATCCAAAAACATACAGGTTTGTCGGCTAATTGGCTATGGTAAAATTGTAAATTCTCTCTAGTCTGTGTAGAATCGTGTTAGTGTGTGGGGATCACTGGTCGGCACAGACTCGGTGGGCTGAAGGGCCTGTTTCCTGGCTGTATCTCTAGACTAAACTAAGACAGTGGTTGCCACTGATATTGGTCCATGGAATGGCATTCTCTACTCCAACACCAGTTCCATCAGCTGTGTAGTTCAGGGGCTGCCTTGCAACCAGCCACAAACCAGCACAGGGTGGCACAGTGGCACAGCGGTAGAGTTGCTGCCTCACAGCGCCAGAGACCCAGGTTCCATCCCGACTGACCATGAGTCAATTTCATCAACATTTTTTCACAGACAAGTGAAAACCTTGTTCAACAGCTTCATGATGTCTTGAATAAAGATTGGAAAATAGGCATGAAATTCAGATAGAGGCTAAAATATATAAACGTTTAATAATATATAAAATACGTTGCATCATTTAAAAATAAGCATTTTTAATGTTTACATTTTAAATTATCTGAGGAAAAGAGCTAGATAGAGCTCTTAAGGATAGCGGAGTCAGGGGGTATGGAGAGAAGGCAGGAATGGGGTACTGATTGAGAATGATCAGCCATGATCACATTGAATGGCAGTGCTGGCTCGAAGGGCTGAATGGCCTACTCCTGCACCTATTGTCTATTGTCTATTGAAATGGCAATCCATTTAAAATTAGGTATTGCGGATCAAGTCAAGTCAAGTCAAGTTTATTTGTCACATACACATACACGATGTGCAGTGAAATGAAAGTGGCAATGCCTGCGGATCTTAAGCACAATTAGTGATTAGTATATTAAAATAACTCATACATCTTACACAACAAGCTGGAATATCTTCAAGATTTTTGAAAACAAGAGTAGTTTGTGGATACTGCAACTCTTACCAGTTTATCGATCACTGAACATTACACTGGACGAGATTCCAAGGTAATATTGTCTGTGTTTATGGAGGGAGATGCACATGATAATGAGGTACTAAACTCTCTCTGGCAGCTACTGCAGGGCATCTCAAAACAGTGCAGCGCTGTGCAACATGATGGCATTCCCCGCAAGGCTCTCGCTGTTCCCATGACACGCACTCTGAAAGTGCTCAGCTGCACGGATTGTACGCTGTTAGGTATCAGAAGCCAAGGAAAGAGGGGAATGCCCTGCTGGCCAAGGCCCACTTCTCTCTATGCAGAGTAAGGCCTGAATGCCAAACAACACAGAGAGACCAAAGATAAGAGTCATGGAACCTCGGCGGCCAGGGTGGCGCAGCGGTGGAGTCGCAGCCTTACAGCGAATGCAGCGCAGGAGACCCGGGTTCGATCCCGACCACGGGCGCTGTCTGTACGGAGTTCACCCCGTGACCTGCGAGGGTTTTCGCCGAGATCTTCGGTTTGCTCCCACACTCCAAAGACATACGTACAGGTTTGTAGGTTAATTGGCTTGGTAAATGTAAAAATTGTCCGTAGTGGGTGTAGGATAGTGTTGATCCACAATAGCGGGGATCACTGGTCGGCGCGGACCTGGTGGGCCGAAGGGCCTGTTTAGCGCACTAAGCCTTGGGCCGTTTGCTCAGCTGATCAAGATGCCACTGTAATTCTTAGTAAAATCCTGCATTATCTATGATACCGCTTATTTTTGTAACATCTGCAAACTTACCTGCCATGCTTCTGCACATTCTCATCCAAATCATTGATATAGATGACAAACAACAATGGGTCCAGCACCGATCCTTGAGGCACACAACTAATCACAGGCCTACCGTCCAACAAACAACCTTCCACCGTTACTTCTCCTTTCTACCATGAAGCCAGTCATGTATCCAATTAATTCGCTCTCCCTGGACCCCATGCGATCTAACTTTCCAGAGCAGCCTATTATGTGGATCCTTATCAAAGACCTCGCTGAAGTCCATGTACACTATGTCTACCTCATCAATCTTCTTGGTTACTTCTTCAAAGACTCAATAAAATTCATGGGACATGATCTCCCACGCACAAAACTATGCTGACTATCCCTCACCAACCCTTGCCTATCCAAATGCATGCATATCTTATCTCTCAGAATCCCCTCCAGTGACTTGCCTACCACAGACATTAGGTTTACCAGTCTATAGTTCTCAGATTATTTTTTTACAGCTCTCAAATAACTTTAGCTAGTCTCCAGTAATTATAGACCAGTTAGTCTGACATCAGTGGTGGGGAAGATGCTGGAGTCAATTATAAAAGACGAAATTGCTGAGCATTTGGATAGCAGTAACTGGATCATTCCGAGTCAGCATGGATTTACGAAGGGGAAATCATGCTTGACAAATCTACTGGAATTTTTTGAGGATGTAACTGGGAAAATTGACAGGGGAGAGTCGGTGGATGTGGTGTACCTCGACTTTCAGAAAGCCTTCGACAAGGTCCCACATAGGAGATTAGTGGGCAAAATTAGGGCACATGGTATTGGGGGTAGGGTACTGACATGGATAGAAAATTGGTTGACAGACAGAAAGCAAAGAGTGGGGATAAATGGGTCCCTTTCGGAATGGCAGGCAGTGACCAGTGGGGTACCGCAAGTTTCGGTGCTGGGACCCCAGCTATTTATGATATACATTAATGACTTAGATGAAGGGATTAAAAGTACCATTAGCAAATTTGCAGATGATACTAAGCTGGGGGGTAGTGTGAATTGTGAGGAAGATGCAATAAGGCTGCAGGGTGACTTGGACAGGTTGTGTGAGTGGGCGGATACATGGCAGATGCAGTTTAATGTAGATAAGTGTGAGGTTATTCAATTTGGAAGTAAGAATAGAAAGGCAGATTATTATCTGAATGGTGTCAAGTTAGGAAGAGGGGATGTTCAACGAGATCTGGGTGTCCTAGTGCATCAGTCACTGAAAGGAAGCATGCAGGTACAGCAGGCAGTGAAGAAAGCCAATGGAATGTTGGCCTTCGTAACAAGAGGAGTTGAGTATAGGAGCAAAGAGGTCCTTCTACAGTTGTACCGGGCCCTGGTGAGACCGCACCTGGAGTACTGTGTGCAGTTTTGGTCTCCAAATTTGAGGAAGGATATTCTTGCTATTGAGGGCGTGCAGCGTAGGTTCACTAGGTTAATTCCCGGAATGGCAGGACTGTCGTATGTTGAAAGGCTGGAGCAATTAGGCTTGTATACACTGGAATTTAGAATGGTGAGGGGAGATCTTATTGAAACATATAAGATAATTAGGGGATTGGACACATTAGAGGCAGGAAACATGTTCCCAATGTTGGGGGAGTCCAGAACAAGGGGCCACAGTTTAAGAATAAGGGGTAGGCCATTTAGAACGGAGATGAGGAAGAACTTTTTCAGTCAGAGAGTGGTGAAGGTGTGGAATTCTCTGCCTCAGAAGGCAGTGGAGGCCAGTTCGTTGGATGCTTTCAAGAGAGAGCTGGATAGAGCTCTTAAGGATAGCGGAGTGAGGGGGTATGGGGAGAAGGCAGGAACGGAGTACTGATTGAGAGTGATCGGCCATGATCGCATTGAATGGCGGTGCTGGCTCGAAGGGCTGAATGGCCTACTCCTGCACCTATTGTCTACTGTCTATTGTCTATTGTCCAGTCTTCTGGCACCTAGACATAAACATAGACAATAGAAAATAGGTGCAGGAGTAGGCCATTCGGCCCTTCGAGCCAGCACCACCATTCAATATGATCATGGCTGATCATCCAGCTCAGTAAGCTATACCTGCCTTCTCTCCATACCCCCTGATCCCTTTAGCCACAAGGGCCACATCTAACTCCCTCTTAAATATAGCCAATGAACTGGTACGGGATACTGAGTTGGATGATCAGCCATGATCATATTGAATGGCGGTGCAGGCTCGAAGGGCCGAATGGCCTACTCCTGCAATTATTTTCTATGTTTCTATGTTTCTATGTGAAGCAAGAAAAAAAATGTAGCTTGTTCTCCGTCTCTGTCAATCTTACGAAGGCTTTCAATTAGGGTTTTTGGAAGATCATGGCAAAATAACTTCCCTTCCACTGACTGCATTTACACCTCACGTCGCCGTGGCAAGGTCATCAGCATAATGAAGGATGAGTCGCACCCTGGGCACTCCCTCTTCCTTCGGGCAAGAGGTACAGAAGTGTGAAAACGCACAACTCCAGATTCAGGGACAGTTTCTTCTCTGCTGTTGTCAGGCAACTGAACCATCTTCTCACCAACTAGAGAAGTACTATCTACCTCATTGGAGAACCTTTGGCTATCTCTGATCGGATTTTACTGGCTTTATCTTGCACTAAACGTTATTCCCTTTATCATGTATCTGTGCACTGCGGTTGGCTCGAATGTAATCATGTATTGTCTTTCCGCTGTCTGGTTAGCACGCGACAAAAGCTTTTCACTGTACCTCGGTGCACGTGACAATGAACTAAACTCCATCTCAAAACATGGCTGCTCAGAAACGTTTGTCACAATTGCCCAACAGCTCCATGATAATATTGAAGGTATCACAAAATGGATACCAGTCTGAATAATAATAATAATAATAATAATAATAATGCATTTTATTTATATAGCGCTTTTCATATACTCAAAGACGCTTTACAGAGATTTTGAGAACATAGGGAAATGAATAAATAGATAAATAAGTAAATAAATAAATGAACAGAGAAAGGAGACAGAAGGCGAGGTGACCTTCAGTGGTTGAAGGCAGTACTGAACAGGTGAGACTTCAGCGATGTTTTGAATGTGGTGAGTGTGGAGGAGTCTCTAACGGTTTGGGGTAGTGAGTTCCATAGGGTGGGAGCAGCGATGGAGAAAGCCCTGTCCCCCCAGGATCTGAGTTTGGTCCGGATGTGGGGGGATAGGAGATTGGCAGCGGCAGAGCGGAGGGTGCAGGTGGGAGTGTGCCTGTGGAGGAGGTCGGTCAGGTAGGATGGGGCCAGGTTATGGAGGGCTTTGTAGGTTATGAGGAGGATTTTGTACTGGATTCTCTGGGGGATGGGGAGCCAGTGGAGTTTATAAAGTACGGGGGTGATATGGTCACGGATCGAGGTGTGTGTGAGTAGACGGGCAGCGGAGTTTTGAATGTATTGAAGTTTATTGATGATTTTTGAGGGTGCGCCATAGAGGAGGCTGTTGCAATAGTCCAGACGGGAGGTGATGAAGGCGTGGATGAGGGTTTCTGCAGCTGTGGAGGAGAGGGATGGACGGAGACGGGCAATGTTTTTGAGGTGGAAGAAGGCTGTCTTTGTGATGTGTTTGATGTGTTTGTCGAAGGAGAGGGTTTGATCAAGGATGATTCCAAGATTCCGGATGTGAGGTGAGGTGGATACTGGGAGACCAGCAATGTTGAGGATGAAGTTTTGGGTGGATTTGGTGAGAGTTTTTGGACCAATGATGATGATTTCAGATTTGTTGCAATTGAGTTTGAGGAAGTTTGATTGAAGAAGGGTCTCGACCCAAAACGTCACCCATTCCTTCTCTCCAGAGATGCTGCCTGACCTGCTGAGTTACTCCAGCATTTTGTGATACCTTCGATTTGTACCAGCGTCTGCAGTCATTTTCCTACGCTCCATGATAGTATGATAGTATGTCCATCAGGTCCCCTTTAAATCTTCCCCCTCTCACCTTAAACGTGTGAAGCAACCGACAATGGGGAAATTTAAAAATACTGTTTTTTAACATTATTATTTTAAGTTCAAATAACAATAATAATAGCACATAACAATGTTATATCACTTATTTATGAACAACTAATGATGAACAGGTACCGATATACCAGAACCAAACACAGTCAGTCAATGAGAACACATCAAACAACATTTCTACCTCTAAACTAATTTTTTAATTTTTTTAAATTATAATTGAAAAAAAAAAGTACAAATTCAGAATCAACAAATTTACCTCCTGGGTTGGCAAAATTTACCTCCTGGGGAGTAAGTTTACCCCAGGTTGGGAACCCTTGCACTATAAGGTCACCCCTCAGCCTTCTTTACTCCAGGGAAAAATGACCTAGCATTTTTTTACTCTCATTATAACTCGAGCCATCGAGTCCCTATATCATCCTCATGAATTTTTCTGCCAACTTTCCAGCATTTATTATGAGCAATATCCGCTAAGAGTTGTTCTAACTTTAGTATCCTGATCTCAATTTGATACATCTATCTGTTATCCCGCAAATCAATCTCTCTCAATCATCCCCCTGGTCTTCAATTTCAGTACAAAGCACATGCATCCCCTTTGGGAGTTCCATCGACCATCACTTCGTCCCAAGATAATAACAATCCCAGCAAATTTTTTGCACAGAAGCTCATCTCATTTGTTAAGGAGACAAGGTTGACATTGTAATCCAGTAAGTAGCTAAAGAAGTAATTGGGTTTGCTGTATTTTAAGCTCATCCCAGGGCTAGCAAGAAACAGATTGCTTTAATCATTATCCCCAAATGTAAATAATTCATACCTTTCACACATTTTATTACCTTGAAAATGATTGAAATTACACGTTTCCCTATATCCCAACTGGTCAATTACGATGCATGTGTCTTTAATTAATTTTAATGTGAGTCTTAAATCAGTTTTACAAGTCTATTCAATAGCAATTAGTCTTTGTTTTCTCCAGACTTAAGATACTTTCAATGCAAATTACATACAATTTAGAGTGCACAGGGCTGGTGCACAGTCTAGAAATTTGACCACACTGCAACAAGATCCACCACCTTCTGCTCTTATTGCACACACCTACAATTTGTGCACATACGTCATGTGTGTTTAAATGGTAGCAACCACACTGTTTTACTCCCCCTTCCAAGTTCTCCGACCAGTCTGAATAAATGTTATCTCTGTTTGCTTTGTTGTCACCTTCGCCTAGCTTACAACGATCTGTTCTACATATTCCTCGAGATCATCCCCTTTGATGTCTCGTTTTCACACCTTACACTTCCTTCTCTCTGCGCCTCCCTCTCCCCCTGACTCTCAGTCTGAAGAAGTGTCTCGACCCGAAACATCACCTCTCCAGAGATGCTGCCTGTCCCGCTGAGTTACTCCAGCATTTTGTGCCTGTCATACTGTTTTTCACACTGGAGCATAAAATAATAGGGAGAATGTTCAGGAATCAGGACGCCAACTAAATGTGTCTGCTGATGATTGTAATCACTTTTTTAATTTCAGAAATTGAACTTAATTCATAAATGTCTAGTCAAGAGAGTCAAGAGTGCTTGATTTGTCATCTGCTATAGAAATGGAACAAAGAAGTATCCAAAAAACACAACAGAGCACACAGCTTTCTTTACATTCATGGTGTTGCCAGTCTATATACTCTTATTCTTCATTACTCTCCATTACTCTTAAGTGCCTGTCCCACTTAGGCAATTTTAAGGCGACTGCCGGCGACTAGGCTGTCGCCGAACGTTTGCCAGGGTGTCGCGGGCATGATCGTGAGGAGTCTTCAATGAATTGTAGCGGATCTCAACGCGTTGCGGAAAAAAATTCCAGATATAAATTTCTCGCCGACAGCTGGCTTGTCGCCAGGTATCGTAGCTTATTGCGGGCGCTGTCGCCAGGTTTGCTAGGTTGTCACAGATGCATTTAGAAGCACGTAATATTAAATTAAGAAATGGTATTTGAAGATACCAGAAGATAGTTTTGTTTAACCAATTTATTTACCGTCAGGACATTTGACAGGTAGATTGGAGTTTGACAGTCAGGTAAGCGCGGGAATTTTGCGATGTTTACGAAGATGGTGCAATCTCTTAGCCAGGTGCTAGCTTCACAAAAAAAGTAACTTGTATCGACCTGACTCGGCATTGTTGTGGTCATTGTCGTAGGGTAAAATAAAGTTTTGGCGATCTGCTACGACTTTGACAGTCGGCGGCAGTCGCCTAAAAAAATCGCGTAACTGGGACAGGCCCTTTATTCTCCATTACTCTCCATTATTCATGCTAATGCATTCCATGTACAAATGTGGCCTCTTTGAATAATGCTCTTAACACATGACCTGGCCTCTCGGTGTCCAGCGCCCAGTGGCAGAAGGATCTTAGACTGCAGTTCTTGCCCAGAAAACCTCTGCATTGGTTGCACTGATCTTTAGTGTGACCCTCAGCAGTTCAACAGTTCAACAGTTCAACAGAGCTTTATTTGTCATTCGGTACCAAGGTACCGAACAAAACTACATAGCAGTCACACACAAAAAAGAACACAAGACACATGACCCCAACACAAACGTCCATCACAGTGACTCCAAACACCCCCTCACTGTGATGGAGGCAACAAAACTTCCACTCTCTTCCCCACGCCCACGGACAGACAGCTCGTCCCCGACCGACCCGCACAGTCCCCGCAAGGGGATGGAAGTCCCCGCGGCCGAGTCGCACCGGGCGCTGAGACGTCTTGCGGCCGAGCCGGGCGATTGATGGCCCCGCGGCCGAGCCGTGTGCAGCTAAGTCCCGCGGCCGAGCCGCACCGGGCGATGTTAGGCCCCGCGGCCGAGCCGCAGCGGGCGATGTTAGGCCCCGCGGCCGAGCCGCACCAGCGATTTTAGGCCCCGCGGCCGAGCCGCACCGGGCACTGTTAAGTCCAGCGGCCGAGCCGCACCGGGCGATGTTAGGCCCCGCGGCCAAGCCGCGCCGGGCGAAGTTAAGTCTAGCGGCCGAGCCGCACCGGGCGATGGAAGGCCCCGCGGCCGAGCCGCACCCCGCGCTGTGAGGAAGAGACCTAAAAGAGAAAGGTTTCCCCCACCCACACCACCACCCCCCCACCCACACCACCACCCCCCACACATACACAACCAAAAAAAAACAAAAACCATCCCAACACCGACACACAACAAAAAAAAAAGGAAAAAAGACGAACAGACTGCTAGCGAGCCGCAGCCGTTAGTCGCCGCCACTTCCTGCAGCCTGGAATGTGATACATGGCAGCATTCGTAAATGGACAACTGTACTGTAAAACCATAGGTTTTGGGTAGTCCAAAGTGCACAGATGATTTTCCAGCACCATCTTTTGTTCAGTTCAGTGTGGACCAGAATTTACAGCCCATAGATCAGGGAGCTCTCAGCTACGATTGTTTGCTATGTTCCTCAGAGTGGATTCCAGCAACATGCCCAGTGCTAAAGTAAAACAAACAGGTCTGTATTTATTTGGCACATGCCTCCATCAACAGTGCATCATTAGCAATGTTCCAGTCCTCTGCCTTTATCCTGTCACCATGGAGATTTTGAAAAACGTAATTCAAAACTTTGCAATCTCCACACCAACACGACCCATATTGGTACGAAATACAGACAAAAAAGGATGGGGGAAAAATGTTAGGAAAGAGATGAAGAAACAGTGCCTCAGGTATGGATTATTGTTACTGCCCACACTACTCGGGATAATAGACAATAGACAATAGACAATAGGTGCAGGAGGAGGCCATTCGGCCCTTCGAGCCAGCACCGCCATTCAATGTGATCATGGCTGATCATTCTCAATCAGTACCCCGTTCCTGCCTTCTCCCCATACCCCCTGACTCCGCTATCCTTAAGAGCTCTATCTAGCTCTCTCTTGAATGCATTCAGTGAATTGGCCTCCACTGCCTTCTGAGGCAGAGAATTCCACAGATTCACAACTCTCTGACTGAAAACTGACATCTCAGTTCTAAATGGCCTACCCCTTATTCTTAAACTGTGGCCCCTTGTTCTGGATCCCCCCAACATTGGGAACATGTTTCCTGCCTCTAACGTGTCCAACCCCTTAATAATCTTATACGTTTCGATAAGATCTCGATGGATATACGAGGCTAGTGCAAGTGAGCACAAGTCTGTGGATATGGTGCAGATAAGGAAGGGCTTTAGCTTCGTTGGACATTAAGACCAGTCTTGAGGAAGGTAGCATTGGACAGGTTGCACCTCAGCAGAGCCGATTGCTCCATGGGTAGATTTGCCAGTAGTTAGGGAGGGTTTTATCCAGCTTGGCAGAGGTATGGGAAGCTGAGTGTAAGTTCAAAGAATGAAAAACAGAACAGGAAATGGAGGGTTTGAAAGACAGATTAAGCAAAGGATAGAAAACAGATGGAAAGGAATTTAGATGTGTTTTAATATTCTATAACTCAGTGCAGAATGTTGACTGAGTCGAAGAAATTAGTTGGAGGCACTGACAACTAAAATTTACCACCATGTGAATATTACTGAGAGATGGCTTAACAAAAAGAGGGAATGTAATTGAATATTTAGGTTACCAGATTTCCGCTCAAAATAGAGGAGTAAAAATTGCAGGTGTTAGTGGAAATATTAGTTAAGGCAACTCATAACTGTGAGGGCGGTCAATAATTTAGACTGATTATCAAATCTGACAATACAATGCCCTCCATAATGTTTGGGACAAAGACCCATCATTTATTTATTTGCCTCTGTGCTCCACAATTTGCGATTTGTAATAGAAGAATCACATGTGGTTAAAGTGCACATAATCAGATTTTAATAAAGGCCATTTTTATACATTTTGGTTTCACCATGTAGAAATGTTTTGGGCATAGTCCCCCCATTTCAGGGCACCATAATGTTTGGGACACATGGCTTCACGGGTGTTTGTAATTGCTCAGGTGTGTTTAATTGCCTCCTTAATGCAGGTATAAGAGAGCTCTCAAAACCTAGTCTTTCCTCCAGTCTTTCCATCACTTTTGGAAACTTTTATTGCTGTCTATCAACATGAGGACCAAAGTTGTGCCAATGAAAGATATAAATAAGCCATTATGAGACTGAGAAACAAGAATAAAACTGATAGAGACATCAGCCAAACCTTCGGCTTACCAAAATCAACTGTTTGGGACATCATTAAGAAAAAAGAGAGCACTGGTGAGCTTACTAATTGCAAAGGGACTGGCAGGCCAAGGAAGACCTCCACAGCTGATGACAGAAGGATTTTCTCTATAATAAAGAAACATCCCCAAACACCTGTCCGACAGATCAGAAACATTCTTCAAGGGTCAGGTGTGCATTTGTCAATGACCACTGTCCGCGGAAGAGTTCATGAACTGAAATACAGAGGCTACACTGCAAGATGCAAACCACTGGTTAGCCGGGTTACAGTTTGCCAAGAAGTACTTAAAAGAGCAACCACAGTTCTGAAAAAAGGTCTTGTGGACAGATGAGACGAAGATTAACTTATATCAGAGTGATGGCAAGAGCAAAGTATGGAGGAGAGAAGGAACTGCCCAAGATCCAAAGCATACCACCTCATCTGTGAAACATGGTGGTGGGGGTGTTATGGCCTGGACATGTATGGCTGCTGAAGGTACTGGCTCACTTATCTTCATTGATGATACAACTGCTGACGGTAGTAGCATAATGAATTCTGGTGTATAGACACATCCTATCTGCTCAAGTTCAAACAAATGCCTCAAAACTCATTGGCCGGCGGTTCATTCTACAGCAAGACAATGATCCCAAACTTACTGCTAAAGCAACAAAGGAGTTTTTCAAAGCTAAGAAATGGTCAGTTCTTGAGTGGCCAAGTCAATCACCTAATTGAGCATGCCTTTTATATGCTGAAGAGAAAACTGAAGGGGACTAGCCCCCAAAACAAGCATAAGCTAAAGATGGCTTCAATACAGGCCTGGCAGAGCATCACCAGAGACGACACCCAGCAACTGGTGATGTCCATGAATCACAGACTTCAAGCGGTCATTGCATGCAAAGGATATGCAACAAAATACTAAACATGACTACGTTCATTTACATGACATTGCTGTGTCCCAACCAGCTCAAGTGAAAGGGTCCCATTAAGGCGCCCTGAAATGGGGGGACTATGTATAAACACTGCTGTAATTTCTACATGGTGAAACCAAAATGTATAAAAATGGCCTTTATTAAAATCTGACAATGTGCACTTTAACCACATGTGATTTTTTTTCTATTACAAATCTCAAATTGTGGAGTACAGAGGCAAATAAATAAATGATGGATCTTTATCCCAAACATTATGGAGGACACTGTATATAGTTATCAAACAGACGGGAATAGATAGGGTAAATGCACTGAGTCTTTTACCCAGAGTAGGGGAATCAAGAACCAGAGGACCGTTTGAGGTGAGAGGAGAAAGATTTAATTGGAACCCGAGGGTCACCTTTACGCACAGAGCGTGGCTATATGGACCAAGCTGCCTGAGGAGGTAGTTGCAGCTGGTGCTATCACAACATTTAACAGACATTTGGCCAGGTACATATATAGGAACGGTTGAGAGGGATATGGGCCAACCATCGCAGGTGGGGCAAGTTTAGATGGGGCATCATGGTCAGGATGGGCAAGTTGGGCCGAAGGGCCAGTTTCCAAGCTGCATGACTCTGATTCCAATTTGGATTGATGGAGATCAAAAATGGAGACAATTGCAGTGTTGGGAGCGTATTGTAGACCACCAAGCAGTCCTGGGTAGACTGTAGGCAAGTTTTTGACGTGGAAAAGCACTGGGTTAGTCGAAGTATGAGCTTCCAATAACCTCTATTAACTTGAATAGTGCCAGTCTAAAGGGCGGCAAGGTGGTGCAGCGGTAGAGTTGCTGCCTTACAGCACTTGCAGCGCCAGAGACCCGTGTTCGATCCCGACTAAGGGTGTTGTCTGTACACAGTTTGTACGTTCTTCCCGTGACCTGCGTGGTTTTTATCCTATATCTTCTGTTTCTCCCACACTCCAAAGACTTACAGGTATGTAGGTTAATTGGCTTGGTGTATGTGTAAATTGGCCCAAGTGTGTGTTGTTGTTCGTCCTTCGGGTTCGAAGATGACCATGACTTCACTTTCAGTTGGAGGATTGGTGACTGTGGGTCCGGAAGTGACTGGTGAGGCCAATCCGGGCCTGGAAGGCACGCCCACACGTAGGACACAAGTGGATGGGTGCTGCAGTGGAAGTGGAGGTAGCCCGGGCCTTGCGCGCGGTGCGTTTCCTCTGGGCCTCCGCAGTGCGTCTGTTCTCTGCTGCACGAGCTCCTGCGGTGAGATTTGCTACGCCAGGTTGGACGGTCCAGAGCAAGAGACTCCCAAGTGCTGAGGTTGATGTCCAAGTCTTTGAGGGACACTTTGAGGCAGTCCTTAAACCGTTTCTTCTGTCCTCCTACTGAGCGCTTGCCCTGACACAGTTCTCCATACAGAAGCTGTTTTGGCAATCGACTCTCGGGCATTCTGACGACATGGCCTGCCCATCTGGCTTGAGCTTTCCGTAGGAGGGTGTGGACGCTGGGGATTCCGGCCCGTTCCAAGACCTCTGTGTCGGGAGTTTTGTACTGCCACCTGATGTGAAGGAGTCTACGTAGGCAGCTCAAGTGAATGTGGTTGAGCTGTTTGGCATGTCTGCTATAGACAGCCCAGGTCTCACTGGCATAGAGAAGAGTGGTGAGTACCACTGCACGGTAGACCTTCAGCTTGGTGGTAAAGCTGAGTCCTCTCCGCTCCCAAACATTCCCACGGAGTCACCCAAAGGCAGCGCTGGCCTTGGCAATCCTGTTGTTGACCTCAGCGTCAATGTTCACCACTCGCGAGAGTGTACTTCCGAGTGTATGTGAGACAGTGTTAATGTGCGGGGATCGCCAGTTGGCACAAACTCGGTGGGCCGTATCTCGGTGAGCTGTATCTCTAAACTAAGCTAATTGTTATGGAAAGGGAAATAATGCTGAAACTGTATTCAGCAATACTCTTTTACAAAGTGGGAGGTAGGGAGAGGGGTAATTCTGAATTTAGTTACAAGGAATTCAACTGGACGGATGGCAGGAGTATCAGTGGGAGAGCATTTTTGTGCTTGTGATCATAATCCAGATAGCTTTAACATAGCTCAGGGCAAAGGATAAAAATAACAAAAGGTCAATGCTGGCGTCAGGGCAGTTTGACGAGACTGAAAAATGGTTTGGCAAGAGTGGACAGGAAGCAGTTACTTAAAGATGAATAAGTCTGAGAGTAATGCTCAACAGCACTTGTACACTGGCACCAGTGAGGCAACATACAGACTGGGGGTGATGTCTGTGACGGCAGGAATGCCTCTCTGAACCTCCAGCTGTAGGTTCTTCCTCAGCCATTGCTCCCTGCACCTTCCTCCTATGTTATTTTTAGTTTAGTTTAAGACGTACGGCATGGAAACACGCCCTGTGGCCCACTGAGTCCTCGCTGACCAGTGATCTACACTAGTTCTACCCGACAGACCAGGGACAGTTTACAGAAGCCAATTGACCTACAAATCTGCACGTCTTTGAAACGTGGGAGGAAACCAGAGCACCTGGGGAAAACCTATGCAGTCGCAGGGAGAACGTACAAACTCCCATACAAACAGCACCCGTGGTCGGGATCAAACCCGGGACTCTGGCACTTGAAGGCAACAACCTCACCACTTCGCCGCCCCCGCACAGCTAATTGCTAAGCCTTCCCTCCCGGCTGTAATCCCCAGGAGATCGCTTCTCCCGTAGTATTTGAAATTGATTATTGGTTAGAAAGCTGCTATTCAGACATGTCCTGTACTACCTTCCTGTTCACTTCTACCCGTCTGTCAGTCTCCACTCCCTCTGCGCTTGCACTCTTTTGAGATTTGGGCCGGCCATCTCGTGAGACATGCCATCTATGAGACTCTTGGCCAATGGAATGAGACAGGACGGTAGCTGGAGCTTATCCAGTTATGGTTGTCTGTGGGTAAGTATCATAACGTCAGTTATGGGCAGTGGGCAAGTCCTAAATGGGACATGTACGAGAGTTGAACGACCCCGCCCCCACGATGTCTCCACTGTCTTGTGTGCATGCCACGTGCGCAGTCGGCAAGTCGTTGGTTCCAGCGGCTTTAGGGCTTGTCTACCTAGCACGTGAAGCATGGGTTCGGCGCATTGCGCGGAGGAAACCACCAGAAGGTTCAACGGGCAGAAAGATGATCCCAGCAAAGCGCACCGCGGAGCGCAAACAGGGCGGAGTGAGACACGTAGGACACTTCTGACCTTCCACTGCATCCCGACCTGTCCCCAGCCGTCCCGACTATGTCTCGCTGCTGGAACCCGATAGGCCGGGACGAGAGAGTGAGGCCGACGATCTGCGCAACCCCTCCTCACTTAAACCCAAGTCAAGCGCAAGTCATGACTTCAACGTGAAGTCATGGTCATCTTCGAAACCGAAGGACGAACAACAACAACAACATCATAACGTCAGAAGTGATAGGAGCAGAATCAGGCCATTCGGCCCATCAAGTCTACTCTGCCATTCAATCATGTCTGATCTATCTCTCCCTCTCATCCCCATTCTCCTGCCTCCTCCCCATAACTCCTGACACCCGTACTAAACAAGAACCCGTTAACCCCCACTTTAAGAATACCCACGGACTTGGTGTCATTAAATTCCAACATCACACGGGATATGCTTCCCCGACCTGAAGTCTCTCACTAACTCAACAGGCAGAAAGCAAGTAACCAGAAGAACCTCTTCTCTTGCTGCACACACGTTCTAATCCTAGATCCTGAATGTTATCGTTCTAGTGGCACCAGTAGAACTGGATTCCATGCAAATTTTTGGACATATCAGCAAATCCTTTTCATTGGCTGAAGTTCCAAAGACCTGAGTCCGCTCCTGCTGGCATCCTTTTGTCTCCACTTCACATCTTGCCTTTGTTACAATCTCTGCCCATTTGCCAAGCACCCTTCCTTAACTATACCCACCTATTACTTGCCAGCCTTTGTCTCACCCCTATCTCTCTTTACAAGCTTTCTCCCCCCCCCCCCCCCTCCACTCCATCAGTCTGAAGAAAGGTTCCAACCCGAAACATCATCTGTCCATTTCCCTCCACAGATGATGCCTGAACTGTTGATTGTATTTTGCTCGAGATGCTACGGTCTCTAATGTCAACTCCAGCAAGGAACTTGTTTACCATTTAATAAACAGGATGAAAGCAAGTTAAGATAAATACTAACTTCAAAACTCCCGGCAGATCCAATGTTTGGCCTATCTGAGCATTACATGCTTTTCTCCTTTCTATTCCCATCAAACCCACAAGTATTTAAGAAATTAAAAAGAGAAATCGCTGAAAGTGTTCAGCAGATCAGGCATAAGGTCTGGCAAATGAGCTATCCAACTTCAGATAGCTCCTCTGTCCCTCCCTTCCCCTCCTCCTTCCCAGATCTCCCTCTATCTTCCTGTCTCCACCTATATCCTTCCTTTGTCCCGCCCCCGACATCAGTCTGAAGAAGGGTCTCGACCCGAAACGTCACCCATTCCTTCTCTCCCGAGATGCTGCCTGACCTGCTGAGTTACTCCAGCATTTTGTGAATAAATCGATTTGTACCAGCATCTGCAGTTATTTTCTTATACTTATAGGTCTGGCAAATGAAATGGAGTTAAGGTTTTAGATCAATGATCTATCAGGAGATATCAAGTCGAGAATATTGTCATATGCACATGTACAATGAGGTACAAATACAATAGAAACAGGCCCTTCGGCTCACCGAGTCCGCACCGACCAGCGATCCCCGCACATCAACACTATCCTACACACGCTCGGGACAATTTGCACTTATACCAAGCCAATTAACCTACAAACCTGTACTTCTTTGGAGTGTGGGAGGAAACCGAAGATCCCGCGGGAAAACCCACGCGGGTCACGGGGAGAACGTACAAACTCAGTACAGACAGCGCCCATAGTCGGGATCAAACACAGGTCTCCGGCGTTGCAAGCACTGTAAGGCATCGACTCCACCGCTGTGCCATCATGCCGCCCTATTAGTTTAGTTTAGTGGTACAGTGCGGAACACCGACCTACCGAATCTGCACTGACCAGCGTTCCCCGCAAGTGCAAGAACCCTTTTAAACCAGTGCAAATGAAGATGCGCGCCCTGATGTTTAGTGACATCAGACATCAAGTGAGCTTCACACAAGATTTTATGCATTGCTCTGCATTCTAAGCACTGCAGGCGAGTGTTTTGACACTGAAGGAAATTTGTGATTCATTGCTGTAGTGACTGTAATGTTGTCTCTGAAAATTGCAATCAAAGTTTGCTGTAAATGACGACTGGCACTACACCATCAAATTGAGATTCATAAATTACTCTGCTCCCATTGCTTTTTTGGTCATGGAATCCACAACAAGAAATGTAGCGTTTGCCCAAGATTGTGAAAAACAACACTGACTTAATTGGATGATTTGATAATTAATTTTTCACAATTTTCGCTGAGCAAAAATAACACTTGACTATTTACGCTGATGTTTTCAAAGGACTGGGAGTTAACCTCCCTCATAACAAAAAGGTTCCTCCACAGAAATGCAATTAAATCTCCGAGGATTTCACAATGTTTTGTCTGCAGATCACATTTTTTCCAAAGGATATAGATGGTCTCCCCACTGGCGTTAGTTACGTGGTTTGAGACAGTTTTCAGTCGTGCAGATTGGGATTTTTTTTAAATTGTAGTGGGAGAACTGGTACTCTGTTTTGTTGGTTCAGACAGGAAGGACAGATTATGAGTTGATTTATTCACAAAATGCTGGAGTAACTCAGCAGGTCAGGCAGCATCTCGGGAGAGAAGGAATGGGTGACGTTTCGGGTCGAGACCCTTCTTCAGACTGAAGAAGGGTCTCGACCCGAAACGTCACACATTCCTTCTCTCCCGAGATGCTGCCTGACCTGCTGAGTTACTCCAGCATTTTGTGAGTAAATCGATTTGTACCAGCATCTGCAGTTATTTTCTTATACAGATTATGAGTTGATCTTTAGACAACCGAAGAGATGGCCATTGTTCCCAAAATATTGGTGTCAAACTCAGCAGTCCAGCGAAAACGCTTTGTGTTTGGTCAGGGTCAAATGCCAAGCCGAGCGTTAGGTTGTCCATGATGCTGAAGCAGGGAGATGAGCTGCTGAGGGAACGCTTTAGATTGAAATTCCCTTCCCCTGCAGAACAATGCCATTTAACCTTCCACAGAGCAAAGGTCACGTATGTGACTTCAAGCACTGAACTGAAAAGAAAACGAGTCTGGCAATGAAACCACCGTGGCCAGGCCTGAAGTGCATGCAGATGATTCGGATTCTCATGCACAATAAATAAAGTTGTCTCTTCAAAAACAAGCTTGAATTTGTGCCTTTAGGACAACATTCATTTGGTGTTTTGATTTGCATGACTGTGTTCCTTTGCACGAAATCAGGCTCTTATTAACTCACGAACCTTTGATTACGTGGAACTTGTGTTTGAAGTTATTCTGTTTATCATTTGTCTGAATTTTCGATAATAACCTGCTGCAGTTTTGTTTAATTGTACCATTATTAAATTACATCTTTGAGTTCCAGCAACAGACTAATGCACAGATGTGAAACTCTGTGGGCTGTACAACATACTTTGGTAAACCATACTTCCATCAGTGAAATAATAAACATTTTCAGTCTGTTATTAATTTGGAACAAACTATGGTCTGAGATGCTTCTTGACTGTGGTCTAAATGGTATGCAATCTGCAGATAAAATCTGTACTAAATTTTAAACCAAAGTGGGTTTCAGACTTTGGGATGAACAGTCCTACACAGCATGGGGTTGGGTGTGAGAGGAGGACATGATTGGGCATTGTAACGCCAGCACCCATGGACATACGCACTTCACTTACGCACTTGAGGGTGAGACTCAGCGGTCCCATCAGGAGGGGTCGACCATATCCGTATGATCACAGTGTTTTCAGGGCAAAACTTTTGACTTTCGAGATACAGCGCGGAAACATGCCCTTCGGCCCCACCGAATCCATGCCGTCCAGCGATCCCCTTATACTGACACAACAGAAGGATGAGAGGAGATCTTATCGAAACGTATAAGATTATTAAGGGGTTGGACACGTTAGAGGCAGGAAACGTGTTCCCAATGTTGGGGGAGTCCAGAACAAGGGGCCACAGTTTAAGAATAAGGGGTAGGCCATTTAGAACTGAGATGAGGAAAAACTTTTTCAGTCAGAGAGTTGTGAATCTGTGGAATTCTCTGCCTCAGAAGGCAGTGGAGGCCAATTCTCTGAATGCATTCAAGAGAGAGCTGGATAGAGCTCTTAAGGATAGCGGAGTCAGGGGGTATGGGGAGAAGGCAGGAATGGGGTACTGATTGAGAATGATCAGCCATGATCACATTGAATGGCGGTGCTGGCTCGAAGGGCCGAATGGCCTCCTCCTGCACCTATTGTCTATTGTCTATTGTCTAACAGGGACAAATTAAACCGAAACCAATTAATTTACAAACCTGGAGGATTTTGGAGTGTGGAAGTATGAAGATACCGGAGCACCCGGAGAAAACCCACACGTTCACAGGGAGAACGTACAAACTCCGTACAGACAGCGCCCACAGACGGGATCGAACCCGAGTCACTGGCACAGTAAAGCAGCAACTCTACCGTTGCTTCGTCGTGCCATCCTAATAGTGAAATGCTATTTGCACTTTCGAGTCTTCTGGGCTCCCTGAAATTTGCCATCATACCAGGACAAACACACAATGTTACCTGAGAAGGCAGGGCATTTACAGGCTCTGATTCCAAAAATAAAATGCTCAGGGCTCACTAATGTTTATTTTTCCAAAGAATTATGCTCTATTCGTAATATATATACAGTAAATATAATCAGGGTATGTCATTGACCTTTGACCATGGCAAGCAATCCATGCATTCCCTCAGAATGCAGCAATGCCAGTCATAAACTGCATTGTTGAAGCGTTTGAGAAGCTGTTAGACAGGGCACAGTCCCCCAGGACCCATGGCTGTGATTGTTCCCCACTCAGCCTTTGCAGTGGCTGCACTGAGCTTCAGCGGGTTCCATAGCACATACAGCCGCCCATTGGGGTGTGCCAGCACATTGGCAGTCCAAAATAGACAATAGACAATAGACAATAGGTGCAGGAGGAGGCCATTCGGCCCTTCGAGCCAGCACCACCATTCAATGTGATCATGGATGATCATTCTCAATCAGTACCCCGTTCCTGCCTTCTCCCCATAGCCCCTGACTCCGCTATCCTTAAGAGCTCTTTCTAGCTCTCTCTTGAATGCATTCAGAGAATTGGCCTCCACTGCCTTCTGAGGCAGAGAATTCCAGATTCACAACTCTCTGACTGAAAAAGCTTTTCCTCATCTCTGTTCTAAATGGCCTACCCCTTATTCTTAAAATGCATCTTTCAGCTGATGATCTTCCAGCAGCAACTGATGTTTGCCTCAGTTGGCATCCCCAGGAGCAACCTGCAAAGTCCAGAGTCCTGTGTGACACAGCTGCTCAACCTCGACAGAGTCCACTGTATCCTTTCAGACCCTGGCAAACACACCGTCCACAAGGAGGTGAATGACCGTCTTGTCACGGGTGGCACGGTGGCGCAGTGGTCCAGCTGCTGCCTTACAGCGTCCGAGATTCGATCCTGACTGAGGGTGCTGGTGGTATGGAGTGTGTCCGTTCTCCCTGAGGCCGTGTGAGATCACCTCACATCATCAACTCGCCGAATTTCAATAAACTTTGCTACCATTAACCAAGGACGATAAGGGAATGGAATATGTTACCACCCAACACATGCGCTGCTCCCGATGTTAAGTCATTTAAAAAAGGGATTGAGCAACTAGATCTGCTCAACTTGGTCAAAAAGGCCCACTTCAAAATTTAATCACTACTCTACTCACTCCGACCTGCGCGGGATAACCACTTATGAGGTGCTTGGCAGTAATTAACCAGAACCAGAACCAGAGAACAAACCCCTTCCACTCTGTCTCTCCTTACAAAAGAAACCCCAGGTAACATCCTGGTGAATCTCCTCTGCACCCTCTCCCTCTCCAGAACAATCATTTTAATTGTCATGTTAAATATTGGATTGGTGAACCTGCAACACACCTTCTGCTGACAACTGGTGATAAACCTGTAGGTGAAATTATAACAATTATATTCTGTGTGCCTTGTTAACGCACAACGCTTGCATCATCACCCTTCCACCATGTCCCACTGAATGCTCACAATTTGTCACAAATTTAACACCAAGCAAGGGGGTAGTGGAGGCAGGGACGATCACTTCATTTAAGAGGTATCTAGACCAGCACGCGAATCACTAAGAGATACTAGGCTATGGTCAAAAGCTAGATTTTAGATTTTTTAGATTTAGAGATACAGCGCAGAAACAGGCCCTTCAGCCCACGGGTGCCGTCTGTACGGAGTTTGTACGTTCTCCCAGTGACCTGCGTGAGTTTTCTCCGAGATCTTTGCTTTACTCCCACACTCCAAAACCGTACAGGTTTGTCTGTGAATTGGCTTGGTGTAAATGCAAGTTGTCCCTTGTGTGTGTGTGGAGTAATGATAATGTGCGGGGATCGCTGGTCGGCGCGGACTCGGTGGGCCGAAGGGCATGTTTCCGTGCTGTATCTCTAAGCTAAACTAAACTAAGCTGGTGTGTGTGCATACAATTTATTTGTAAGATGCTGGCTGTGAGTTTCTGCGCAATGGGATAAGATGGTCACCCTCACCACACAATTTACATTACCCCCTATTAGCTTAATGTGTTTTTCAAGTAACACGAAAGACTGCAAGCAAAGCATAGAGCAATTTGATTTTCATTCATATACAGGAATATTTAATCCAATTTTCCGCCGAGGTGAGGAAGTTGCTGTCATTACTCTCTCGCTTCTTTCCCACTTTGTTCGGCCGCATGACTCCAATCAGCATTTTTTATTTTTACTTAAAGTGTCGCAGTAGGGAGCTGCCACTGGACTGCTGCCTCGTATGTTCAATTAACTTTTTTATTCGTGTTAACAACTGGATAAAATTAGACATAGATGCTTAGTAAGAGTAATTCGGTAATAAGAAGTTTGTGAAATTTGGCATCAATGTTGGGAAAATGGAGTTTCAGATCCGCTGGAAATTTGTACATGATATAAGTACGTATTTTTAGTGCAGTCTGTGCTAATCACTCTGTCAGGATGTGAAGGTTGCGTACCCTGAAGCAGGCAGGGGAGGAGAGTTGTGTCTTGAATCCTTGAGAAATGTTGACTCGATTCCCGTAAATTGGAGCGTGACGCTTCGTCAAACAATCCGTGTGGATTTTGCCCGAGGAACCTTGTGTGCAGGAGCAGGGTGGGAGCCACCCCTTCACTACCATTAGTTTAGAGATGCAGCGCCGAAACAGGCCCACATTAACGCTATCCTACACACACGAGGGACAATTTACATCAAGCCAATTAACCTACAAACCTGTGCGTCTTTGGAGAGTGGGAGGAAACCGAAGATCTCGGAGAAAACCCACGCAGGTCACTGTGAGAACGTACAAACTCCATACAGACACCACCCGTAGGCGGGATCGAACCCAGGTCTGCAGCACTGCAAGCACTGTAAGGCAGCAAATCTACCGCTGCGCCACTGTGCCGCCCAGTTGATTTCCAACTGCTTTCGTTGTGATATGTGATGTGCAATTGGAAGAAGAGACTGTGGAGATGGTGAGCTGCAGGCCAGGGTGGAAACATCTCAGTTGAGCTATGAGCCTAAGGTTTCCTCAGATATGGATGACAAAAGCCATTGTGTGGGCATAGTAACGACCACTGTGCCTGGGTTATATGTCTGGAAGAGATGAAAATCATCCTGTATGTTATTACTTTCATGCCATTCTAGACTGCAGAAGCTAATCTTCTCCATGCATTCTAAAGGTATGTCGATCTGCGTTAGTAAATCTCCATTCCCACCAACACATGAGCAAAGGGAAATAAATTTCACAACACCCGTAGATATTTCATCGTGATTATTTTTGACAACAGAATCTTTTTTGCTTCATTCTCAACAGGTACAGGTTCATCAAGCAACACTAGTATAACACAACAGTTTTGCAGAGAACAAATATCCAGTACATTTTAATGAACAGGAAGATTTCATGTTTACAAAGCAAAGAAAGTTGATGCTTGGGTCAGAGGGAGAACACGAGACAGATTAGTTTTAACTCCTTTTATGATACATTTGTTATTGAAACATCAGAAAGCACATTGAGCTCAGAGGTGAGGTAGATATTTACAGGGATAAATTTTCAAGAAAAATTAATTGAGTTTTATACCAAACAGGTCCAAAGACTCAGTTTATTAATTTCTGTGTTATGTGAACTGTTAAGAATTATATTTTACAGTTTCTAACAGCTCAGACAAAAAGAAACACACATTTAAATCAGTTTTACAATAAAAGTAAAACGAGTTGAATGATTTCATCTCTGATTATTGCTTGCATTTGGAGTACTCAGGGTTTAGAATATTTACTTTATCTTACAGTTCTAAGCCTGACATATATAAATGTATGCAGGATACATTCATGCCACAGGAAGGATGTCATTAAACTTTAAACTCAACATTTGCAGAATTAATCACTTGCCTATGAGGCGTGTGCATTCTCCGTGGCTGTCACTGAGGGAACTAGCAGTAGTGGCAGAGATTGGGGCAGGTCACATGAGCCAGTGGAGATACAGGGAACGGCAGAAACTGGAATGTCACGCAGAACACCAAGTGCTGGAGTAGAAACATAGAAACATAGAAAATAGGTGCAGGAGTAGGCCATTCGGCCCTTCGAGCCTGCACCGCCATTCAATATGATCATGGCTGATCATCCAGCTCAGTATCCCGTACCTGCCTTCTCTCCATACCCCCTGATCCCTTTAGCAAAAAGGGCCACATCTAACTCCCTCTTAAATATAGCCAATGAACTGGCCTCAACTACCTTCTGTGGCAGAGAATTCCACAGACTCACCACTCTCTGTGTGAAGAAATGTTTTCTCATCTCGGTCCTAAAAGACTTCCCCCTTATCCTTAAGCTGTGACCGCTGGTTCTGGACTCCCCCAACATCGGGAATAATCTTCCCGCATCTAGCCTCTCCAACCCCTTAAGAATTTTATATGTTTCTATAAGATCCCCCCTATAAGTAGCAGTGGGTCAGGCAGCATCTCCGGAGGACATGGATAGGCATCGCTTTGGGATGCAAGCGAAGAGTTCTGTGGAGCTGGGATCCCCCCCCCCCCCCCCCCCCAATGCGGGAGCTTGATCGCCCCGACGTGGAGGACCTGACCGCCGGCCACGGGAGCCAAGGTCGTCCCGTCAAAATGCTGGAGTAACTCAGCGGGTCGGACAGCATCTCCGGAGAGAAGGAATGGGTGACGTTTCGGGACGAGAAGGGTCTCCCATTCCTTCTCTCCAGAGATGCTGCCTGACCCGCTGAGCTACTCCAGCATTATGTGATACATCCAGGACGCAAGTAGGTAATTCCCTGGAAGTGACACTGCAGCTAGACTGATTGGCGGAGAAAGTCTTTGCAATCTTTCTTCCATCGGTCAGGGTATTGAGTACAAGAGTAGGGACATAGTGTTACAACTGTGCAAGATGCTGATGAGACCACACTAGGAGTCTGATGTGCAGATCTGGTCATGCAGCTTTAGGAAGGATGGAATGGGTGCGGACATTGTTCAATGGAATGACATTGGGACTGCAGGGCTTTAGTTAGAAAGAGAGGTTGGATAGCCCGGGGGAGGAGGCGGTATGGATGAGATGGACTGAAAGACCTATTTCCATGCATTATATTTCTATAACTATGGTCTTTGCACCATCTGAAGGGCACAAAGTAGAAATGTGATGGTATATTGTTCACCTGCCTTGATGGTTTCTTCCCTGGGGAATGGAGAGAAGAGCTTCAGAAGGTTGTAGGCCAAATGCATGAGAGTGGGACGAGCTCAGGTAGACATTGGCCAATATGGATGAGTTAGACAATAGACAATAGACAATAGGTGCAGGAGTAGCCCTTCGAGCCAGCACCGCCATTCAATGTGATCACGGCTGATCATTCTCAATCAGTACCCCGTACCTGCCTTCTCCCCATACCCCCTGACTCCGCTATCCTTAAGAGCCATATCCAGCTCTCTCTTGAATGTATTCAGAGAATTGGCCTCCACTGCCTTCTGAGGCAGAGAATTCCACAGATTTACAACTCTCTGACTGAAAAAGTTTTTCCTCATCTCCGTTCTAAATGGCCTACCCCTTATTCTTAAACTGTGGTCCCTGGTTCTGGACTCCCCCAACATTGGGAACATGTTTCCAGCTTCTAACGTGTCCAACCCCTTAATAATCTTATATGTTTCGATAAGATCGCCTCTCATCCTT
Source organism: Rhinoraja longicauda (assembly GCF_053455715.1). Lineage (NCBI taxonomy): Eukaryota > Metazoa > Chordata > Chondrichthyes > Rajiformes > Arhynchobatidae > Rhinoraja > Rhinoraja longicauda. The sequence goes on from NC_135955.1 coordinate 7,708,874, forward strand.
CTAAATTCAAGTGTATACAAGCCTAGCCACTCCAGTTAAAATTTAATTTTAACATGCAGCATGGCATCTGGTGTAGGCCATGTGAATTTTCAATGTTGCAATGAATGGGGTTCATCAAATTCCTTTTGGTCGTGTATATAACGAGCAGCCATTGACATTCCCTAACCACCATTTTGATCACCTTTTCAAAGCAAATCAATGCAATTCATCAGGTCCGACATATTCTTTACACTCCCAGGCTGATACATCAGTCATAATATCCTCATTCTTCTTTTAAAATTCAGGGATGAAAATCAGCCCGTCTCCACCCTTTAGATTTGTCACAGTTATAGTGTCTTAGAATGATACAGTGTGGAAACAGGCACTTTGGCCCAAATTGCCCACACCAGCCAACATGTCCCAGCTACAGTTTTGGTCTACTAATTTGAGGAAGGACATTCTTGTAATTGAAACAGTGCAGCAAACTTTCACGAGATTGATCCCTGTCATATGAGGAAAGATTGAATAGACTAGGCTTGTATTCACTGGAGTTTAGAAGGATGGGAGAGGATCTTATAGAGACATATAAAATTATAAAATGACTGGACAAGCTAGATGCAGGAAAAATGTTCCCAAATGTTGGGGGACTCCAGAACCAGGAGCCACAGTCTTAGAATAAAGGGGAGACCATTTAAAACTGAGGTGAGAAGGAACTTTTTCACTCAGAGAGTTGTGAATTTGTGGAATTCTCTGCCACAGAGGGCAGTTGAGGCCAAATCACTGAATGGATTTAAGATAGAGTTAGATAGAGCTCTAGGGGCTAGTGGAATCAATGGATATGGGGAGAAGGCAGGCACGGGTTATTGATTGTGGATGATCAGCCATGATCACAATGAATTGCGGTGCTGGCTGGAAGGGCCGAATGGCCTCCTCCTGCACCTATTTTCCATGTTTCTATGTTTTTATTACACCAGTCCCACCTGCCGGCATTTGGTCCACATCCCTCCACTTTGCGACTGAAAAAAAGTAGAGAGGTCAGGCCCAGGTGGACCTTTTGAAAACTAATAACATTGAAAGAAGAAAATTGTAGATTTGAGCATCAGAGTTTCCATTGAAGCATGAGGATAGCCAAAGGGACACCTCTGGCAGTCTCTCATAAAGGGCAACTCTCACAGTCACCAAGTTTCAAGATTTTGTCTTGCTTATCTGTTCTCTTCAAGATTTACATCATCTCTTTCTTTGTGCAGGGTTGCCTCTGGCAACCAATCCTTTCATTCCCTTGGGAGATTACAATGGTTGTGCATCATACAAATTATATTTGAACACCTCTTGAGTCTTACCCCATTAGTAGATTTGTTCAATTTAGCATAGACTTTTTTTTGGTCTCATCTCCGCAGTCAGTTTCTAATTCATAAACTTCATCATTGCTTCGCTTCCTCACATTCAAATATTTCACAGAGCTCATTCATATTATGACTGCATTCAGATAAAGTAATAAATATTTGGAAACTGAAAGTATAATAGATTAGACACTGCAGATTTTTTTAAAAAGGAAATTCATGCTAAACCAATATTAAATTATTTGACGAAGTAAGATTAATGTCAGACAATTGTAATCCAGTAGATAAAAAAATATTTAAGTTCTGAAAAGACTTGCTGTGGTGCCAAATTGTGGGTTTGACAGTGATCTAGATGAGGAATCAGAATGAATAGCATTGATGAAACAAAAAACACTGGGATTAATGGTTGCTATTCAGATTGTAAAACATGGGAGGCGAACCATAGGAATCGGTGCCAAGAATGGTGCTTTTACTATTTACGTGAACTAACTTGGTAATCAGAAGTGCAAATTCAAACCTTGCATGTGACAGCAATTTTAAAAAATTTAAAAAAATAAACTTTATTCCGAATAAAAAATATATACAAAACAACAACTAGAAAAACATTTCCTACATTCTCAGTGTCTATACATTAAATTATATCGTACTCAGTAGTGTTTGCACCTATCTTTGACGAAGGTATTTATTCACAAAATGCTGGAGTAACTCAGCGGGTCAGGCAGCATCTCAGGAGAGAAGGAATGGGTGACGTTTCGGGTCGAGACCCTTCTTCAGACTGATGTCAGGGGGGCGGGACAAAGGAAGGATATAGGTGGAGACAGGAAGATAGAGGGAGAATTGGGGAGGGGGAGGGGAAGAGAGGGACAGAGGAACTATCTAAAGTTGGAGAAGTCATTGTTCATACCACTGGGCTGCAAGCTGCCATCTTTAACGAAAACACCCTTGCCAATTATATGAGGCGCTGGGGTGATATCCCTTTCCCTTGCTTGAAGGTGTCGCCCCCAGACTCTGCCCCTCAATGTCCAGCAACAGAACAACTCTAGACTGTAGTCCTCACCCACAGAGTCTTTCGGTTGGCTGCAGTGCTTTCCGCAGCATGCACTTCTGCAGTCCAGAATGGGCCAAGTAGTAACATTTCCTGACAGACATCGCACTGTGTCAGAAGGGCACATTTTAAAAATATATCTCGGAGAAAACCCACGCAGGTCACGGGGAGAACGTACAAACTCCGTACAGACGGCGGCCGTAATCAGGATCGAACCTGAGTCTCTGACGCTGCATTTGGTGTAAGGCAGCAACTCTACTGCTGCGCCCTTCGAGCCAGCACCGCCATTCATTGTTATCATGGCTGATCATCCACAATCAGTAACCCGTGCCTGCCTTCTCCCCATATCCCTTGATTCCGCCAGCCCCCAGAGCTCTATCTAACTCTCTCTTAAATTCATCCAGTGATTTGCCCTCCACTGCCCTCTGTGGCAGAGAATTCCACACACTCACAACTCTCTGGGTGAAAAAGTTCCTTCTCACCTCAGTTTTAAATGGCCTCCCCTTTATTCTCAGACTGTGTGGCCCCTGGTTCTGAACTCGCCCAACACTTGGGAACATTTTTCCTGCATCTAGCTTGTCCAGTCCTTTTGTAATTTTATATGTCTCTATAAGATCCTTCTAAACTCCAGTGTATACAAGCCTAGTCTTTTCAATCTTTTCTCATATGACAGTCCCGCCATCCCAGGGATCAATTTCGTGAACCTACTGCACTGCCTCAATTACAAGGATGTCCGTCCTCAAATTAGGAGACCAAAACAGTACACAGTACTCCAGATGTGGTCTCAACAGGGCCCTACACAACTGCAAAAACTACATCTAAATACGAAACAAAACAGTGCAAAAACTCTTAATACATGCACTGTGCATTCAATAGTGTCATGCTCAGTAGTGTTCACACCTATCTTTAAACAATTTGTGCAAAAACGCAATTTGGAAACAAATACAATAGAATACAATACAATACAATATATCTTTATTGTCATTGTACAGGGGTACAACGAGATTGGGAATGCACCTCCCATACGATGCAATAAATTAATTAGCTAGTCAGTATTAATTTAAACAACCCACTGAAACAAATTGGAACAGTTTTAAAACAGAATAAAGTGCAAGTAGATCTGTGCCGGATCACTGTGCGATGTGACCATCCGGCTCAGCAGGACCGGTTCATAGCAGCTATGGCCCTGGGGATGTAGCTGTTCCTGAGTCTGGAGGTGCGGGCGTAGAAGGCCTTGTATCGTCTGCCCGATGGTAGAAGTTCGAACAGACTGTTGCAGAGGTGTGAAGAGTCTTTGTGGATGCTGGTGACTTTTCTGAGGCATCGTGTGTTGTAGATGCCCTCCAAGGCTGGTAGCTGCGTTCCGATGGTTCTCTGAGCTCTATGGGCTACCCGCTGAACAGCTTTCCTCTCTGCCTCCGTGCAGCTGAGGTACCACACAGGGATGCCATGCGTTAGGATGCTCTCTATGGTGCAGCGGTAGAAGGTCGTCAGCAGCTGTTGGGGTAGACCAGACTTTTTCAGTGTTCTTAGGTAGAACAATCGTTCTATTTGTGCAAAAACGCAATTTGGAAACAAATCCATGGTAGGGAAACAGTGGGCTGTCGTAGGATTTGGGTCGGCAGGTCAGTTCAAGAATGGTTGTAGGAAAATAGTCGTTCCTGCAAATGATGGTGTTGGCCTCCAGGCTTCTATATCTCCTTCCTAATGGGAGCAGCAAGAAGAAGGCATGGCCCAATCGTTGTGGATCCTCGATGATAGACGTCACCTTCTCGAGGCAGTGCCTCCTGCAAATCCTTTTGGTGGTGGTGGGGGCAGGGGGGGGGGGGGGGTTGGGGCGGGGGGCAGAAAATACATTTCTAGTTGTGGGCAAAATCAGAACAGGGGTTCATCACTGAGAACTCCAGTGGGGCGTTCTGTTGCAACTGGACCAGTAATATTGTGAAATCCCTTGGAGGAATTAAAAACAGCACAGAATAATTTACGGAGAAGTCAAACGAGTGTACAGAATTAAAAAAGACCGCTGGTGCTGGAAATCCAAAATAAATAAAATGAAGTATGCTGGAAATAGTCAGCAGGTCAGACGACACCTGGAAATATGCAGAATGAACATTGGGCTCACCTCTGGAGATAGCATAGTGATCACAGGAGATTCATTAATTAGCAGGAAGAACTTGCTGTTCTGCAAACATCAACTTGCATGCTATGTTTCCTCCTTGGACCCAAGGTATAGGACCCCACTGAACAGTTGTGGAGCATTTTGCCGAAGCAGTGGAAACAGATAGGAGATGTGGTCCATGGCTTAATTGAGGAAGAGGTTTGATGCCCCACATAAAATCAAGATCTGGTGAGGAAATAAATGGCACAAGCAAGTAATTTCATTAATATTGCAATTTTCTTCACTGTTGTCATTCTTCAGGTGGCCAAAACTCTGATAATCTGGCATGCTGAGATCTTCGTTGATGCTAGACTGGCAAACATTCTCGATGTTACTCATGTTAATTCCACAAAACACTTTTAATTTGTTTTGTCTTAACAATGTTACATAGAAACATAGACATAGAAAATAGGTGCAGGAGTAGGCCATTCGGCCCTTCGAGCCTGCACCGCCATTCAATATGATCATGGCTGATCATCCAACTCAGTATCCCGTACCTGCCTTCTCTCCATACCCCCTGATCCCTTTAGCCACAAGGGCCACATCTAACTCCCTCTTAAATATAGCCAATGAACTGGCCTCAACTACCTTCTGTGGCAGAGAATTACACAGTATTATAATAAATTCTCCCATGAACTCAGTATGCCTCAGGGGTGTGGGGAAACCAAGGCCCCTGTGAGACTCGAGGGAAGTGTGTGGACCCCAATGAGTTTGGAGAGTGGGTGTGGACGGAGGAGCTGCAAAGTGCTGGGGACCAGTGAATTTTAGGCATTCATTGGAACCTTCATCTGAACCAGAGGAGATCTTTGGAGCACAATGGATATGCAACTGGTCCCTGAAGTCAAAACATACCCAGAGAATTAGACCCATCTGCAGCTCTGAGAGAGCAGTCCTACACAATGGCTGCAGCCTTAGCAATACCAGAATTATTTGATTTGTTATTGCTTGCATCTTCTGGGTATCGATTGTCTTAAATTTACCGTGCGGATCGGTAATTGTGGAATGAGCTTTCCTGATCTCCGCACTTGTGACAATATAACAACCCCAATGAATGTCATTATCATGGACTGTAGATCATAAAGCTTCCCTTGTTTGGTTGAGTAAAAATATTCAGCGCAAACCTGTTCACAGAAAAACCTGCGTACAATCGTCACGCTAATAACAGTTTAAATGGGTCTGGACTCCACACATTCCTGTATATTCTTTTTGGTATGTTTGCTTTCAAGTCTGACTTTCGACCACCCAGCCATGCACCTATTATTTCTGTTAGAATAGCCCCAGAATTGGTCTGTGAACGCAGGCATGGGAAACACCTGTCAAACTCTGCCACTTCTGAGTCAAACATCCACCAGTTTTCTGGTATTGTTTCTCAACCATTTGGCCGATTAGGAGAAGGGGAGATGCAACGAGACCTGGGTGTCGTGGTACACCAGTCATTGAAAGTAGGCATGCAGGTGCAGCAGGCAGTGAAGAAAGCAAATGGTATGTTGGCATTCATAGCGAGGGGATTTGAGTATAGGAGCAGGGAGATTCTGCTGCAGTTGTACAGGGCATTGGTGAGACCACACCTGGAGTATTGCGTACAATTTTGGTCTCCTAATCTGAGGAAAGACATTCTTGCCATAGAGGGAGTACAGAGAAGGTTTATCAGATTGATTCCTGGGATGACAGGACTTTCATATGAAGAAAGACTGGATAGACTCGGCTTGTACTCGCTGGAATTTAGAAGATTGAGGGGGGATCTTATAGAAACTTACAAATTTCTTAAGGGGTTGGACAGGCTAGATGTAGGAAGATTGTTCCCGATGTTGGGGAAGTCCAGAACAAGGGGTCACAGTTTAAGGATTAGGGGAAGTCTTTTAGGACCGAGGTGAGAAAGTTTTTTTTCACACAGAGAGTGGTGAATCTGTGGAATTCTCTGCCACAGAAGGTAGTTGAGGCCAGTTCATTGGCTATATTTAAGAGGGAGTTAGATGTGGCCCTTGTGGCTAAAGGATCAGGGGGTATGGAGAGATGGCAGGTACGGGATACTGAGTTGGATGATCAGCCATGATCACATTGAATGGCGGTGCAGGCTTGAAGGGCCGAATGGCCTACTCCTGCACCTATTTTCTATGTTTCAATGTTTCTCTGTCTTGCCGCTAATTTCTAGTTCTGTGGTTATAATGCCAAACAAATCACTGATAACAGAGTCTGGAGTCTGGTTCTTGGCAAAGTTATTAGTTCTAATGAAAACCCCAGAAACACTGCCAACTCCACTTGCATGCTGTCTGCTGGGATTCAATCCCAACCTTGGGTGCCACCTCAGTGGAGTTAGCTTGTTCTCCCTGTGGATCTCGTTTGGGTGCTCCAGCTTAATTCTTAACTCCAAAGACATGCACGTTGTTAGGTTCATTTTCTGCTGTAAGTTGCCTGTGGTGAGCAGGTGAATAGACAAATCTGGATTGGCAGAAGGGGATGTGGGGAGAATTTAAAAAAGAAGGGATGTACGAAGGATTGGTGTGAATGAATGGTTAATAATAATAATAATAATAATATATTTATTTTATATAGCGCCTTATCACATGCTCAAAGCGCTTTACAAATACAATTAACATAGAGACAAACAGACAAACTATCCTGACGGAAAAGCGGCGAATACTCAACGCCAGCGTCCTCTCACGTCAGGGTCCGGCAGCAGACATCAAAAAGCACAAGACACACAGATACAATTTTTTACACAAAACAGCCATCACAGTGATTGCTCTAGGCATACCCTCACTGTGATGGAAGGCAAAGTCTTATCTCCTCCTCATTCTTCTCCCGTGGCGCCACGAGGCAGTCGAGGCTCCCAACCCCTTGAAGCCCCCACCGGGCGATGTAAAGTCCCAGGGCCGAGCCACGCAGGGCGATGAGAGTTCTGAGCCCCGACCAGGCGATGTAAAGTGCTGCGGCCGAGCCGAGCAGGGCGATGAAAGTCCTGAGCCCCCACCGGGCGATGGAAAGTGCTGCGGCCGGGCCACGCAGGGCGATGAAGGGGGTTGCGGGCGGGTTGAACGTACCTCGCGCTTCGGGGCGGTTGAAGCTGCTACGGTTGGAGCTCCCAAAAGCCGGTCGCCAGCCAGGGACCTGCGAACTCCCGATGTTGCGGTCTGCAGAGCCCACGGCCGAAGCCTCCGAGATGGTAAGTCCAGGCCCTGCGACCGGAGTCTTCGAGGTCGATCCCAGCTGGAGGCCGCCGACTCCACGTTGTTAGGCCGTAGCGCGAACGGAGATACGACACGGTAAAGGTCGCATCTCCGTTGAGGAGGAGATTGAAAAAAAAGGTTTCCCCCAACCCCCCCACCACCCCCCCACATACACAGAATTAAAAATAAAACAAAACGTACATTTAACAACGACAATGACAAAAAAACACAAAAAAAAACGGAGAGACTGCCGGTGAGCCGCAGCTGCAGAACACAGCCACGCCCCCAGTTGATGGTCAATGTGGACTCAGTGGGCCAAAGGGCCTGTTTCGGTGCTGTATGTCTCAGGAATCTATGGCTTTTAACTCGTCCATGTGACTTTGCAATGGATTTTATTCTTATGCTGGAAAGGTGGATTGATTTTAATATTTATTTCAAAAACTGTGCCAGTAAGCAATTTCTAAAAAAATATCTTGGGATATTTTAATGCAAGTGAAAGAAATAAGCTGAGTTACTCCAGCATTTTGTGTCTACCTCTGTATATTTGGTTGCTGAGTTTAAATAGGAACTTGAAACATAACTCCATTCTGAAAGGAAAGTGGAAATTTTGCCACGTGGTTTGGGCCAATTGCCAATTGAACTGAAGCTGAAAATGTACAGCCTTGTATTAGTTAGTTCAGTCCATTTACCAATCATTAAATTATTCCTCATCAAATAGTGAAAAGGGTTCCATTAAAGTGGTGACACATGTATGTAGGATGGTGAAGAAATGGTTTGGCACATTGGCCTTCAGCAGTCAAGGTAGTTGGGATATAATGTTGCAATTGTACGACGTGGTGAGACTGCACTTAAGAGTATTGTGAGCAGTTTTGGTTACCCTATGAAAAGTGTCATTGAGTGGGAAATAGTGCAAAGAAGATTAAAAGCATGTTGCCAGGATTTGAGAGTCTAAGTTACAGGGAGAGACTTGGTCAGGCCCGGACTTTATTTATTGGGGTGCAGGAGACGAGAGATGTACAAAATCATGCATAGATAAGGTGAATGCACTCAATCTTTCTCTCAGGGAAGGGGAAACAAAAACTGCAGGGTTTTTGTTTAAAGTGAGTGGGGAAAGATTTATAAGGAGCCTGAAGTGTAGCTGCTTCTCACGGAGATTGGTGTGGAAAATGGAACCATCTGACAGAGAAAGTGGTGGGGGCAGGTACAATAACAACTTTTAAAAGACAGTTGGATAGGTGCATGGAGAGGAAAGGCTCAGAGGGATATGGGTCTATCACAGGCAAATGAGACTAGTTTAGATGGGGCATAGTGATCAGCAAGGAAGAGATGGATAGCAGAACTTATTTTCATGCTATATTATGCTGTCACTGGAATATAATGCAAAAAATGGCACATTGGCCCACTATCTCCGTGCAAGCTATCAAACAACCATTTATATGAATCCACTACTTCTACATTAAACACAATCTGCCACAGGCAATGATGGTCCAATTCTATACTGCTATCATTGAGTCCGTCCTCACCTTCTCCATCATGGTCTGGTTTGGCTCAGCCACCAAGCACGACATCCGGAGGCTGCAACGGATCGTTCGCACAGCTGAGAAGGTTGTTGGCTGCAACCTTCCCCCATTGACGAACTGTACACTGCAAAGGCCAGGAAGCAAGCGGGCAAGATCATCTCTGACCCCTCTCACCCTGGCCACAAAATCTTTGAAGCACTTCGCTCTGGAAGGCGACTCCGGACTGTCAAAGCAGCCACAGCCAGATGTAAAAACAGCTTTTTTCCATGAGTAGTAGTTCTCCTCAATAACCAAAGTCTGTAGTCTCTTTTTTGCTATGGTTTATTTTCACCCACATGTTTAGACAGTAATGGTGTATCCTTATTGTTTTCATGTGGTTATGCTTTATATGCAATTGATAACTGTATGTTTGTGTTGTCATTTGTGAGCGGAGCACCAAGGCACGTTCCTTGTATTGGCACATACTTGGCCAATAAACTTATTCATTCATTCATTCATTCATGTTTTATTTCCTCATATTGAAACCAAAGTGCATTTGCCAGATGCACAATATGTCTACAAAAGTTTAAGAAAATAACTGCAGATGCTGGTACAAATCGAAGGTATTTATTCACAAAATGCTGGAGTAACTCAGCAGGTCAGGCAGCATCTCAGGAGAGAAGGAATGGGTGACGTTTCGGGTCGAGACCCTTCTTCAGACTGAAGTAGGTCAGAGACTGAGAATATTTCCAGTGAGTAACTCACTCCTGAATTCCCCAAGTCTTCCCACCATCTACAAGGCTCAAGTCAGGAGTATGATGGATCACTCAGCACTTGCCTGGTAGAGTGTAGCTTCAACAACACTCAAGTTCAACACCTTACAGGACATGCTTGCCGTTTATAGATGCCCCATGCATAGCCATTCGCTCACACCACCACCAACAGCAATTTGGTGGAAGCAGCAATTTGTACCATCTACACGGTGGCACACTGGCACGACAGCAGAGTTGCTGCCTCACAGCGCCAGAGACCCCGGTTCCATCCTGTCTACGGGTGCTGTCTGTGTGGAATTTGTACATCCTCCCTTTGATCGTATCGGATTTCTCCCCGTGCTCCCGTTTCCCCCCATAATTCCAAACACGCACAGGTGTGTAGATTAGTTGGCTTCTGTAAATTGCCCCTAGTGCGTAGGATGCGAAAGTGGGATATGACATTGAACTGGTGTCTGGGTGATCGAGGGTTGGCATGGACTAGGCTGGGCCTGTTTCGATGCTGTATCTCTAAAACCTAAAACACGATGCACTGACAAACAACACCACACCTTCTCAGTGAGGAAGCCATCACAGAAATTCTGCAATTGTCAAGAGAACATGCCGTGATGCTTGTGAATACACTGTATTCTGAGCAGCAGTAAATGTGTCTGCTTTGAGCTAAGCACTGATGTCACATTTGGGACCCATTACTTCTTTGCCGGTTTCCCATAGGGTTTAGTCTTGAGAAGAAAATAACTGCAGATGCTGGTACAAATCGATTTATTCACAAAATGCTGGAGTAACTTAGCAGGTCAGGCAGCATCTCGGGAGAGAAGGAATGGGTGACGTTTCGGGTCGAGACCCTTCTTCAGACTGATGTCGGGGGTGGGACAAAGGAAGGATATAGGTGGAGACAGGAAGATAGAGGGAGCTCTGGGAAGGAGGAGGGGAAGGGAGGGACAGAGGAGCTATCTGAAGTTGGAGAAGTCGACGTTCATACCACCGGGCTGCAAACTGCCCAGGCGAAATATGAGGTGCTGCTCCTCCAATTTCCGGCGGGCCTCACTATGGCACTGGAGGAGGCCCATGACAGAGAGGTCAGACTGGGAATGGGATGGGGAATTAAAGTGCTGGGCCACCGGGAGATCAGTTGCGTTAATGCGGACCGAGCGCAGGTGTTCAGCGAAGCGATCGCCGAGCCTGCGCTTGGTTTCGCCGATATAGATCAGTTGACATCTAGAGCAGCGGATGCAATAGATGAGGTTGGAGGAGGTGCAGGTGAACCTCTGTCTCACCTGGAAAGAATGTTTGGGTCCTTTGATGGAGTTGAGGGGGGAGGTAAAGGGACAGGTGTTGCATCTCGTGCGGTTGCAGGGGAAAGTGCCCGGGGTTAGGGTGGTTTGGGTAGGAAGGGACGAGTGGACCAGGGAGTTGCGGAGGGAACGGTCTCTGCGGAACGCAGAGAGGGGAGGGGATGGGAAGATATGGCCAGTGGTGGGGTCCTGTTGTAGGTGACGGAAATGTTGGTGGATGATTTGTTGGATTTAGTCTTTGTTCTTTCTTACATGACAAACAAAAGCTGCAGCTTGTGCCTTTATGCACCGGTTTAGTGTGGAAATGGCTGCTGTGCACAGCATGTAGTCACTGGGTGTGGAACTGAGACCAGCTGAGCATCACACACCTCCAACATAGATTGTACATGGGGGCGGCCAAGCAAGCCTCCTTTCCTCACTGGAATATTTCATCAGTGGAATCTGAGTCAGTGAACGATGCCTTTTGCACAATGATTCATGCATAAAAATACAAATTCGTTTGGAGATACAGAGTGGAGATACATCATAGAAACATAGACATAGAAACATAGAAACATAGAGAATAGGTGCAGGAGTAGGCCATTCGGCCCTTCGAGCCTGCACCGCCATTCAATACGATCATGGCTGATCATCCAACTCAGTATCCCGTACCTGCCTTCTCTCCATACACCCTGATCCCTTTAGCCACAAGGGACACATCTAACTCCCTCTTAAATATAGCCAATGAACTGGCCTCAACTACATTCTGTGGCAGAGAATTCCACAGATTCACCACTCTCTGTGTGAAGAAATGTTTTCCCATCTCGGTCCTAAAAGACTTCCCCCTCATCCTTAAGCTGTGACCCCTGGTTCTGGACTTCCCCAACATCGGGAACAATCTTCCCGCATCTAGCCTCCCCAACCCCTTAAGAATTTTATATGTTTCAATAAGATCCCCCCTCAGTCTTCTAAATTCCAGTGAGTATAAGCCTAGTCTATCCAGTCTTTCTTCATATGAAAGTCCTGCCATTCCAGGGATCAATCTGGTGAACCTTCTCTGTACTCCCTCTAAGGCTAGAATGTCTTTCCTCAGATTAGGAGACCAAAGCTGTACACAATACTCCAGGTGGGGTCTTACCAATGCCCTGTACAACTGCAGCAGAACCTCCCTGCTCCTATATTCAAATCCTCTTGCTATGAATGCTAACATACCATTCGCTTTCTTCACTGCCTGCTGCAGCAACTCTACCACTGCCCCACCGTTCCACCGTTATGCAAGCACTTAGCCCAATATCATAATATCATATCATATATATACAGCCGGAAACAGGCCTTTTCGGCCCACCAAGTCCGTGCCGCCCAGCGATCCCCGTACATTAACACTATCCTACACCCACTAGGGACAATTTTTACATTTACCCAGCCAATTAACCTACATACCTGTATAACCTACATACCAATGTGATGCAAATGGGTCCAATTTTAAGGCTGTTACCTAACTTTCGGAAATACCACAGGGAAAATGTGCATATATTGCCTAACCCGTAATATCCATGCATTAAATCGAATACAATGAGAACTAAATTGCCTAGTGGGAATAAGAGGTTTTTAAGATGACGAGTGGTTAACCCATATAGTCATAGAGTCATACAGCATGGAAACAGGCCATTTGGCCCAGCTTGCCCATGCCAACCACTTGCTCGCATTTGGCCCATATCCCTCTAAATCTGTCCTGTCCATGTACCTGTTTGAATTCTTCTTCTTTCGTATGTCAACTACACCAATCAAAAGTGGCAATTGGTGCTTCAGAGTATGGTAGTTGACCCTTTGCTGCAGATTTTGCCAGCTCCGTAGGACTACCCAGGGTGGATGACGAGGACGTGAAGCAGCTCCCGCCCCTGTTTGAACTGATTCAGTCTGCATAACCAATTAATAAGGTTTCACTGAATCTTCTGCTTATTGCCCTAGTGTCACAAGTGGAGATGCAGCTGGAGTTTTGTCGCCACTCTGGTCCTAAAATGGAGATTGCTGGGTCCCTTACATTGTAAGGCTGCTGGAGTAACAGCAGGCCTTCGAGTAACTTTCCCTGTACCTCAACATGGGAGGCTAGCTCGGAAATCCCTTGTAGCATATCTACATTGCCCACCATTGTGAGAGGCTGACCCAGCTCCTCCCAACTGGCACGGACGAACACCGACCCATGACCTCTTAAAGTGGTGTAACAGACGGCTGCTGCCCTTCAAGAGGCATTCACGACTGCATCTGAATGTATTCAAGAGAGAGCTAGATAGAGCTCTTAAGGATAGCGGAGTCAGGGGGTATGGGGAGAAGGCAGGAACGGGGTACTGATTGAGAAAAATCAGCCATGATCACATTGAATGGTGGTGCTGGCTCGAAGGGCCGAATGGCCTAGATTTTTTTAGATTTAGATTTAGAGATACAGCGCGGAAACAGGCCCTTCGGAAACCGGGTCCGCGCCGCCCAGCGATCCCCGCACATTAACACTATCCTACACCCTAGGGACAATGTTTACATTTGCCCAGCCAATTAACCTACATACCTGTAAGTCTTTGGAGTGTGGGAGGAAACCGAAGATCTTGGAGAAAACCCACGCAGGTCACGGGGAGAACGTACAAACTCCGTACAGACGGATCCCGTAGTCAGGATCGAACCTGAGTCTCCGGCACTGCATTCGCTGTAAGGCAGCAACTCTACCGCTGCGCCACCGTGCCACCGGGCCTACTCCTGCACCTATTGTCTATTGTCTATAAGAGAGAAAGTAAACCACAAGCAAGTGTTTCCAATACAGCTCCAGAGGCAGAGAGGCGCAAGGATGTCCTCAAACATTCGGAGATCAGAAAGGCTTCCCTTTGATTAAATGGAGCAGGCAGCAAATCAGATTTTTTATTTTTAGTTTTTATCAGTTTGGGAGATACCACGCGGTTACAGGCCCTTCGACCCAACGAGTCCGCGCACCGACCAGCAATCCCTGCACATTAACACTATCCCATGCACATTAGGGATTATTTATACATACACAAGCCAATTGACCTACACACCTGTACGTCTTTGGAGTGTGGGAGGAAACCAAAGATCTCGAATAAAGCCCACACGGTCACATGGAGAACATACAAACTCCGTACAGACAACACCCGTAGTCAGGATCGAACCCGGGTCTCCGGCGCTGCAAGCGCTGTAAGGCAGCAACTCTACCGCTGTGCCACCTCTTGAATGCATTCAGATGCAGTCTTGAATGCCTCTTGAAGGGCAGCAGCCGTCTGTTGCACCACTTTAAGAGGCCATGGGTCGGTGTTCGTCCATGCCAGTTGGCAGGAGCTGGGTCAGCCCCGCACAATGGTGGGCATTGTAGATATGCACCAAGGGATATCCGAGCTAGCCTCCCATGTTGAGGTACAGGGAAAGTTACTCGAAGGCCTGCTGTTACTCCAACAGTCTTACAATGTAAGGCCGGAGATGTATTGAAGAAGTCAAGCCCTATGAACGTGCAGGAAGTATTTGCAGGTGCTGGTATAAACTGAAAATGGACACAAAAGCTGGAGTAACACAGTCTGAAGAAGGGTCTGAACCCAAAACGTCACCTATTCCTTTTCTTCAGAGATGCTGTCTGACCCGCTGAGTTACTCCAGCTTTTTGTGTCTATTTTCAACCCCTTGAATGTTAAAAGAACTTTGCAACCAGTATAATAACTAAAGCACACTCATGGTCAACTTGATGAAGACATCACCAAATCTATCTCTCCTCTGCATTACTCACCTCACACATTGCTCAGTACAACAGCCCCCCCACCTTAACAGTGTTAACAACCATTGGGGTTGGAGGCAAGAATTCAACGTCTGGCCACACTCCTCACACATGACCCACTCCTCCCACTCCTCTCAAACTAGCACACCGGTTGAGCTCTTTGATATACTTCCCTCTCACTCGGGGATATATCTTCTGCACCAGCAGTGGCAAACTTGGTCAGGGGCAAGCCCGCATCCATCTGCTCACCTACTGTCCCCATCACCCTGACCCCCATCACCCCTACAACCCCCAGGACGGTGAGATGTTGCCCTTCTCGGGTCCAGTCGAGGTGTGGGACCTCCACTGGGACCAGCCAGCAGCACGGTGACAGCTGTCGGTAGGCCTATCCCAAGTCCTCCAACTCACGCCCCGCTTCCCTGTTATATCCCACAGGTTTTGATGATTTATCGAGTGCAGGCAGCTTAAGCGCACGCTTCCGACATGCCACCAATGCCTCAGCACAGCCGTTACTCAAGCGCATTACACCTTTCGGTTGGAAGGACTTCTTATAGACAATAGACAATAGGTGCAGGAGGAGGCCATTCAGAGCCTTCGAGCCAGCACCGCCATTCAATGTGATCATGGCTGATCATTCTCAATCAGTACCCCGTTCCTGCCTTCTCCCCATACCCCCTGACTCCACTATCCTTAAGAGCTCTATCTAGCTCTCTCTTGAATGCATTCAGAGAATTGGCCTCCACTGCCTTCTGAGGCAGAGAATTCCACAGATTCACAGAGAATTCTTGCATGCCAGGCAGTGGAGCTTGAGTAATGAGAAGGGTGAGGTCACTCAATCCGATACTTGCAGCCACCAGCTCAGATTGTGGCACTTCACGTGCTATTGAGTGGATCTGCATCTTGCTTACTTAGTTACTCAAAGGCTCTATCAGTTGAGTGTGGTTCCACAGGCAAGTTCTTGTTTTAGTGCCTCTGTCTGGGTGTAAGGTCGGCAGAAATTACTTGCTGGGCACTAATAGCCTGCAGTCAGGGCAGGGGGGGAATCCATTCCCAAGTGCCAGCTCCCCAGAAGATGGGATCGCATTCTGATTCTGCAGTTGAAGATATCTTTAGACTGTAGACTTTAGAGATATGGCATGGAAATGGACCCCGTGGCTCACCCAGTCTGCACCGATCAGCGATCACTACGCACACTAGCACTGTCTTACACACTAGGGCAATGTACAGTGTTACTGAATCCAATTAACCTACAAACCTGATAGACAGGTTTGTAGGTTAATTGGCTTCAGTAAAACTGTACATTGCCCTAGTGTGTAAGATAGTGCTGGTGATAGACACAAAATTTTGGAGTAACTCAGTGGGACAGGCAGCATCTCTGGAGAGAAGGAATGGGTGACGTTTAGGGTCCTTCTCTCCAGAGATGCTGCCTGACCCGCTGAGTTGCTCCTGCATTTTGTGTCTATCTTCGATTTGAACCAGCATCTGCAGTTCTATCCTACGCAACCTAAATACCGACATGAATTTAGAGTGTGGGAGGAAACTGGAGAACGGGGAGAAAACCCACGTTGTCCACACAGGGAAAACGTACAAACTCCGCACAGACAGCACCCGTGGTCAGGATCGAACCGCGGGTCTTTGGCGCTGTGAGGCAGCAGCTCTACCGCTTATGCCACCGTGCCGCCCGACAATGGCACAACCTTGGCTGCATGGGATGCGGAAATGCAGTGCGTGTCATGTGTTGGCAGGCCTGACCTTGAGGTGTAAGGTGTCAGGAGGGTGGAGAGCCCAACACCTCTCTGACACACAGCTCTAAGCTCAGAGTGGAGCTCTGTGAACACCATCCACTCGGCTTGTCAGCGCCAAGCCTCATTCATTTCCCTGGTCAGTTCTTTTCACAAATATTAATTACTTTAAGTACCTCACTCACCGAGGACCTTAGATTCCACTCACTTTCCATTGTGTACTTTGTGTCTACTACCCTGAAGGCAGACACAAAATATTTGTGTAACGTCTGTCATTTCCTTATTCCCAATTATTATTTCCCTTGCCTCTGACTTATATCGGACATATATCTACTTATAAGGCCATATATCTTCATTCACTCCTGTGAAGCTATTCCGATCCGTTCTTACGTTTCTTACTAATTCACTCTCAAATTCTTTCTCCCACTTTATTAATTCCTTAGTAAAAGCTTGCTGATTTACAAAATGCTTCAAAACCTTACGGTCCGTGTTTCTTTTGGCAACCGTTTCGACTTAATCCCATCATGCAATACTGTTGTACGATCCTAAACTTGTTAGCCATGGTGATACTGTTTCTTCCTGTGGAACTGAGTTTTTATTCTACCACGCAACATATAATCATTGAGGATAAATGTTCTGTGGATGTTTACTCTGCACATCTTTTAATCTAAATTCAGAAACAACCTCAATGGCTTCATCCCTCTTTACACCCAGAGAGGGACATTAAAACAAGACCATGCGTGCAAAGTTGTGCACAACTGATACAGCTTAGGATTGTCTGCTGTACTGTGAGCAGATAAAAGGCAGCAGTTCTTAAAGGAACACTCTGCACAGGATCCAGGCAAATGAAGCACAAAGGATAGCTGCAGGGGAGAGAAAGAGTCAAGAGTGTTTACTTGTCTTATGCATCAGATATGAATTGGAAACAATGAAATACTTGCTGCAGCTTTACAGGGACATTAAAGGGCCTGCCCCAGTTACGCGATTTTTAAGGCGACTGCCGGCGACTGTCAAAGTTGTAGCATAAGAAAATAACTGCAGAATGCAATCGAAGGTATTTATTCACAAAATGCTGGAGTAACTCAGCAGGTCAGGAAGCATCTCAGGAGAGAAGGAATGGGTGACGTTTCGGGTCGAGACCCTTCTTCAGACTGAGGGGGTCAAAATATGGTCGTAGAGTAGTAGGGCAGGAGAAATCACAGAGGGGGAGCAGCGAGAGAGCATGTTGCTAAACTCTCGTCGAAGAGAGGAGGAGAACTTTTTCAAAGTGGACATACCTTGAGGAGTAATACAATGCAATACAATACAATACAATATATCTTTATTGTCATTGTACCCAGGGGTACAACGAGATTGGGAATGCGCCTCCCATACGATGCAATAATTTAAGTAATTAACAGCAACCCAACGAAATGAAACAATTGTAACAGTTTTGGACAGGGTAAAGTGCAAGTTGATCTATGCGTTGTGGCCATCCGGCTCAGTAGGACCGGTCCATAGCAGCTATGGCCCTGGGGATGAAGCTGTTCCTGAGTCTGGAGATGCGGGCGTAGAAGGCCTTGTATCGTCTGCCCGATGGAAGGAGTTCGAACAGACTGTTGCAGGGGTGTGAAGAGTCTTTGTGGATGCTGGTGGCTTTTCTGAGGCATCGTGTGTTGTAGATGCCCTCCAAGTCTGGTAGCTGTGTTCCGATGGCCCTCTGAGCTCTATGGACTACCCGCTGTAGAGCTTTCCTTTCTGCCTCCATGCAGCTGAGGTACCACACAGGGATGCCATGCGTTAGGATGCTCTCTATGGTGCAGCGGTAGAAGGTCGTCAGCAGCTGTTGGGGTAGACCAGACTTTTTCAGTGTTCTTAAGTAGAACAGTCTTTGTTGTGCCTTCTTGACCAGCGCAGCAGTGTTATTGGACCATGTTAGGTCCTCCGAAATGTGAGTGCCCAGAAACTTGAAGCTGGACACTCTCTCCACACTGTCCCTGTGGATAAAGATCGGGACGTATTCCCCGTTATGTGACCTACGGAAGTTGATGATCAGCTCCTTGGTCTTGGTGGTATTTAGGGACAGGTTGTTATCCGAGCACCAGTCCGCCAGGTTCTGCACCTCCGCTCTATAGTTTGTTTCATCCCCGTTGGTGATAAGCCCGATCACCGTTGTGTCATCTGCAAATCGCAGTGGAGCAACAGGTAGTGTAAGAAAATAACTGCAGATGCTGGTACAAAGTCGTAGCAGATCTTTTACTCTACGACAATAACCACGA
Organism: Rhinoraja longicauda; assembly: GCF_053455715.1. Classification (NCBI taxonomy): domain Eukaryota; kingdom Metazoa; phylum Chordata; class Chondrichthyes; order Rajiformes; family Arhynchobatidae; genus Rhinoraja; species Rhinoraja longicauda. The sequence continues at coordinate 7,727,868 of NC_135955.1, forward strand.
CAATGCCGAGTCAGGTCGATACAAGTTACTGTTTTTGTGATTACACCGTCTTTGGAAACATTGCGAAATCCCCACGCTTACCTGACCGTCAAATTGCTGCCTCCAATCTACCTGTCAAATGTCCTGACGGTAAATATATTGGTTAAACAAATCTATCTTCTGGTATCTTCAAATGCCTTTTCTTAATTTAATATTACGTGCTTCTAAATGCATCTGCGACAACCTGGCAAACCTGGGGACAGCATGCGACAGCGCCCGCAATAAGCTACGATACCTGGCGACAAGCCAGCTGTCGCCCAGAAATTTCTATCTGGAAAATTTTTCCGCGACGCGCCGAGATCCGCTACGATTCATTGAAGACTCCTCACGATCATGCCCGCGACACCCCGGCAAACGTTCGGCGACAGCCTAGTCGCCGGCAGTCGCCTTAAGATCGCCTAAGCGGGACAGGCCCTTAAAATCAACAACACAACAATAATGCAATCATTTATCTGTTGCTTCATGTCAACTAGATCGTTATCGTGCAACAAACAAAGTACATAGGCCACAATGTCCACAATGGCTTGGTGCCAAGGGTTGTGGCTCAAGAACCTCATGGTTGATGAGAAGAAGCTGTTCGTGAACACGGAGGTAAGAGTTTTTCCCAATGGGAGCAGGGAGACGAGTGTGTGGTGGTGTGGTGTGGGTCTATGATGATATCAGCTGCCCTTTATAAGGCAGCACTTCCTGTAGATCCCGTCGATGGAGGGGAGGTCAAAATAGCCAGGATGGCCTGGGGCAATGTCCCCACCACTTTATATTCACTCAAAAAGCCCTGCAAGTCCTGGCAGTGAGATCTATGCCTCGAATGCAGTCTTTGTCAGATAAAGGGCCGGGAGATCAACCAGGGAAACATACATTCGGCCTGGACACGACGACTCCTGTGAAAATTCCTAACACAATGGAGCGATGCAGAAATACATTTCCTGTCCTCACGAGGCATAACAGGTGGACTCCCTGCTAATATCAGGTGCCTTTTATAAGGCAGCACTTCCTGTTGATCGCTTCGATGGCGGCACGGTGGCGCAGCGGTAGAGTTGCCGCCTTACAGCGAATGCAGCGCCGGGGACTCAGGTTCGATCCTGACTACGGGCGCCGTCTGTACGGAGTTTGTACGTTCTCCCCGTGACCCGCGTGGGTTTTCTCCGAGATATTCGGTTTCCTCCCACACTCCAAAGACGTACAGGTATGTAGGTTAATTGACTGGGTAAATGTAAAAAAATTGGCCCGAGTGTGTGCAAGGTAGTGTTAATGTGCGGGGATCGCTGGGCGGCACGGACTCGGTGGGCCGAAGGGCCTGTTTCCGCGCTGTATCTCTAAATCTAAATCTAAAAATCTAATGCACATCTGCCAGGTCTCACCCCACCATTGATATAGTGTCCTCTCTCAGGCTGGTAAGGTCTCCAGGTTCTGGCGACCTGGCTGGAGGACAACACTGCTCACTGTTGAACTAACAATGGGGAGAAGGCAGGAGACTAGGGTGAGGAGGGAGAGATAAATCAGCCATGATTGAATGGCGGAGTAGACTTGATGGGCCAAATGGCCTAATTCTACTCCTATCACTTATGATCTTATGACCTTAAAACAATGGATGGTTTCCAAATGAAAAATTGGAAAGAGCTTACTGCAACAGAGCTTATTATTACAGATTGATTTAACTGTTGCCATGGCTGCCAAATTCTCCTGGCAGTGTTTAAGGAGAAGCTCAAAGTAAATTTTATTGTAATCTTTGAATCTTTAAGCGAGGAACTCTTGTGAGAGGGTGAGGAGCAAAGGCAAGGTCGCATGTTGGAACACAAGTATTATACTTGTGTCTGTGTTCTGTGTGGCTGTGTTCTGTGTTCTGCAGCTGCGGCTCACCGGCAGTCTCTCTGTCTTTTTTTTGATTTTTGCCTATTGTCATCGTTTAATGTACATTTTGATCTATTTTTAACTCTGTGTATGTGGGGGGGGGGGGGTGCCCCGAAGCGCAAGGTACGATCGACCCGCTCGCAGGCCCTTCATCACCCTGCGTGGCTCGGCCGCAGCACTTTCCTTCGCCCGGTGGGGGCTCAGGACTTTCATCGGCCTGCTCGGCTCGGCCCTGGGACTTTCCATCGCCCAGTGGGGGCTCAGGACTTTCATCGGCCTGCTCGGCTCGGCCCTGGGACTTTCCATCGCCCAGTGGGGGCTCAGGACTTTCATCGGCCTGCTCGGTTCGGCCCTGGGACTTTCCATCGCCCAGTGGGGGCTCAGGACTTTCATCGGCCTGCTCGGCTCGGCCCTGGGACTTTCCATCGCCCGGTGGGGGCTTCAAAACGTTGGGAGCCTCGATCACCTCGTGGCACCACGGGAGAAGAATGAGGAGGAGATAAGACTTTGCCTTCCATCACAGTGAGGATGTGCCTAGAGCAATCACTGTGATGGCTGTTTGTGTAAAAATTGTATCTGTGTGTCCTGTGCTTTTTGTTGTCTACTGCTGGACCCTGACGTGAGAGGACGCTGGCGTTGTTTATTCGCCGCTTTTTCGTTAGGATAGTTTGTCTGTTTGTTTTTATGTTGATTGTTTTTGTAAAGCGCTTTGAGCACCCGATAAGGCGCTATATAAAATAAATGCTTATTATTATTATTATTATAAGAAAATAACTGCAAATGCTGGTACAAATCGATTTATTCACAAAATGCTGGAGTAACTCAGCGGGTCAGGCAGCATCTCGGGAGAGAAGGAATGGGTGACGTTTCGGGTCGAGACCCTTCTTCAGACTGATGTCAGGGGGGCGGGACAAAGGAAGGATATAGGTGGAGACAGGAAGATAGAGGGAGATCTGGGAAGGAGGAGGGGAAGAGAGGGACAGAGGAACTATCTAAAGTTGGAGAAGTCGATGTTCATACCACTGGGCTGCAAACTGCCCAGGCGAAATATGGGGTGCTGTTCCTCCAATGGAACACAAGTATGTTGTCCATTCTTGGGAACCCTCCTTTGGAAAATAGAACGCAAGGATACAAGAAAATAGGATCAGGAGTAGGCACCAAGACCTCTCACGCCCGCAGTGCCTATCAATGTGAGTGTGGCTGATCCACGCTGGCCTCAACTCCTCTCTCTGTCAGTTCACCGTAACCCTCAATTGCTCGATATTGCTGAGGTTTAATTTAATTTACTTCAGAGAGCGCAGAAAGAGTACCTTCAGCCCACCGAGTCCGCACCGACCAGTGATCCCCGCGCATTAACGCTATCCAACACACACCGGGGACAATTTACAATTACACCAAGCCAATTAACCCGCAAACCTGTACGTCTTTGGAGTGTGGGAGGAAACCGGAGATCCCACAGAAAACACAGGTGGTCCCAGGGAGAATGCCCAAACTCCGTACAGACAGCAACCGTGGGCAGGATCGAACCCGGGTCTCTAGCGCTGTAAGGCAGCAACTCTACCGCTGCACCAAAGTGCCACCCAAACGTTGGAATATTCAGTAGATATACTGCTGGAAATATTCAGTAGATCTAATGACCTGAAGCATTATCTTTGCTTCTCTCTTTTCCCACAGATGTGGTCTAACCCTCCGAGTATTTCCAGAATTTTCTGTTTTTTTTTAGATTAGTAACGTCTGCAGTTTAAAAAAAAAAATTCAATGTGCCGGTCAATATAAATCACAAGAAAAAATGTCTTGATGATGAATGTCATGGTTCTCGAAACTTATTTACCAGAAGCTAGTGTTGCCCCAAGGATGAATCTGGGTCAAGGATTTCAAGCCGAAATATCAACCATTCCTTTCCATCCTCAGATGCTGTTCGATCCCTTGAGTTTAGGACCAGATACAGGAACTTGACCCGAAACAACGACCATTCCATTCCACCCACAGATGCTCCTCAACCTGCTGAGTTCCAACCGGCAGAGAGTTTGTACAAGAAGTTGTGAATGGTATTGATGGAGCTGTAACCTGTGGCCTGAATGGTCGGTCTCAACGTGCACTGAAAGCTGAAATATTCCCAATGTTCAGCAACAGTGCATGTCGAAGGTATCACAAAATGCTGGAGTAACTCAGCAGGTCAGGCGGCATCTAGGAGAGAGGGAATGGGTGATGTTTCGGGTCGAGACCCTTCTTCAGACTCATCTTCTGATTCTGATTCCTCTTTTGATTCCCCCTACGCAACAGTACATGTGCAGTCCGGACATGGAAATCTCAAAGATGGACTCGACCTGTGATTCGCGCAAGACCCATTTGGAGGAGTTCGTTGTTCATCCAATTCCAACAGGGTCTTGGTAGAAATGAGATTCCAGCCCAGTAATTAGAGCACCAGGAATGAAAGAGAGGAATGAAGCACCAAAGAGCCAAAGTAAGGAAGGAAGTGAATACATCTGCAGAGTGAGGGGAAACGGCGGCACGGTGGCGCAGCGGTAGAGTTGCCGCCTTACGGCGAATGCAGCGCCGGAGACTCAGGTTCGATCCTGACTACGGGTGCCGTCTGTACGGAGTTTGTACGTTCTCCCCGTGACCTGCGTGGGTTTTCTCCGAGATCTTCGGTTTCCTCCCACACTCCAAAGACGTACAGGTACGTAGGTTAATTGGCTTGGTAAATGCAAAAATTGTCCGTAGTGGGTATAGGATAGTGTTTATGTGCGGGGATCGCTGGGCGGCGCAGACCCGGTAGGCCGAAGGGCCTGTTTCTGCGCTGTATCTCTAAATCTAAATCTAAAAAAAAGAAAGAGGGCTGCAGAAACTCCACACATCATGTTCACCGTAGGGGTGAAGAATGGTGTTCAGTTTAGTTTATTGATACAGAGCAAAAACAGGCCCTTGGGTCCACCAGCCAGCGATCACCGAACACTAGCCTTATACTTCACACTAGGGACAATTTACAATTTTTAACCAAAGCCAATTAACTTACAAACCCTGTACATCTTTGGAATGTGGGAAGAAACCCGAAAACCCGGGGAAACCCCATTCAGTCATGGGAAGAACGTAAAAACCCTGCACAGAGAGCATCCATAGCTAGGGTTGAAACCGGGCCTCCAGAGCTGTCAGGCAGCAACTCTACTGCTGCACCATCGTCCAGCGCATTATCTCCCACAGCTAAATCCAGTCCTTCTATGGTTACTATGTGAGAGGGCTAATGTCCAATCTTTTACTGCAAGGTGAGGGAATGTGTTAGTGATGTCTGTGTGAGATTTGTAGAGGATATGACCTCTCATGTCCCATGGTTACTCTGCAGAGTGAGAGTTCAGAGATACAGCGTGGAAACAGGCCCTTCGGCCCACCGGGTCCACGCCGACCAACAATTCCCACATATTAATACTATCCCACACCCACTGGGGACAATTCTTACATTTACCAAGCCAATTAACCTACAAACCTGTACGTCTTTGGAGTGTTGGAGGAAACCAAAGATCTCGGAGAAAACCCACGCAGGTCACGGGAAGAACGTACAAACTCCGTTCTCTGGAAAGATGAGAATAACTTATTTGAAGAAAAAAAAATCCATATTAGTGCATGAGATTAGTGCTCCATTGTGGGTGTAATTACATTTTCAAGGTCAAGGATTTTAAGATATTTTTACAATCAAATAGTAATATATCCATTTAAATTTTGATTGTTTGTAATTCTGACTATAAATAACATCCTGGTGCCAGGAACAATGGCAGCGTTCTGAATAATAAAGTGAGTCAACCTTTGAAGAGACACTGGGACGGGGAAAATCCACAGATGGAATAGATTCATAATGCACTCAAACCCAGTTAATTCCTTGCTAACCTGTCGTGATATGTTGTGGCCGGACTCAAATCCTTCATGGATTAGTTCTTTATATTGGCAGCAATAAGAATAATTGAAAATAATATATCGGAGCTCATCCCCACCTGCATCTGGCACCTCTTTCCCTCTGCAGTTAATCCCCAATTATCCATTCACAGTTTTCATTAAAAAAAAGACCAAAATATAAGTTAAAGGAATTTTAAAACACTTTTTCTTTGTCTTCCTGCAAATTGGGATTTTGCGAATGAATGCAAAGATTTTGGTGTTTTAAACGCGGTGAGACTCGTCGGCCCCTAAGTGATGGCTCAGGCCGACAGGATGACGACACAAAGGAAGCACTTGAATAGGCTTGGATTTGAAATGCCTCTGTTCAAAAAAAGGAGAATCATTTTTTTAAATGGGCTGTTGAGGCTGCATACCAGGTGGATTGAAGGAATTGAACTCCCATTTTTGAGAGAGATAGGAAGGGGACAGAACCATTGTGTAATTCAACGGAATGAAATCATCAGGATTTTATTGGTAACTAGACCAAGTGGACCCATTGGGCCCAAACCTTTCCTGCATTGGTACAGCACCCTCTCCTCCCCCCCTCCCCTCTCCCCTCATCCCCCCTCCCCTCCCCGTTCCCCTCCCCCACCCTCTCCATTCCAACCCCCTTAACCCCTCTTTATCCTCCCTCCTTCTCACCCTCCCTCCCATCCTCCCTCCCTCCCCCTCCCTCCTTAGGAGATAGATTTAAACTTAAAAACGTGAATAACTTTGAAAATATAACATCGATTTCAATTAAACCTTCCATTAGCACCAAAGGGACGACGGTGAGTAAGGTGGGCCTAAAATTGTCGCGCTATCGTGTACCGTTTTGGCTGTAGTTCAGGAACAAACAAACAAACAAACAAACAAACAAACGAGAGTTTCGGTATATAGATAATCAGGATGGATAATTCTGCACGAGATTCCATTTTGGGACACCTGTTTAACTGCTTGTTGGGTGTGAAAGAGTCCAAGGCATTATTTACTGATGCAAGGTGAAATTATCACTCCACCAACCTCAGCAAGAAACAGTCATTAGTCCCTAGGGACCATGGATTCACTACAGTGGTTGCCCGCGTATTAAGAATGATGATGCTTCAAGGCAAAGATTTTCACTGTTCAAAATGTGTTTTCTGGCTTGAAGCGCAATTCTTTTAATAAATGCACCTTTTTTTGCTGGGTCTGAGATTTTTGCTTTAATTGTGTTGATAAAGGTCAAGGTGGCAGAATTTCATATTGCTTGCTGATTTAATTTTTTAATATTAAATGTACTACCTTTTCTTTTTTATCTTGACCAATGACACATGCACGGAAACTCTGCCTGAATTGCAATTCTGGTTATTTTTTTTAATGTAATATCAGATTTTTTGAACCATTGACAAAATACCATCTCGTGAAATGGAAAACCAACTCATAGCTAGCCTGCAAAACAATGAGGGGGGTGTGTTGCTCAGTGTTCCTCAGTGTTCCCCTGACAGACCCAGTGAGTAACAAGTTAATAATGCCGAGGGCTGACCTGACCTTGGAGAGACATCCAAATGTGATATGGATGAAATATTAAACCAGCCCTCTGCTTTTGCCTGTTGAGCAAATGTTAAGAGTACAGCAACTCTGTTCGTATTTCTGCCTTGCAGCTCTGAAATTCTAACCTTGGCTGTTATTTGTGCGGAGTTTGCATGTTCTCCCTGTGACCACACGCAGTTCCCCTGGGAGCTCCAGTTTCCACCCATGTAACAAGGAAACAGGCTCTTCGGCCCAACTCACCCATGCCGACCAAATGCCCTAACCCAGATAGCCCGAAGGTATTTATTCACAAAATGCTGGAGTAACTCAGCAGGTCAGGCAGCATCTCAGGAGAGAAGGAATGGGTGACGTTTCATCTGAACTCTTCGTCTGAAGAAGGTCTCGACCCGAAACGTCACCCATTCCTTCTCTCCTGAGATGCTGCCTGACCTGCTGAGTTACTCCAGCATTTTGTGAATAAATACCTTCGATTTGTACCAGCATCTGCAGTTATGGTCTTATATAACCCAGATAGCCCCATCTGCATGCGCCTGATGTATATCCCTCCAAACCTTTTGTTATTCGGGTTGTCTTGGTGTCATTTAAATGTGGCAAATGTAATTAGATAACACTTTGATGTTGACATCAACTCCTACTTCATCATTAGGCTTGGGAAAGAAAATGGAAGTATCCAGCATATGTTTATTTGGGTTATTATATTAATTGCATGAAGATAATTAGATAAATGGATAGAAACAGCGTTAATTTGAATTGGCTCATTCATTGAGAATAGAAAATATCTAAGTGACTGCTAAATACATTTAAAGTTACCAAGAGCTAAGCTGGATAATGATTCCAAGTATTGATCCTTTATTTTGATGAAATCTTTATTTGCATCCAACATAAATTTTCCCTGTAAAAGATTTGATGTTGGATGGCATCGAAGCAGCAAGAGCCCCTATGACTGCAAGTTAATAAGGAATGTCGAAGGCAAAGCCTTGGAATAATCATCATCATTAAATTATTTTTAGAATTTCTCATCATTATAATTCCACAGAATTGACAAGCTCATCAGGAAGGCTGGCTCCGTTCTGGGGATGGAGTTGGATTCACTGGAGATGGTCTTGGAGGGGAGGATGCTCCTCAAACTGCGGAACATGTTGGACAATACATCTCACCCAACTTCTTGACACACTGGTCAACCTGAGGAGCAACTTCAGCAACAGACTGGTTCCACCAAGGGGCAGCACAGAATGCTTTCAAGAGAGAGTTAGATACTCTTACCGATAGCGGAGTCAAGGGATATGGGGAGAAGGCAGGAACGGGGTACTGATTGTGGATGATCGGCCATGAAAGGTGGTGCCGGCTCGAAGGGCCGAATGGCCTCCTCCTGCACTTATTGTCTATTGTCTATAGAACGTCACAGGAGATCCTTTTTCCCTGTGGCTGTCAAACTGCACAACTCCTCCCCCTTCTGTCGTGGGGTAGACTGACTCCAATTCCCCCTCACTTCCCCCCCAACCCCCCCCCCCCCCACCCCCCCCAGTCTTTGCACATCCACAATCCTGGACTTTCCACTCGTCACTTTAACTTCAAAAATTTCCCTCCTGGGATAAATAAGGTTTTATCGTATCATATTGTTTCGTAAATGGGCAGGGAAAGGAACGCATCTTATTCCAGAGATGGATGCAAGAGCTGAGAATCAGGTCTGAATGGATCCGAATGTTGAAATTGCAAACAACTTTGAGTAAGGGGGTTTTGTGGCGAATTTGTAGCTTGCAGCATCAGTCTACCTGAAGTTACACCAATCAAAGTGTTGCGACTCATTTAAATCTGATGTCAGACAGAATACCTGACCACACAAGAATAGTAGTGTAAGAAAATAACTGCAGATGCTGGTACAAATCGAAGGTATTTATTCACAAAATGCTGGAGTAACTCAGCAGGTCAGGCAGCATCTCAGGAGAGAAGGAATGGGTGACGTTTCGGGTCCAGACCCTTCTTCAGACTGGGAAGATAAACACAAAAATAGTAGGTAGACACAAGGGTCTCGACTGAAGAAGGGTCTCGATCCGAAACGTCACCCATTCCTTCTCTCCCAAGATGCTGCCTGACCCGCTGAGTTACTCCAGCATTTTGCGTCTACCTTTGATTTAACCAGCACCTGCAGTTCTTTTCCAAACACAAAAATAGTACAGGGATCAATAGGAGTGGTGGACGGATCAAGTTGTGTGTTGTGCAGTCAAACAGGATGTGACCATATAACTGTAAATCATGTCACCAAGCAATAAGGAGACATACTGTAAAGGATGTGGAGGAGAACTAATCCATGAGAGGTTCTGGAAGTGATGGTGGAGAGGTCAGAAGTGAATTCTCTGCTGCAGTGAAATGTCAATGATCCTGGTGAGTGCAGCAGGCGAAGTATCTGGGATGTAACCCCTTCAATCCCAAATAGTTATCTACATACTAAACCTCTTGTTTGTTTGTTTGTTTGTTCCTGAACTACAGCCAAAACGGTACACGATAGCGCGACAATTTTAGGCCCACCTTACTCACCATCGTCACTTTGGTGCTGATGGAAGAAGTTTCATTGAAATCGGTGTTACATTTTTAAAGTTATTCACATTTTAAAGTTTAAATCTATCTCCTTGGGAGGGGGAAGGGAGGGGGGAGGGGGAGGAGAGAGGATAAGGGGGGTTTAGGGGGATCGAGTGGGGGGGAGGGGGAGGGGGAGGAAGGGGGGGAGGGGAGGAAGGAGGGAGGGGGGATGGGAAGGGAGGGGGAGGGGGGTTAGAGGGGAGTGGGGGGGGAGGGGAGGGTGCTGCACCAATGCAGGAGAGGTTTGGGCCCAACGGGTCCACTTGGTCTAGTCTAAAATAAATCTGAAGTTGTGGACCTTTATGCAGGCATTTGTTGCACAATATAATACTTACTGGTGCATGTGAGTCAGCAGGGGCACTGAGGGCTGAAGGGCCTGTTTCCTTGCTGTACATCCCTATGACTCGAAGAATTGGGGAAATTAAAAAAAATAAAACAATTGCGGGACACAAACAGAACAGAGAAGTCCAGAGTGGGATAATGATGGTATATTTGAAAACGAGGAATAATATGATTGAAGATTGAATTGAATTGAATTGAATTGAATAAATTTTATTAGCCAAGTATGTACACATACAAGGAATGTGCCCTGGTGCTCCACGGGCAACAACCAACACGAGCATACAATAAACAATTAAGAATAAAATATAAAACATTAAAACATTAAGAGTACAACATTACAGTTTAAACATGTGGGTGAGATAAACCAGAGCAAAGGGAGGCTACAGACTTTTGGTTATTGAGTAGAGCTACTGCTCGTGGAAAGAAGCTGTTTTTATGTCTGGCTGTGGCTGCTTTGACAGTCCGGAGTCGCCTTCCAGAGGGAAGTGCTTCGAAGAGTTTGGGGCCAGGGTGAGAGGGGTCAGAGATGATCTTACCCGCTCGCTTCCTGGCCCTTGCAGTGTACAGTTCGTCGATGGGGGGGAAGATTGCAGCCAACAAACTTCTTGGCTGATCGAAGGATGCGCTGCAGCCTCCGGATGTCGTGCTTGGTGGCTGAGTTTAGACTGATGGTATGAGGGGAGAAAGCTGGAAGTGGGAGGTGGGGATGGGTCAAAGCCTGGCAACTGATGGTGGATTTGTGCAGAATATCGGCTAACATCACGGTTAGAAAGAGGAAGCAAAATGTTCAGAAGCATAGTGGTAACAATGAGATGAAATAAGAATGAGATGAACTCAATGAAAGGAAAAACACAAGAGAAAATCGGATGCAGGCATGGTATGGCAGGCCTTCTAAATGGAGCAACTGAATGGATGGATCTATAGTTTTGGCATATTATCTTCTGATGTAAATTCTACCAACCTATCAATATAATTGTGTATTTTCTTTCTTGTTGCTGCAAAGTCGTTTAAAGTCAAGTGCTTATATTTTACTATCATTTCCAAATATATCTTGCATTACCATTCAGAGTGCAGCTGTGACATAATTTTTTCAGACAGGTAATAACGGAAATTTCTAAAAGCAGAGAGGATAAAATCATGAGAGGAATAGATCGGGTAGATGCACAGAGTCTCTTGCCCAGAGAAGGGGAATCGAGGACCAGAGGACATAGGAAGGTGAAGGGGAAAATATTTAATAGGAATCTGAGGGGTAACTCTTTCACACGAAGGGTGGTGGGTGTATGGAACAAGCTGACAGAGTTGGTGGTTGAGGCCGGGACTATCGCAATGTTTAAGAAACAATTAGACAGCTACATGGATAGGACAGGTTTGGAGGGATATGGACCAAACGCAGGCAGGTGGGACTAGTGTAGCTGGGTCATGTTGGCCGGTGTGGGCAAGTTGGGCCGAAGGTCTTGTTTCCACGCGGTATCACTCTATGACTCAGAGGAGCACATATAATGCAGTCTGAAGTTACTTAAAAAAATTATACTCAAATGCAGAGCTAATAGAGGAAATTACGATCATAAATGCCAATGAAAATAAAATTGATATTTCTCTGGGAGTGGTGCAATAATTATAAAGCAATGAGCAGTCTCAAATTATTTCTTGCACTACAAAAATTTAAAGTTTTAATTAAATTCATTTTAATTGAAAAAAAAATCAGGTGTTCTATATTATAAAGAATTGTCTTTAGCTGTAGAAATATTCCAACTTGTGGTCACATTCACTTGTGGAGATTTATAAGTCAGTGAATTAGCAGGAACACCTAACCTAATCCACATAAAATTACTAGCTGTGCAAATTCTAGTCTCGCCAAGTCTTTCCCATAAGGTGGCTAAGGGCCAATTTGTTAATGGACTAGACTTTTAATCGACTCTCGAACCTCTCTTCTTACACCTGTGCCATTACCTCTGATGTTTCTCAAAAATCTATTCCTGGCCCTCCTATTTTTCTTATCTTTGTGCTGTCCTTTCTTGACATGATGTGAAAACACACCATAAATTTACACATATGCTCTGCGTTCTTTCCAGCTCTCTCAAGCTATCTGACAGACTGCTTGGCTGCCATCCAGTACTAGACGAGCAGGCATATCCTTCAACTAATTATTGAGAAGACCAAACCCAGTGGCCTCAGCCCAAATATCCACTTCCCCAACCATTGACTCCATCTCTCTGTTTGGCAACTAACTGAAAATAAACCAGGCTCTGCATGTTCTTGCTGTTACATTTAATCTTGAGACGAAAGGAGACGAGGAGGAATGTATTTAGACAGAAGACGGTGAATCTGTGTAATCCATTGCCACCTTCGGCTGTGGAGGGCAAGGCATTGGGTATTTTTAAATTGGAGATTGACAGATTCTTGATTAGTACGGGAGTCAAAGGTTACGGGGAAAGGGGAGGAGAATGGGGTTGGGAGAGAAAGGTAGATAAGCCATGATTGAAGCGATATGCTCGATAGGCTGAATGGCATGATTCTGCTCCTATGATTTACAAGCATATGAAATTCTACCAAATATCTGTAACGTCATTGAGACAGCTTTGTTTTTGTAACATTGCCTGACCGCCGCTTATCGATGCCTCTGCTGTCACCACACACCAGTGTTCTAGTACACGTCAGACCGGCTTCCCTCCTTCTATCCTCAATAAACGTGTCATCTCAAAACTCTGTTAACGAAGACCTAATTCATACAGGGAACCCTCCATCTGTTGCCCCCATTCTCATTAATGTACAATGCCCCCTTGCTGAGCAACTTCTTGATTCTAAGATTCTTCCCACAGGCCATCAGGACTGTCAACTTTGATAACCCCAGAGACTAAATTTTTGTCGACACTTTTGGTGCTATGTTTAGTAACTTATTAACTTTATTTATTGTAACTGTAATTATTTTTGTGCACAACCCGCAGGCATTGCCACTTTGATTTCACTGCACATCGAGTATGTGTATGTGACAAATAAATTTGACTTGACTTGACTTGACTAGTTTCCTTGTTTGCTATCTTTGTTTGGCCTCAAACTTCTGTGCATGCACATTACTCGCTAGCCCTAACCCAACATGAGTTTTGCATTCATGCGTTTGTGATGGAACATCTCCATTTAAAATCACTGCGCATTTGGCAGATTAACAGTCATTTACCTAGACCATGAGCTGAGGAAATTCCTGTTCTTCCCTGGTTTCACCTAAATCTATTTACCTTAAAATTCAATTAATTACACCATCCCTGATATCACTCAGGGTCTTGACCCGAAACATCACCCATTCCTTCTCTCCAGAGATGCTACCTGTCCTGCTGAGTTACTCCAGCATTTTGTGTCTACCTTCGATTTAAACCAGCAGCTGCAGTTCTTTCCTACACACTGGCTTCATTTGGCCCAGTCTCAGATTTTTTTCCGATAATGTTCTTGTTTTTGGGTGTTTTGTTGCATTGATGGTTTTAAATGAACTTAAGCTTTGCTATTGCACCCATATGGTAACCTTGGTAATTAACCTTGGTAATACCAAGTTCTTTGGTAATTAAAAATGTTGTGTGGTCAACCTTCCATGCAAGAATACAAAACGAGATAATGATGGCTTACCCAATTGCCCTAAAGGGACCACTGATGGAACTCGATTAGTGCGGGTGTCAGAGATTACGGGGAGAAGGCAGGAGAATGGGGTTAGGAGGGAGAGATAGATCAGCCATGATCGAATGGCGGAGTAGACTTGATGGTCCGAATGACATCATTCTAATCCTATTCTTCATGAGCTTATGATGACAATTGGTGCAGGGGATGCATGCTTGTCAAGACCATTGTAACTTGAAACGTTTACAATAACATTATTGAAATGTTAGGATTGCATTTGATTTTTTTAAAACTACTAAACTGCCATTTTTGTCACTATTAACATGGCTCCGCACATTTTTCTCTCTTCCACTCCCTTGACATCAGCAGGAATATCGGTTCTATTTACATGGGATGGTGTCACTACTCCTCCTTGTTGCAAAATTATTTTTCTCATTTTCTGGAATCGCTAATGAACAAGAGCCCTCCATTATTTTGCATTTGAGTTTCAAGCAGAAATGATGCAACCTCTTTTCCATTGGCTGAAAAAGTTCACATCACACCTTTTGCCATCATGATTAAAAATTCAAAAGATGCAACCACGGGGGAAAAAAAGCCACATTGCATTGTGACATTCCAGGTTTTTTGAATGAAATCCAGTGCTTCCTTTCAGCTTGAAGCACATAATGTGTCAAATTTTAATGAACACCATTTTGTGCCAATTCTGCGTGGCATAATTGTCTGCTCATGCAAACCAATTAGTAATAAAGGGCTCAAGCTAAGAATGAGCTAATGTTAAAATCTCTTCATTTAGTGCCTCCGAAAAGGATTTGGTGCTTTTCAGAGGCAGGTAGAATCTGGCACTTTTCTAAATCAGTTTCAGTCTCTGCAAAGGAAAATAGCCCACAATTAATTCCATGTTGTGCAGGGAGTGGGGGTGAGCCAACACAGGAGTCAGTGAAGTACACCTGTCACAGGCTCTTTAACTCAGCCAACCTGTTATCATTTTACATCGGAAATTCCCTTCCTGCCAAGAAGATGCAGACACAAAGCAGATCGCAACTCCAGTATTTGAAGGGTCACTTTAAAGGTGCAATATGTTTGTATTTGGGCATCACATCGAAGATGTACCAGAAGATGACTTCACCTCAGACCAACATTGCTTCATAACAATGTCACCTCACTAGTTGTGTTGCAGGGGCTGTGGACTGAAGGAGATGGGGGAGAAGATGACAACTTAGTTTAGTTTAGAGATACAGCGCGGAAACAGGCCCTTCGGCCCACCGGGTCTGCTTCGACCAGTGATCTCCGCATATGAACATTATCCTACACTCACTGTAAACTCTGTACAGACAGCACCCGTAGTCAGGATCAAAATCAGTGCTGCAAGTGCAGTAAGGCAGTAACTTTACCGCTGCGCCACCGTGCTGGCCATGAATGGAAGCTGGGGCCTAAAACAGTGACCAACAGCACATCGGTTTAGGTTGCTGAATCATCCTCTCACCAACTAGAGAGTGGACCTGACCTATCTACCTCATTGGAGACCGTTGCAACTATCTTTAATCGGACTTCACTGGACTTTATCTTGCACTAAACGTTATACCCTTTACCCTGCATCTGTACATTGTGGACAGCTTGATCGTAATTCATGTATAGACATTTCGTTGACACGATAGTATGAATCATAAAAACTTTTCACTGCATGTGACAATAATAAACTGAACTAAACTAAAGCTAAACTAAAACATTCCGATATTTTGTAGTGTTTACATATCACGTGGTACACACTGGCTATGTTCTAAGTTCATGAAAATCTGAAAATTATTGCTGATGCTGCAAATCTACTTTCATGTGGTGCTTTTATTTATGTGGTAAATTCAGCTTGCCCGCACTATAGTTTACTCCTCCAAACGTTAACGAATTTGATAGCATTCCTGCCACCTTAATGAAAAATTACAAGTAATTATTTATATGCAAATATATACAATTAGTAAATTGTTGCAACTGAATAATTAACTATTATTATGTAGCCATGGCAGCAAAAAAAAACCTTTCTCAACAAAACACAAACTAAGTTCTTGAATTGTGATCTTTTTCCAATTATGGCAATCAATGTAAATTCGACAGGTATTGTTATTGTATGAATTCCACATAACCACCCGTTCCTCATGCTAAGAGCCATCCCTTACCCAAAACCTTTGTGTTACGATAAGACGTTAACCCATTTGGAGCTGAGCGTGACGGTGGCAATTTTTTCACTGTAAGCTAGTCTTGACTGACATGAATGGTTTACCTGTCCAACACCGATCTTCAGGTGTCATGACTTTATTTACGTAAAGTACCAGAAGTTAACCCAGCTGGTCTGTAACCCAAGTATCTGATTCATTGGCAGACTATAATTCATCCTGGGTTTTATCTCCTTTGATCTCAACAAATAAGATATGGTAAAAAAAAAAAACATTTAGACCACATATTTTTCACAGCACCTCTGACAACCACTTCAGCTGTTGCATGGTGATAGTTTTTTCATGCTATTCTAAACATGAGACATAATCTATACATCATTTTTCACACTGTTGAGAGTTGTGAATCTGTGGAATTCTCTGCCTCAGAAGGCAGTGGAGGCCAATTCTCTGAATGCATTCACAAGAGAGAGCTGGTTAGAGCTCTTAAGGATAGCGGAGTCAGGGGGTATGGGGAGAAGGCAGGAACGGGGTACTGATTGAGAATGATCAGCCATGATCACATTGAATGGCGGTGCTGGCTCGAAGGGCCGAATGGCCTCCTCCTGCACCTATTGTCTATTGTCTATTGTCTATTGTCTATTCTATACAAAGTCTATACAGGAATTCTGATCAAGCCATCCAGAGTGTACAGATAGAGTTCTAGCGGCTAGTGGAATCAGGGGGTATGAGGAGAAGGCAGGCACGGGTTACTGATTGTGGATGATCAGCCATGATCACAATGAATGGCGGTGCTGGCTCGAAGGGCCAAATGGCCTCCTCCTGCACCTATTTGCTATGTTTCAATGTTTCTAACATTTTGGTTACATTTCAGATTTAATCTCATAACTTTACAATAACCATGGCTCTTTTTCTACTTTCAAAGGTAGGAAAGTAGAGTGCAGGAACAGGCCCTTCAGCACAATGTCTGTGCTGAACATAATGCTGAACATAAACTAAACTCATCTGCCTGCATGTGATCCATATCCCTCGATTCTCTGCATCTCCATGTGTCTATCTAAAAGCCTCTTAAATGCCACTTTTGTATCTGCCTCCACCACCCCCCCCCCCCCCCCCCCCCCCCGGGAGCTTATTCCAGACCACCACCACCGTCTGTGCAAAACAACTTGCCCCGCACATCTGCTGTGAACTTTGCCCTTTTTAACTTTAAAATGATGCCCTCTAGACTTTGATATTTTCACCTGTGAGAAAGGTTCTGACTGCCTACCCTATCTATCATTCACAACATTTTATATACTTCTAGCGGGTATCCTTTCAACCTTTGGAATTCAGAGAAAACAATCTCTGAATCTGTCCAACCTCTCCTTATAGCTTTGATCTCCCGGTGGCTCAGCACTTCAACTTTCCCTCCCATTCCCAATCTGACCTTTCTGTCCAGAGCCTCCTCCATTGCCAGAGTGAGTGAGGCCCAGCACAAATTGGAGGAACAGCACCTCATATTTCGCTTGGGCAGTTTGCACCCCAGCGGAATGAACATTGACTTCTCTAACATCAGATAGCCCTTGCTTTCCCTCTCTATCTCTTCCCAGTTCTGCCCACTAGTCTTACTCTCTCCGAATACATTCTATCTTTGTCCCGCCCCCATCCCCTGACATTATTCTGAAGAAGGGACTCGACCCGAAACGTCACCCATTCCTTCTACCCGAGATGCTGCCTGACCCGCTGAGTTACTCCAGCATTTTGTGTCTACTGATAGCTAATGTCCTCCAATCCAGGTAGAATTCTGGTAAACCTCTTCTGCACCCTGTCCAATGCTTCCAAGCACCCTTGAAGAATGTATAGGATGTGAGGCGAAAGACAATGTAATCAAGGCCATTGTGTGGTTCAGTCAGTTTATCGACTCTTAGTCTGATGAAGGGTCTCGACCCAAAATGCCATCTATTCCTTTTCTCCAGAGATGCTGCCTGACCCACTGAGTTACTCCAGCATTTTGTGTCTATCTTTGGTATAAACCAGCATCTGCAGTTCCTTCCTATACTCTTGGTTTATTTCTCTTCTGCTGATATCTAAATTTGGCTTCAACCAAAATTTGGTTGCTTCTGCCTTTCTTTTGAGAAATAGTTCCGTTGTTTTTCCAATGGTGAGGAGTGTTTTGTAGGTCATTTTAAAATGTAGCAGTTGGTGATCCAATGATAACTAACATTTCTTTCTTGGATCTAGCGGTTAATTATTTCTAATGTGCGCTCAGCTGCTCCAATAGAACTCTGGTATTATTTTGCTTGCAATTTGTAAAAAAATCTTTTAATCAATGCAAACATCTGTTCTCCATCACAGTTGCAGGCAGAATATCGACTGGTGCAGTTCAGTTCAGCTGGTGCACATGAAATAACTCACGGTTAGTGTACACCAAGCAGAATAGATCACGGCCGATGATGACTGTGGGCTTAAATCCTTCCACGAGGCGAACAGATGAAAATCTTATTTTGTTGTTAGTGGAACCATCTGCAACCATGTTCATGTTTTACTTTTTCCTGTGTAATTGGACCTGTACGGCCCTGGTATCAATATACACTGTCAAATTGAAAAATTAGGGTGTGGAAATCGATGACCCACCTCACCTGCAATGGTTGTGGGCGGCCAAAGGCAGCATTTGTGGTTTGGATTCAACTTCCCGACATGATGCCAACTTTCACTGAAACACAACCGTATCCATTCGTTCACATCGAAATTCTGCTCAAGGTTTCTGCTGACATTCCTGCCGCCTGACAATTTGATGGGGGGCTGATTAATGTTTGTGGAAGGGCTCGCCTCCTTTCATGAGAACCTCTGCGTTGCACGTGCAGATGCGCAAAGGAGGATTAGAAACCCAAACCTTGCGTGACTTACACCCCTTGACCCGTGCTCATTCAGTGACTACTTGGTGTGGACTGAGCTCACGATGGGTAGAACTCAGCAGGTCAGGCAGCATCTCGGGAGAGAAGGAATGGGTGACGTTTCGGCAAGGGTCTAGACCCGAAACGTCACCCATTCCTTCTCTCCCGAGATGCTGCCTGACCTGTTGAGTTACTCCAGCATTTTGTGAATAAATCGCAGGATAATCAATTTTGCTTTGCTCTATCAGACTGAGTTATTGATTAAGCTTTGGATTTATCCAATGAATTGTGCTTCAGGCCCGCTTCTGAAACTGAGCAAGACAGGTTATAAAACACAGGAGCTTCCCACGTTTTGGGAGTGAAAGTCACAAGCTGGTTCACCCAGAACACGCTCATATCTATATATTGAAGGTAGACACAAAATGCTGGAGTAACTCAGCGGGTCAGGCAGCATCTCGGGAGAGAAGGAATGGGTGACTTTTCGGGTCGTGACCCTTCTTCAGTCTGACTAACATCGTTGGTCGGGGAGCATCTGTACTTAGATCTGAAGACTGGCTGAGCTCCTAGTTCTCTGAATAGCATGGAGCAGTGGCACAGCTAATTATCCGTGGTCTCTGCTGCTCAGACTTTGTGTGGAGTTTGCACATTCGCCTCGTGACCATGCGAGTCACCCCATGCTGCTCCATGTTACTCCAGATCCTAAAGATGGGCGGATTGGTTGCGTAATCGGCCAACATAAACTACCCTTGGTGTGCAAGTGATTGGTAGAATCTGGGGAGAGGCAATGGGAATGTAAGGAGGATAAAGTGTGTTCAGTGTGGCTGCTTTCTGATCAGTCTTCAATAGACAATAGACAATAGACAATAGGTAATAGGTGCAGGAGTAGGCCATTCAGCCCTTCGAGCCAACACCACCATACAATGTGATCATGGCTGATCATTCTCAATCAGTACCCCGTTCCTGCCTTCTCCCCATACCCCCTGACTCCGCTATCCTCAAGAGCTCTATCTAGCTCTCTCTTGAATGCATTCAGAGAATTGGCCTCCACTGCCTTCTGAGGCAGAGAATTCCACAGATTTACAACTCTCTGACTGAAAAAGATTTTCCTCATCTCAGTTCTAAATGGCCTACCCCTTATTCTTAAACTGTGGCCCCTGGTTCTGGACTCCCCCAACATTGGGAACTGCCGAGCCTGTTTTCATGTTGTATGATTCTACCTTCACATCAGACGCAACAGAAGAATTTGAAGATGGAAAGGACATTATTTTATGAATAGAAAGTATATTTTAAAATGTACAAATGTTTTATTGTGTCAATGTAAGCAAACTATGGGAATTTGTCTGTAGGTCACACTAGTGTCGAGATGCTCTTTCCCTTTGGGGAAATCAACATCAGGAAACAACCTCACCTGTCTTTAAAGCCCATTTAGCTTTTCCTTATCAGGTTTAGGTCAATAATCTTTTTTTTTAATTCCATTTTCACAACCCTAATTCCACTCATAACACTTTTTTTTTATGTTTTGTAGCTTTGAAATAAAGTCTTATGTGACATGAATATAAAGCAGCCAAATTATTTCCCCCATTCACCTTAACCACATCAACAGGGCGGCACGGTGGCGCAGCAGTAGAGTTGCTGCCTTACAGCGAATGCAGCGCCGGAGACTCAGGTTTGATCCTGACTACTGGTGCCGTCTGTACGGAGTTTGTACGTTCTCCCCGTGACCTGCGTGGGTTTTCTCCGAGATCTTCGGTTTCCTCCCACACTCCAAAGGCGTACAGGTATGTAGGTTAATTGGCTTGGTAAATGTAAAAATTGTCCCTAGTGTGTGTAGGATAGTGCGGGAATCGCTGGTCGGCGCGGACCCGGTGGGCCAAAGGGCCTGTTTCCGCGCTGTATCTCTAAACTAGACACAGGAATATTAAATACCAATTATTTACATTATATATCATCAAACAGTTTAGCAGTTTTGATGGTATATAATGTAAAGAAATGGTATATAATGTAAATAATTGGTATATA
Source organism: Rhinoraja longicauda (assembly GCF_053455715.1). Classification (NCBI taxonomy): domain Eukaryota; kingdom Metazoa; phylum Chordata; class Chondrichthyes; order Rajiformes; family Arhynchobatidae; genus Rhinoraja; species Rhinoraja longicauda. Next base: position 7,748,767 of record NC_135955.1, read on the forward strand.
ATATTCCTGTGTTGATGTGGTTAAAGCGAACGGGGAAAATAATTTGGCTGCTTTTCTTTTAACCAAGGACAATATGCTATAAAATGTATCGTAAAACAAAAGTGTTAACCAAATGCCTTGTTTTACACTGTTCATAAGATCTGAGCCGTTGGCATCCCTGGGCAACAATGTGAAAATATTGAAGTGAGAAAATCTGTTGCAAGGATTAAGAACTGATATCAATGTTCAAACTCTCAGGCCAAGCAGACCATCTGTAGAGAAACACATCGCAGAGACAGCAGAGAACGCAAACTGCAAAATGCCTGTGGCACTTTGCAACTTGCAGTGAACTTTCATCTGAATTAATGGGACCTGCATTTGAGCGATAGAGCTGAAGATTTGACTCAGTGCCGGCACCCACAGCTAATGAAGTAGGGATTAGTGAAGTTCACAGAGGTCACCGCTAGACTGACTGTCAATTTGATGCCCGGTGTGTCTTCAAAACCAAGAAGCTGTTTGACAAGCAGATCAGATTCCTAAGTGCCTGAACTTTTCCTCTCCTGAATACATTATGTCGTTGAACTGCATTATTTCACTGCTGGACTTCATTCAAATCCCTCGAGTGCTCTTACTCTGGGTAACCAACAAGCGAAGGGTTACAAAATGAAGGCATCCCCCCCCCCCCCCCTTTTTATAGATGAACTGCAATTTGATGGATATTTATTTTTAGTGGAATAATTGTCAAGTGCATAGAATCTGTGCCGAACACTGTGCAATGGAGTGTGCTGTCACTTGATGTAAAATGAGAGCACACTCCATCACCTGTCCCTATTATGTTCTCAATGTGCCTCATCAGTACTTGACTTAAACATCCCATAATGACACGGGTACATTTTATTAGGGGGTAAAAATCTCTGCATCGATATAGCAACGAGCTGGAAGGTTGTTTATCATTATCTATGTTATTTGAGTGAAATGCAAGGGAAAGACCACATTCTGACATCAGCACATTTCCAAGCAGGGAGCTTGGAACTCATGAACTGTTTTCTTTTTAATCTCCTGAGACATCAACAACTGTGTGAGAACTTTATTGCAAAATTATGTGGTAATCTGGCAACTAAAGCAGGCAGTGGCAGTGCATAAGAGTTAAAGAATACCGTTGCACTGTTTATGGCCAAACAACTGTGCTTAAGATAGCTTTTCAGGTGATCTTTCTCTGAGCATATTCTTTCAGAAATAATGCGGTTCATTGTGAAATTAGCTTCTCTTTTGTCCTGGGTATAACACCTTTTTTCACATCTGCTGCAATATTATTTGAAAGGCAACGGTAGTTCACATGTAGCCCCAATACCTATTCATTTGTGCAATAGGAACAAAGAGGTCCTTCTGCAGTTGTACAGGGCCCTAGAGAGACCGCACCTGGAGTACTGTGTACAGTTTTGGTCTCCAAATTTGTGGAAGGATATTCTTGCTATTGAGGGCGTGCAGCGTAGGTTCACGAGGTTAATTCCAGGAATGGCGGGACTGTCGTATGTTGAAAGACTGGAGCGACTATGCTTGTACACACTGGAATTTAGAAGGATGAGAGGGGATCTTATTGAAACATATAAGATTATTAAGGGATTGTACACATTAGAGGGGGGAAACATGTTCCCAATATTGGGGGAGTCCAGAACCAGGGGCCACAATTTAAGAACAAGGGGTAGGCCATTTAGAACGGAGATGAGGAAAAACTTTTTCAGTCAGAGAGTTGTAAATCTGTGGAATTCTCTGCCTCAAAAGGCAGTGGAGGTCAATTCACTGGATGCTTTCAAGAGAGAGCTAGATAGAGCTCTTAAAGATAGCGGAGTCAGGGGGTACGGGGAGAAGGCAGGAACGGGGTACTGATTGTAAATGATCAGCCATGATCACATTGAATGGTGGTGCTGGCTCGAAGGGCCAAATGGCCTACTCCTGCACCTATTGTCTATTGTCTATTTTCTATTGTTTGCAAAGTCTTACCTTGGCTAAGCCTTCTTAAGTTTTTCCATTCTGTATACTCTATGATTCTTTCTTATAGAAATCTTTGCTCATGAGTTTGCCTGACAATTCTTATACATCGTACAAGATTATTCAGTGCAGTGAATAAAAAATGCACTTTAAAAAATCTGCAGTCGCAGTCCCGCAATGTTGACTGTTTCTCTTTCCTCAGATGCTGCCTGACCTGCTGAAAGTTTCCAGCAGTTTTGGCTTTTTAATAAGAAACTTGATGCTCAATTGGATGGAACGCAAATCGTTTTGTAGACTGCATTACCCCACCTTGGAAATCGGCACTGGTCTATTTTGTGTATTCACGGGCACTGTAGGACCTCGCAATGTTGGGAGTCCTGAACTATATTCAATAAGAGCACTCTTGAAAGAAACATTTCCCCAAATCAATTGAGGCACTTGCCAGACACAGGTGAGCCGGCGGCCTAGTGGAGGAGTGCAATGGAGCTCCTCAAAATGCAATTCTATTATCAGCACGACTCAAGGGAATGATCCACACACACACCAGATTCAGTTGTGAACTTAGTTTTTATTCAACCCAGTCTCACCATTAAGAGAAGCAAACAATGAAGAAATTGGAGGCACAGTTTGGGCGGCACGGTGGCGCAGTGGTAGAGCTGCTGCCTTACAGCGCTTGCAAAGCCAGAGACACGGGTTCAATCCTGATTACGTGTGCTTGTCTGCCCAGAGTTTGTACGTTCTCCCCGTGATCGCGTGGGTTTCCTCCGAGATCTTCGCTTTCCTCCCACACTCCAAAGACGTACGTACAGGTTTTGTAGGTTTATTGGCTTGCTAAAGACAATAGACAATAGGTGCAGGAGGAGGCCATTCGGCCCTTCGAGCCAGCACCGCCATTCAATGTGATGATGGCTGATCATTCTCAATCAGTACCCCGTTCCTGCCTTCTCCCCATACCCCCTGACCGCTATCCTTAAGAGCTCTATCTAGCTCTCTCTTGAATGCATTCAGAGAATTGGCCTCCACTGCCTTCTGAGGCAGAGAATTCCACAAATTCACAACTCTCTGACTGAAATTTTTCTTTCCTCATCTCAGTTCTAAATGGCCTACCCCTTATTCTTAAACTGTGGCCCCTGGTTCTGGACTCCCCCAACATTGGGAACATGTTTCCTGCCTCTAACGTGTCCAACCCCTTAATAATCTTATACGTATCGATAAGATCTCCTATCATCGTTCTAAACTCCAGTGTACACAAGCTTCGTCGCTTCAGTCTTTCAACATATGATAGTCCCGCCATTCCGGGAATTAACCTAGTAAACCTACGCTGCACGCCCTCAATAGCAAGAATATCTTCCTCAACTTTGGAGACCAAAACTGCACACAGTTTTGCATGTTAGTTGTTCCTAGTGTGTGGAGCATGCTGATATTGTCAAGGATAATCTGATCGTCCATAGTTTCTCCTGAAGACTCCACTCCCCAAGATCCACACCCAGTCCTGAAGGTTTACTAAAGGAACCCCATACAACTGAACATATCTGCTCTTCAACTTGAATAAACTTCACACGGAGTCACAACGGGTAAACATTAATCTTACATACAGAGATGTGATCAGTCGTGGATGTGATGTGATCTTGCTAGTGGACGTTAGCCCTGTAATTAGAGATGGTGACCAATGGTTGCAGGGACTGGGACTCCACCCTTTCGTTCATCCTCCACCCAGAGACCCAGGTTCAATCCTGACCATGGGTGCTGTCTACGCAGAGTTTGCATGTTCTCCCTGTGACCGCGTGGGTTTTCTCTGGGTGCCCCAGATTCCTCCCACATGCAGGTTTATAGTATAATTGGCTTCTGCAAATTGCCCCGAGGGTGTAGGATGCAAAAGTGGGATAACGTAGAACTGGTGTGTACGGGTGAATGACGGTACCCTCATGGACTCAGTTTCCACGCTGTTTCTCTAAATTCTGAACTCTAAAAGGCCACGCACGACCAAAAAGGAAGCTTTTCCTGATGGATTTGTACACAAAATGCTGGAGTATCTCAGCAGGTCAGGCAGCATCTCGGGAGAGAAGGAATGGGTGACGTTTCGGGTCGAGACCCTTCTTCAGACTGATGTCAAGGGGGGAGAGACAAAGGAAGGATATAGGTGGAGACAGGAAGATAGAGGGATAACTGGGAAGGGGGAGGGGAAGAGAGGGACAGAGGAACTCCCCCTCACTTCAACTCCCCCTCCCACTCCCAGTCTGACCTTTCTGTCATGGGCCTCCTCCAGTGCCATAGTGAGGCCCACTGGAAATTGGAGGAACGGCACCTCATATTTCGCTTGGGCAGCTTGCAGCCCAGTGGTATGAACATTGACTTCTCCAACTTTAGATAGTTCCTCTGTCCCTCTCTTCCCCTCCCCCTTCCCAGTTCTCCCTCTATCTTCCTGTCTCCACCTATATCCTTCCTTTGTCCCGCCCCCCTGACATCAGTCTGAAGAAGGGTCTCGACCCGAAACGTCACCCATTCCTTCTCTCCTGAGATGCCGCCTGACCCGCTGAGTTACTCCAGCATTTTGTGAAATAAATACCTTCGATTTGTACCAGCATCTGCAGTTATTTTCTTACATTTTCCTGATGGAGATATTCTTGTGCAACTCATTTAAAATAACATAAAATATGGGGATGTGCGTAGATCTTCCTAACTTTTCACCGCTTCAGAAGGTGGCGTCATCACGGTTCCTCTACTGATTGACCACAAGACCGCAGCAGCCTTAATTGGCATCTAGAAAAGATTGACTCATTGCAAGCATTTGGTTCCATTCAGGATCAATCAAATGTATCCATTACACATCCCTGCAGCCACCTCCATTGATTGATGTCAACACTTGTAAATTCTTCTGCTTTGTACTTGGCAACCAGAATCCTCATGATATTTCATTTTGTCAATTTGCTTAAATTAGAGCCTGCGCAATTAACTCTACAATATCTTGCGTGTCTGCAAATAATTAAGATATCTGTAGGATTTTTTTTGTGTTGGCACAATACTTCTGTATTTTTACAGTGATATTTGCAGTAATAGCACCAGTTCTTAAATCAACAGAGAGTGAGTGACATCAACTTTAAGCAAACACAATGCAGGTTTAGGTTTAGATTTATTATTGCCACATGTACCAGTGAAACGTTTTATGTTGCATGCTATCCACGCAGATCAGATATACCATACGTACATACAATCAAGTGACAATAGACCATAGGTGCAGGAGGAGGCCATTCGGCCCTTCGAGCCAGCACCACCATTCAATGTGATCATGGCTGATCATTCTCAATCAGTACCCCGTTCCTGCCTTCTCCCCATACCCCCTGACTCCGCTATCCTTAAGAGCTCTATCTAGCTCTCTCTTGAATGCATTCAGAGAATTGGCCTCCACTGCCTTCTGAGGCAGAGAATTCCACAGCTTCACAACTCTCTGACTGAAAAAGTTTTTCCTCATCTCAGTTCTAAATGGCCTACCCCTTATTCTTAAACTGTGGCCCCTTGTTCTAGACTCCCCCAACATTGGGAACATGTTTCCTGCCTCTAACGTGTCCAACCCCTTAATAATCTTATACTTTTCGATAAGATCCCCTCTCATCCTTCTAAATTCCAGTGTATCAAGTCAAACTCAAATCCAATAGATAAAGCAAAGGGGAGATAACAGAGTGCAGAATATCGTACTCAGCATTGTAGCGCATCGTAGTGCATCAGTTCCATAGACAAAGTCTAATGTGCTCAATGGGGTAGAAGTGAATCAAACAATAGCTTATGAAATCGGTGACGTTTCGGGTCGAGACCCTTCTTCAGTCTGAAGAAGGGTCTCGACCCGAAACCTCACCCATTCCTTCTCTCCAGAGATGCTGCCTGACCCGCTGAGTTACTCCAGCATTTTGGGACACCTTCGATTTGTACCAGCATCTGCAGTTATTTTCCCACACAGATAGCTTATGAAATGATCATTCAGAAGCCTAAAAACACATAAATCGAGTATTTGTGGGCATGCATCGACCTTAGTGAGATACCACGCCAATGAAGTTGAAACAGAAAAACTGGAGATTCATATCATTATTGCATGACAAAGGTTGAAGTAGAAAGTAACACAAGAGAATACAGAAACGACTTTACAATGTAACATCTCACACAGAACTTGAGATTTCATTTACGTTTTATTGCTTAACAAATGAGATCTCAATTTGGGTGGCAACAACACCATTCAATAGTTGCAAGCTAGCTGATGAAAGTGGAGCCTGCATATTTCAACGCCATTGATAGTCCGTGCAATGCTCCCTCACCCGAGAGTCTAACTTGAGTCATGAGTAATACATCAAGGCCAGAGCAAAGGATAAGCTGAGAGAACATAAAAAGTAGGATCAGGATGTTCCAAATCTAAAGGGAAAACATCTCTTTCCCTTTTAAATAATTAACAACTAATGCTGAAACTTTAATTCTTGGCTTTAGATTTACCAAGTCTGGGGAAAGTCATCTCCTTTTCTAAAAGGCCTGAAGAAGGGTATTGACCCGAAACGTCACCCATTCCTTCTCTCCTGCGATACTGCCTGACCCGCTGAGTTACTCCAGCATTTTGTGATACCTTCGATTTGTACCAGCATCTGCAGTTATTTTCCCACACTCCTTTTTTAATCCAGTCGTGTGAAAATGTGATACATTTCACTTAAATCATTACACATTATTTTGCCCCTCGCAGAATGTCAGAACATTTTACTCAATTCCTTGTCTGAGGACAGATTTATCCCTGCACTGAATCCATCGAACCTTTGCTATATTCCCACTAAGGCAAGTATTTTCTTCCATCAACAAGTGAACCAAATTCTTCACTGATGTTTTCCCAAGCCTTCTCACCAAACTTCGGAAGTCCGCGTGTCAGAAAACTTTGTCTGAAGGAGGGATTCGACCCGAAATGTCACCCATTCCCTCTCTCCAGAGTTGCTGCCTGACCCACTGAGATACTTCAGCGATTTGTGTCGATCTTCGTCAGAATTTGAAAGTTTGGTTTATCTTTGAAAGTTTGGTTTATCTTTGAAAGCTTACTGAACATTTCTTTTTTGTCCTTCCTTTGTGAACAGAACAGAACAGAACTTTATTGTCATTCGGTATAAATAGTATACCGAGTCAGGTCTCAAATCTTATAGGCTCCCGTGATAACTGGTAAAGTGTCATTCTTTTATTCTGCTCTCTTTAAATTCAAAGAACATTAATTTTCTTTTGTTCACGGTTGAATTATTGATGGATCTTCAGTCTTGTCAAAGATCCCTTATGCCGATGAGATTGCGAGCTGGCTTTTTGTTTGCTGTTGATACATTAGCAATTTCCTGTCAGCTTGACACTCAGCCTAACAATAAAATGTGTCAAGTCCCACAAACCACCTTGTGCATTACATTTATAGTGGAACTCATGAAAATGGATTGTCCAACTGCGATTAGAGAGACAGGTCAGGTCCATCGTGACACATTATTTCCCCATTTTACCTTGGTTTGAATTTCCAATTGCTAAGGCTAAGTGTCGGAAATGTTTTTGAGATTGAGCTCCTTTTTAAACAAAATCAGCATGGTTGCAGTGTATTTGTGAGCATTTAGCTTGAAACCTGTCTTTTCGAATGCTTCCAATTTTACGGTGATATCATGTTGGGATTTTCCATTTCAAGCACAAAGACAAAGCTTTGCTTAGTTCAGACTCAATGAAAAATGAAGGCATTGGGCACAGTGCAGAGTTGAATGTCACTCTTTTGCGGTTTTGCGGTTGCAGCTCCTAGACTGTGGAACAGCATCCCTCTCCCCATCAGAACTGCCCCCTCCATCGACTCCTTTAAGTCCAGGCTCAAAACCTATTTCTACTCCCTAGCGTTTGAGGCTCATTGAGGAGGCGCTGTGAACTGTTTGCGTGCTACTGTATGTTTCATTTTTTTTCCCATTGGAACCTAATCAGATGTACAGCACTTTGGTTAACATGGGTTGTTTTTAAATGTGCTATACAAATAAAATTGACTTGACTTGACTTGACTAAATTTCGATGCGAACAGCGGTAGAGCTTCTACCTCCGTTCCAGAGACCCGGGTTCGATCCTGACTAAGGGTGTCATCTGTGCGGAGTTTGTACGTTCTCCCTGTGACCACGTAGGTTTTCTCTGGGTGCTCCGATTTCCTCCCACATTCCAAAGATGTGCAAATTTCTAGGTTAATTGGTTTCTTTAATTGCTCCTTGTGTAGGATGTGAAAGTGGGATAACATAGAACTAGTGTACGGGTAATTGATGGTCCTCGTAGACTTGGTGGGCCGACTGGCCTGTTTGCACATTGTATCTTTCAGCTAAATGAATCAATCGTATTTGCTATAGATTCCAAGTGGATAGCAAGTTCATTTTACCATCTCTCCCCATTTATACTTGTACTAAATAGTTTGAAAATATTATTATTTATCCTTTATGTAACCCGGAGAATTTTAGTACATCCATCCTCTTATTATGCAGCCAGCAAACAGTTTTTCAAGCCTGTTACCTTGCTTTGTTCCTTAACACGGGTGAATGATGTGGTAAAATCGCAGGACTTCAGACGTAGTAACTTTATTAGAATTACTGTAAAGAAACAGTGAGGATAGTAAAATACCAAATCCCCAATTTTAATCTTATTTATTTATCTATCTATTTGTCTAAAGTTAGGAAAAGGGGACGTACAACGAGATCTGGGTGTCCTAGTGCGTCAGTCACTGAAAGGAAGCATGCAGGTACAGCAGGCAGTGAAGAAAGCCAATGGAATGTTGGCCTTCATAACAAGAGGAGTTGAGTATAGGAGCAAAGAGATCCTTCTGCAGTTGTACAGGGCCCTAGTGAGACTGCACCTGGTCTCCAAGTTTTGGTCTCCAAATTTGAGGAAGGATATTCTTGCTATTGAGGGCGTGCAGCGTAGGTTTACTAGGTTAATTCCCGAATTGCGGGACTGTCATATGTTGAAAGACTGGAGCAACTAGGCTTGTATACACTGGAATTTAGAAGGATGAGAGGGGATCTTATCGAAACGTATAAGATTATTGAGGGGTTGGACACGTTAGAGGCAGGAAACATGTTCCCAATGTTGGGGGAGTCCAGAACAAGGGGCCACAGTTTAAGAATAAGGGGTAGGCCATTTAGAACTGAGATGAGGAAAAACTTTTTCAGTCAGAGAGTTGTGAATCTGTGGAATTCTCTGCCTCAGAAGGCAGTGGAAGCCAATTCTCTGAATGCATTCAAGAGAGAGCTAGATAGAGCAATAAGGATAGTTGAGTCAGGGGGTATGGGGAGAAGGCAGGAACGGGGTACTGATTGAGAATGATCAGCCATGATCACATTGGATGGGGGTTATGGCTCGAAGGGCCGAATGGCCTCCTCCTGCACCTATTGTCTATTGTCTATTGTTTATTTATTCATTTTTGTCCGGTCAATACAACAGATTGACCATACAATTGTGAAAGTTAAATAGTACGAAATCATTATATCAAAAATAAAACAAAATAATCACACGTGATATTCGCTGACCGAAAAAAAAAGATGTAGGCAGAAGCCAAAGCTTACTGTGCCTACCCTTAATACTTGACAAAGCATTATCCTAACTAGCCAAAAATAGCAGTGAAACAAAACAATAAAACAAAATATAATAAAAAAAACAGAAACCTCATAAGTCAGAAGCAGATAAACAAAACATAGAAAGAAACACATATATAATCAAGAAACCAATAAGTGAGAAATTTGCAAAAGAAAATAATATATCATCATATCATATCATATATATACAGCCAGAAACAGGCCTTTTCGGCCCTTCAAGTCCGTGCCGCCCAGCGATCCCCGTACATTAACACTATCCTACACCCACTAGGGACAATTTTTACATTTACCCAGCCAATTAACCTACATACCTGTACGTCTTTGGAGTGTGGGAGGAATCCGAAGATCTCGGAGAAAACCCACGCAGGTCACGGGGAGAACGTACAAACTCCTTACAGTGCAGCACCCGTAGTCAGGATCGAACCTGAGTCTCCGGCGCTGCATTCGCTGTAAAGCAGCAACTCTACCGCTGCGCTACCTTATTGTGTTCCAAAGCACTTCCTGACAATTTATCAATTTCTGACCTGTTATAATTTAGGAATCATGGAAAGCGATTTATGCATGGCAAGGTCACCCAAACAGCACTGAGTTAATGATGAGAAATGTTGACTGACGGATAAATATCAATCACGACAGCAGAAGAATATCGTGGTGCTTCTAACGAGAGGTGAGATTCCTTTTATCCTCCTGAGAAAGCTAATTCAGGAGATGGCTTCTTTTGCAGTGCCATCTCAGACATGTCAACTCGGAGTAGGGTTTGAACCCAGAAAAACATGATTCGCAGATATGGCCAATTAAGGGACACTCATGCAGAAGACACAGAAATTCCAGGGCGGTTTAAAGACAAACAAGCATTAGCTCATTATAGCTGTCTCTTCTGGAATTAAGACGTTGGTTTCACATTGACGTTTACTTTGAAGCTAAACTAGGTCAGAATTTGTAATCAATATTATCTAATGAATGTTTCCCTTTCATGTATGTTCCATTCCAGCAGAAAATGAGAATAGTGTCTCCACTAGAAATTGGAGCCTTTGGCAATCTCTAAACATTCTGAGTGTGAAGATTCATTTAGTCTCCCCTTGTGAAACATGATGTTACATCAATGTTATTTTTTCAATACTCCTGTCTTTACAATTTTGTCACTTCTTTCACTTTTGCATTTTTCATGACCTGGGCACCACTGGCAAGGCCAATTTTATTGCCCATCAAATTTATTGCCCATTTATTGCACATCCAGCACATTGTGTCTATCCTTGCTTTATCATGGTGTTGAGTTTCTGGAATGTTGTTGGAGCTGCAATCATTAAGACAAGTGGAGAGCATTCCAACACACCCCTGACTTGGGGGATCAGGAAATGAATTATACCATCGGACATTGTGCCTCTACTATACGGCACAGTGGTGAAACTGGTAGAGCTGCTGCTCAAGAATGCCGAAGACTCGAGTTCGATCCTGACCCCCGGGTCTGTTGGAGTTTGCACATTCTCACTGTGACCTTGTGGGGTTTCTATGGCATTTTGTGTCTACCTTCGATTTAAACCAGTATCTGCAGTTCTTTCCTACACATTCATTGTCTACAATACAACCTACTTTAGTGTCATCTGCAGACTTAATAATCCTGCCTTGCACATTCTCATCCAAATCGTTGATATAAACCACAAACAGCCATGGGGCCTATATCGATTCCTGGGGCACGACCATTTGGCACAGGCATTTAGTCCAAAAAACAACCTTCCACCGCTACCTGCTTCCTCCCATGAAGCCAATTCTGTAGCCAGGCCTCTACTCATCCCTGGATGCCATGCAATCTAACCTTCCAGAGCAGCTTACCATAGAGAATCTTATCAAAAGACGTGCAGGTTGGTAGGTTTATTGGCTTCTGTAAATTGTCCCTAGTGTGTAGGATAGAACACAGGACCATTGGGTGGTGAAGACTTGGTAGGCTGAAGTGCCTGTTTCCACATGCTATCTATAGACTAAAACTCTCGCTCTGGTTTCCTCCCACAAGAAGTGTGGGGTTTGTACGTTAATTGGTCCTCTGTAATTTGCCCCTAGTGTGTGGAGAATAAATGGGAAATTGGGATAACGCAGAACTAGTGTGAATAGATGATCAATGGTTGATCAGTGGTCCGAAGGGCCCATTTCCATGATGCAGATATATGGTTGGTCCAACTGAGTTTCTACCTGAGGAAAGCCCAAATGGTTAATAAAGCTATCATGATTGCGGTCAAGTGCAGATGCACAGATTCTCTCGATGGTTATAGTTATCGCCTGGCAATTTTTCGGTCCAATAATTACTTGCAACTTTGGAATAGATAGGGCATATTCACAGAGTCTTTTACTCAGAGTTGTGGAATCAACAAGCAGAGGATATGGGTTAATCGTGCGAGGGGAAAGATTTAATCGTAACTGAGGGACAACTTTTTCACACAGTATATTGAATGAGCAGCCAGAGGAGTTAGTTGAGGCAGGTACGACGACAACATTTAAAAGACATTTGGACAGGTTAATGGATAGAAAAGGTTTAGATGAATATGGGGCAAACAGGAGCAGGTGGGACCAGAGTGGATATGGCACCTTGGCCGATATGGGCAAGTTGGGCCAAGGGGCCTGTTTTTCCAAGCTGTTTGACTCTATGACTACGACTCTATGACTTACCCTATACCTAATACCCTCTAATACATACGGTGACGCAGCGGTAGAGTTGCTGCCTTACAGCGAATGCAGCGCCGGAGACTCAGGTTCGATCCTGACTTCGGGCGCCGACTGTACGGAGTTTGTACGTTCTCCCCGTGACCTGCGTGGGTTTTCTCCGAGATCTTCGGTTTCCTCCCACACTCCAAAGATGTACAGGCATGTAAGTTAATTGGCTGGGCAAATGTAAAAAAATAAATAAATAAAAAATAAAAATTGTTCCTAGTGTGTGTAGGATAGTGTTAATGTGCGGGGATCGCTGGGCGGCGCGGACCCGGTGGGCCGAAGGGCCTGTTTCCGCGCTGTATCTCTGTATCTCTAAATCTAAAAATCTAATCTAGGCATCATTCTGCTAAACCACCCTTTTCAAAGACGCCGTATACTTCTGTAATGGGACAACCAAAACTGCGTGCAATATTCCAAATGCAGTCAAAGTCCTATAAAGCTGCAAAACGTCCTGCCTGTTATACTCATCGCCCCGGCCGATGAAGGCAAGCACACCAAATGCCTTTTTTTTAACTATCCAATCTACTTGTGATGCCACTTTCAGGGCAGTATGGACTTGGACTCCAAGATTCCTTCCCTGATCAAACCAAGCTGCATCCAATCCTTCTTAACCCATACATTTTAAAGTTGTTTTCTTTGATTTACAAGTCTGCCTCATCCACATTTGATTAGAGCCATATGATGCTAAGGGTCTTGGAGCTATACAGCATGGAAACAGGCCCTTCTGCCCAATTTGTCCAAGCTGGCCAACTTGCCTAATCCACTTCTTCCACTTGTTCTGGCAGCTTGATAAGGCAAGGCATCACTTTCTGTGTAAAAAACATGCCCCTTTTTAATACAGAGGGTGATGGGTATACGGCGGCACGGTAGCGCAGTGGTAGAGTTGCTGCTTTACAGCGAATGCAGCGCCGGAGACTCAGGTTCGATCCTGACTACGGGTGCTGCACTGTAAGGAGTTTGTACGTTCTTCCCGTGACCTGCGTGGGTTTTCTCCGAGATCTTCGGTTTCCTCCCACACTCCAAAGACGTACAGGTATGTAGGTTAATTGGCTGGGTAAATGTAAAAATTGTCCCTAGTGGGTGTAGGATAGTGTTAATGTACGGGGATCGCTGGGCGGCACGGACTTGGAGGGCCGAAAAGGCCTGTTTCCGGCTGTATATATATGATGATATGATATGATATGCACTGCCAGAGGAGCTAGTGGAGGTAAGTACTATGACAATATTTAAAAGACATTTGGACAGGTACATGGATAAGAAAGTTTTAGAGGGTTTTGGGCCAAATGCAACCATCTTGGTCAGCATGGACAAGTTGGGCTGAAGGACCTTTTCCCATGCTATATGCTTCTGACTCTTTATGGCTTATTAGCTCATCGTCAAATGTAGTCTACACCTTGTTGTGTGCAGGCATGGACTGCTTCATTTGCTGAGGAATTGGATATTGTGCAATAATCAGCAAAAAACCCTATTTCCTATAAGAAAGGTCATTATTGAAGCAATTGGAAATATCCAGGTCTTGGACATTGTCCCAAGGAACCAGGAACTGCAGATGCTGGTTAATACACAGAAGGACATAAACTGCTGGAGTAACTCAGCAGACCAGGCAGCATCTCTGGAGAACACGGATGGGTGATGTTTCTGGTCAAGATCCTTCAGGTCTATAGAGGGTACTTCAGGATTGTAAAGAACTGTAGAGGGTACAGAAACAGGTATGCATTAAGTACACAGACAGTGGAGGACTGCGTGATAAAAGAGATCACACAATGTTTAGGGTAGACACAAAATGCTGGAGTAACTCAGCGGGTCAGGCAGCATCTCGGGAGAGAAGGAATGGGTGACATTTCGGGTTGAGACCCTTCTTCTGACTGATGTCAGGGGAGGGGGCGGGATTAAGATAAGATGTAGTCGGAGACAGGAAGACTAGTGGGAGAACTGGGAAGGGGGAGGGGATAGAGAGGGGAAGCAGGGACTATCTGAAGTTAGAAAAGTCAATGTTCATTCCACTGAGGTGTAAACTACCCAAGCGGAATATAAGGTGCTGTTCCTCCAATTTTTAGTTTAGTTTAGTTTACAATGTTTAGTTTAGTTTAGTTTAGTTTAGTTTAGTTTAGTTTAGTTTAGTTTAGTTTAGTTTAGTTTAGTTTAGTTTAGTTTAGTTTAGTTTAGTTTAGTTTAGTTTAGATTAGCTTAGAGATACAGCGTGGGCACAAGCCCTTTGATCTCCGAGTCTACATCAACCACCATTCACCCATTCAAACTAGTTCTTCGTTATCCCACTTTCTCATCCACTTGAGAGTTTACAGAGCAAAATTAACCTACAACCTGAGTATCGTTGGGAATGAATGCAAAGAAAGACTATTCAGAAGGCAAAAATAATCTGTGAAATTAAATTATCAAGCGTCATAAAACATAAAACATGAAATGTTTTGTGGATAGACATAAAAAGCTGGAGTAACTCAGCGGGTCAGGCAGTGTCTCTGGAGAGAAGGAATGGCTGACGTTTCGGGTCGAGACCCTTCTTCAGACTGAAGAACTAGTTTGAATGGGTGAATGATGGTTGAAGTAGACTTGGAGATCAATGGGCTTGTTTCCATGCTGTATCTCTAAACTAAACCTTCTTCAGACTGAAGAAGAGTCTCGACCCAAAACATCACCCATCTCTCCAGAGACACTGCCTGACCCGCTGAGTTACTCCAGCTTTTTGTGATACATTCGATTTGAACCAGCATCTGCAGGTATTTTCCTGCACAACTTGCCGCTGCACTGCGATTTCTCCTCAGGGTGTATGTCTCTGAAGAAGGGTCTCGACCCGAAACGTCACACATTCCTTCTCTCCTGAGATGCTGCCTGACCCGCTGAGTTACTCCAGCTTTACTGGGATACCAGCTTTTTGTGTCTACCTGCGATTTAAACCAGCATCTGCAGTTTTTTTCCGACACAAATGGTTTGTGGACATGGCAATAAGAAACAACTATCCCCTGTCTGTCTGCTGTCTGGCAGCCAGGCAGCAATCTACTTCAATGCTCTTTCTCTACCGTATTGTCCGACTTTATTCTTTAGTTGAGTATGGGGCACACATGAAAGGCCCATTGAAAATTTAAATCAATTATGTCTGCTGGATTATCGTAGTTTTGTTATTCTGTTACCTCTTCAAAAATTTCATTCAACTTGGTCTTCACTTTTGAAATCCACACTGACTGTACATTTTTACCCTTCACATTTCTAGACGTTTCTCTATTCTCCTGTTTAATTATTTGTTTTAACACTGATGTTAAGCAGACTGTTTTGCAATTCCACGGATTTGTTAGATTTTCTTTCTTTAAAGTCGGTTACGGTTCAGTTATCCAACAGTCCTCTGGCATTGCACCATTTTCTAACGATCAGCGATGAGCATTGATGCCTCTGCTGTTTTTGCCCCCAGATTACTCAAAAGGCAATCCATAAAGAACAGGGTTTTTCATTCTCTTTGTGTTTGAATAGTTTATTGAAAATATTCCCTATTTCGTTTATGAAACACACATATCCCATTCCTCTTCATGTCCATCTGTTCTATCTCCCTGGTAAACACTGAAGCAAGTTAAAGATTTAACATTTCTTCTATTTCCATATCAAGAACTAGGGTATTGATTCATCCATAACAGTATTATGCCCATTCCAACCTTCCTTTTCTTTTTAGCATGTCCGCAAAAAATATATATTGTTTTGTTTTACGTTCCTTGGCAATTTAATTTCACAGATTGTGTTTGTCTTCTTAATAATCTTTCTTTGACTTCTTCCTTACTATTGTGCAATCTCTTTTATCATCCAGTCCTCCACTGTCTGTTCACTTAATGCATAACTCTTTCTTTATCCTCTACTGTTCCCTGAAGCCTTAATTCACCCATGGAGACTTTCTCCACTCTTTTCTTTTAGTGGAATATTTTCTTCCTTCATTTGGTTGAGAACAATTTTAAGTTTTTGTTCCACAAATACTGTTGCTCGTTTTCTCTCCCCTAATGTTACTCTCAGACTCTCGATATGAGCTTTTCTTCCAGTCTATTTTTCATTGTCTTTATGTATTTCTCCATGGTTGTGTTCTAATCATGATTTCTTGGATGTTCCCCTACTTTGATTCATTCTATGTTAGTAGATTTAATAGCCAATCCGTCTTTGCATACTGCATAAGAAAGCGTTCCCATGCGCATTGTAAGAACTGTTCCCTTGTCCATTCAAACCTATTGTGACTAATTAATATCACGGTAGTTGAAATTCTCCTTATGTATCACTCTCTGTCTTTTATTCACTTCCTTAATTTACCTGAATATCACTTCTCTTCCACTGCAAAGCAAATTTGCAGATGATACAAACATTAGCAAATTTGCAGATGATACAAAGCTGGGTGGTAGTGTGAACTGTGAGGAAGATGCTATGAGGTTGCAGGGTGACTCGGACAGGTTGTGTGAGTGGGCGGATGCATGGCAGATGCAGTTTAATGTGGATAAGTGTGAGGTTATCCACTTTGATGGTAAGAATAGGAAGGCAGATTATTATCTGAATGGTGTCAAGTTAGGAAAAGGGGACGTACAACGAGATCTGGGTGTCCTAGTGCATCGGTCACTGAAAGGAAGCATGCAGGTACAGCAGGCAGTGAAGAAAGCCAATGGAATGTTGGCCTTCATAACAAGAGGAGTTGAGTATAGGAGCATAGAGGTCCTTCTGCAGTTGTATAGGGCCCTAGTGAGACCGCACCTGGAGTACTGTGTGCAGTTTTGGTCCCCAAATTTGAGGAAGGATATTCTTGCTATTGAGTGCGTGCAGCGTAGGTTTACTAGGTTAATACCCGGAATGGCGGGACTGTCATATGTTGAAAGACTGGATTGGTTAGGCTTGTATACACTGGAATTTAGAAGGATGAGAAGGGATCTTATCGAAACATATAAGATTTTTAAGGGGTTGGACACGTTAGAGGCAGGAAACATGTTCCCAATGTTGGGGGAGTCCAGAACAAGGGGCCACAATTTAAGAATAAGGGGTAGGCCATTTAGAACTGAGATGAGGAAAAACTTTTTCAGTCAGAGAGTTGTGAATCTGTGGAATTCTCTGCCTCAGAAGTCAGTGGAGGCCAATTCTCTGAATGCATTCAAGGGAGAGCTAGATAGAGCTCTTAAGGATAGCGGAGTCAGGGGGTATGGGGAGAAGGCAGGTACGGGGTACTGATTGAGAATGATCAGCCGTGATCACATTGAATGGTGGTGCTGGCTCGAAGGGCTGAATGGCCTACTCCTGCACCTATTGTCTATTGTCTCTTGTCTAAGGCACTCTGTAGACTACATTAGTCGAAGTTTTTAATTCAAAATCAAGAAAAGGAGCAAATACTGGAAAGCTCTAGCAAAAACTGATTTTTCCAATATTTTCTTTGTATCAGTGTGACTGGTCCTTTATCATCTATCACCTCCACTCATGTAAACTCTGTTTTGGATTCTCAATCGCTCAGTCAGTGCTGACAGATCTTTGGTTGACTGTACAGTGTTTCATCTGATTTGGTTTACTGCATATGACATCCGGAAACCCTTAAAAGCAACTGATACTGGAAAGGCTTAACAATATCCAACTATTACTGGAGTATTGATCGCAAAAAATGACAATTTTGTAGTTAAACTGATCCAGAGCAAGTGCAATACTGGTAACCAACTATTATGTGGCGAATGTTTCAGGTGTTCCTTGTTCTCTTTGAAGAGCAGTTCAATTCAGGTTAAAATAAAGCAATTTTAATTGAACGAATATCATCCTCCCAGCTCAACCTCAATGAAGAGGGTGATGTAAGGAACCATCTACTATTCTTTGAACATTACAATACAATACAATACAATACAATACAATACAATACAATACAATAAAATACAATACAATATATCTTTATTGTCATTGTACAGGGGTACAACAAGATTGGGAATGCGCCTCCCATACGATGCAATAAATTAATTAGCTAGTCAGTATTAATTTAAACAACCCAATGAAACAAATTAGAACAGTTTTAAAACAGAATAAAGTGCAAGTAGATCTGTGCCAGTTCACTGTGCGATGTGACCATCCGGCTCAGCAGGACCGGTTCATAGCAGCTATGGCCCTGGGGATGAAGCTGTTCCTGAGTCTGGAGGTGCGGGCGTAGAAGACCTTGTATCGTCTGCCCGATGGTAGAAGTTCGAACAGACTGTTGCAGGGGTGTGAAGAGTCTTTGCGGATGCTGGTGGCTTGTCTGAGGCATCGTGTGTTGTAGATGCCCTCCAAGGCTGGTAGCTGTGTTCCGATGGTCCTCTGAGCTCTATGGACTACCCGCTGAAGAGCTTTCCTCTCTGCCTCCGTGCAGCTGAGGTACCACACAGGGATGCCATGTGTTAGGATGCTCTCTATGGTGCAGCGGTAGAATGTCGTCAGCAGCTGTTGGGGTAGACCAGACTTCTTCAGTGTTCTTAGGTAGAACAGTCGTTGCTGTGCCTTCTTGACCAGCGCAGCAGTGTTATTGGACCATGTTAGGTCCTCCGAAATGTGAGTGCCCAGAAACTTGAAGCTGGACACTCTCTCCACACTGTCCCCATTGATAAAGATCGGGGCGTATTCCCCGTTGTGTGACCTATGGAAGTTGATGATCAGCTCCTTGGTCTTGGTGGTATTTAGGGACAGCTTGTTCTGCTCATTGAGTATTCAGTTGGACCCCACTTATCATCATAATTATACTAACCTGCTAAATCAATACTCAATTTTAATTTTCTCAAAAAACACTCAGCTCTAGCCTCATTACAGTCTTAGTCCTGGCAAGAGCTAAATATAACATCAAGTAACATTTATTTGAGCGTATTACCATGGTGTCGGTGTAAACATTAAGTCGGGAAAACTGCCCCAGTGCCCAGAGTCCAATTAAAGCTAATTATGGTTCTCAGAATATTTCAGTCATGAGACAGATGTCGAACTTTATCGAGACAGTGCCTTCAAACAAATTATCTTCTTCGTTAATAAGAGGTACTGCTCCTTGTTCAATGTAAGTTGTTCAAACCCATTTGAGATTTTGCAGCTATTGAACTGCTGTTGAATGGTGAAGAGAGCCTACTTCTGCATCTGATGTTGATGCCTTCCTGCCACGAGACCCAGATAGCATCCTGTGCTTCTAAGTGTCAAGTAACAATGCACCAAACCATGATCCAGAGGAAGGACTCGGAATGAATCTGTTCTTAAATTCAATTGCAATTCCAAAGTATGCTTGCAAGTTTATTATTCAGACCTACACTGGGCAATCGTTTTGTTGAACCTTCACTCAGTCCGCCTGGACCTACCTGATCTCCTGGTTGCCAAACACTTTAATTCCCCTTCCCATTCCCACGTTGACCTTTCTGTCCTCGGCCTCCTCCATTGTCAGAGTGAGGTCAAAAGGCAAATTGGAGGAACAGCACCTCATATTTCGCCTAAGCAGCTTACAACTTAGTGGTATGAAAATTGATTTATCTAACTTCAAGTAACCCTTGCATCCCCCCCCTCTCTTCATTCCTACCCACCAAAGTTGGACCAGCTTCAAAGACATCTTGTTGAGTCTCATTGTCTATACTCATGTTCACCTAGGCCACAGTTAACAATGATCTGTTTCCTATATCATCGTTACTGTTTTGCATATCGTTCATTCCTTTGTTCTATATCTCTTGTGATGTCTTGAGAGGCCGGGAGCTTTTCTCTTGAAGGTTGGGAGGTGTGGGTGCCGGAAATGAAGACAGAAACGTTCTTGTTTTCAAACTTAAATTCCATATATTTAGTCTTTTCCAAAAACAGGTAAACTTAATTGTTTGCAGACAGGTGCACAAAACCAAAACAGGTAGTTAAATCAAAACTGTAGCTTGCTGCCTTCTTACAAAATATAACTCAAACACTGCTTCTCTCCCTGTCTGCTCCAGTCGTTGTCTCTCTTTTTAAATACACTACTTCCCTTCCCTTTTAGCTCCCTCACTGAGGCAATCAGCTCATCTGGTTCAGCTGGGCAGCAAGCAGTGTCAGCAGCAATCAGTGTCAGCAGCAATCAGTTTCAGCAGCAATCAGTGTCAGCAGCAATCAGTATCAGCAGGGCAGGCAGCCCTGCTGTCTCTGGGTTTTGTAGTCTTTTGCTGGTAGCCATGATGGTTTGTAGTCCTTGTTGCATCCACCGGGAGGAAATGTATCTCCCCTCTATGACTCTACCTCTCATGATATCACACTCTCTACATCACCGTCTATATCTCTTGTTTCCCTTTCCCCTGATTCTCAGTCTTAAGACGGGTCTCAACCCTGCCTGACCCGCTGAGTTACTCCAGCTTTTTGCGTCTATCTCGGTTTAAACCAGCATTTGCAGTTCCTTCCGACACAGTTTATTATTCAGCATGTAAAACCTTATTCCATGTCTGGACTTCCATGGGCTGTATTTTGATCCTGACACAAAGCAGAGGGGATTGAGGTTGAGAAGTGGGTGCAGTGGAGAATGGAACAGGCATTGTTTGCTTTGAAGAGTCAAAGTGTCTGCACCCTGTCCTTTAGCCAAAATGGCTTCAACCACATGTTGAAAGTCAATACTTTGGCACAGTGTCACGGATGTACCGTACACTAAATCAGTCTATCCTCGGAGATGGCACTTGGTATTGGCATTGGTTTTTATTATTATCATGTGTACCGAGATAGAGTGCAAAGCTTTTGTTTGTGTGCTGTCCAGTAAAACCAAAACACGCCGTACAGGAGGAACATCTTATCGAAACGTATAAGATTATTAAGGGGTTGGACACGTTAGAGGCAGGAAACATGTTCCCAATGTTGGGGGAGTCCAGAACCAGGGGCCACAGTTTAAGAAGAAGGGGTAGGCCATTTAGAACAGAGATGAGGAAAAACTTTTTCAGTCAGAGAGTTGTAAATCTGTGGAATTCTCTGCCTCAGAAGGCAGTGGAGGCCAATTCTCCAAATGCATTCAAGAGAGAGATGGATAGAGCTCTTAAGGATAGCAGAGTCAGGGGGTATGGGGAGAGGGCAGGAACGGGGTACTGATTGAGAATGATCAGCCATGATCACATTGGTGATTGGTGATCACATGGTGATTGAATGATCAGCTATGATCACATTGAATGGTGGTGCTGGCTCGATGGGCCGAATGGCCTCCTCCTGCACCTATTGTCTATTGTCTATTGTCTATAACATCAAGTCATACACACCAGGTAGTGCAAAGGGAAAACAACACCAGAGGGCAGAGTGTAGCTTTACAGCACTGTGGCATTATAGTTACAGAGATAAATGACAATAAAATAACATTGCCGTGAGATAGACTGGAAGATTGGTCCTACACCCGAGCTAATGGGAGGATCAACAGGGGGGAAGAAGCTGTTCCTGATCTGGTGGTACTTGCTTCGAAACCTTTGCATCTTCTGACTGAGAGCAAAGGGGAGAAGAGGGAATGACCAGGGTGACAAAGGTCCTTTATTATGTTGACTATTTTCCCGAGGCAGCGTGAAGTGTAAGATGGAGTCGATGGTGAGGAGCCTGATCTATGTGATGGTCTGGGCTACATTCACAACTCTGTGTAATTTCTTGCGATCTTGTGCAGCATTTTACCAAACCAACCTGCGATACAACCCGATAGCATGCTTTCTACGGTGCACCTGTAGAATTAGGTATATTTGGTTTTCGGCCATAGCATTGATTTGTTTGTGCCAGGGCAAATTGTCGGTGATATTTATGCCCGGGAAGCTGAACTCTCGATTCAGCGCCATTGATGATGATTGAGGCACGTTCTCCACCTTGCTTCCTGAAGTCAATAACAAGCTCTTTAGTCTTCCCAGCCCACTAATAGAAGAGGTGGAAATGGTGAGGTGGAAAGGGTAAAGGACTAAATTTCCCTGCATTATATAAAATACAACATTTGAGAGGTTACATATTGTGTAGGACAGGCAGCATCTCTGGAGGGAAGGAATGCGTCGATCGTCACCCATTCCTTCTCTCCAGAGATGCTGCCTGCCCCCGCTGAGTTACTCCAGCTTTTTGTGCCTATCTTCGGTTTAAACCAGCATCTGCAGTTCCTTCCAACACACATTGTGTGGAACCGATTTGGAACATCCGAGAATGAAGAAAGCAAAACACAAGTCAAATTCTTTTCAGAGGGATCAAAGAACTGCGGATGCTAGATCAATGATTCAGTGATACTTTATTGTCACATGTACCGAGGTACAGTTTCATTTTGCATACAACCTGGTAAAATCATACAGCAGACCTCACCTCGGCAGCAGACAGGAGGTAGCACATTTAAGGGCCTGTCCCACTTAGGCGATTTTTAGCTGACTAGGCTGTCGTTGAACGTTTGCCGGGGTGTCACGAGCATGATCGTGAGGAGTCTTCAATGAATCGTAGCGGATCTCGGCGTGTCGCGGAAATATTTTCCAGATAGAAATTTCTCGGCGACAGCCGGCTTGTCGCCAGGTATCGTAGCTTATTGCGGGCGCTGTCGCATGCTGTCCCCAGGTTTGCTAGGTTGCCGCAGATGCATTTAGAAGCACGTAATATTAAATTAAGAAAAGGCATTTGAAGATACCAGTAGATAGTTTTGTTTAACCAATTTATTTACCGTCAGGACATTTGACGGGTAGATTGGAGGCGACAGTTTGACGGTCGGGTAAGCGTGGGGATTTCGCGATGTTTCCGAAGACGGTGTAATCTCTTAGCCAGGTGCTAGTTCAACAAAAAAAGTGACTTGTATCGACCTGACTCGGCATTGTCGTGGTCATTGTCGTGGGGTAAAATAAAAAATTTGGCGATCTGCTACGACTTTGACAGTCGCCTTAAAAATCGCGTAACTGGGACAGGCCCTTTATGGTGCTGACAAAGTTACAGAAGGCAAGGCAAGGCAAGGCAAGTTTATTTATATAGCACATTTCAGCAACGAGGCAATTCAAAGTGCTTTACATAAAACATTAAAGAGCAGTTAAATGCAATTTAAAAAACAGTCATTAAAGAGAACAGAAAATAAAAACAAGCTAAAATAAAATAAGAAAGGTATAAAATACAAGAATAAATGTTACAGTGCAATGTAAGAAATGAATAATTATTTGATTTAATAAAAGGCAGCGTCAAACAGAAAAGTCTTCAGCCTCGATTTAAAAGAACTGAGAGTTGCAGCGAACCTAGAGTTTTCTGGGAGTTTGTTCCATATATGTGGTACATAAAAACTAAACGCTGCTTCTCCATGTTTAGTTCTGACTCTGGGGACAGTAAACAGAAGATCAGAAATGTATTTTAGCCCTAAACCATTCAGTGCTTTATAAACCAACAGTAGTATTTTGGAATCAATTCTTTGACAGACTGGAAGCCAGTGTAAAGACCTCAGAACTGGAGTGATGTGATCCACTTTCTTGGTCTCGGTGAGGACTCGAGCATCAGCGTTCTGAATCAGCTGTCTAATCGATTTTTTTAGGGTGACCTGTAAAGACAGCATTACAGTGGTCAAGTCTACTGAAGATAAATGAACGGTTTTACCTTCTGCTCGCTGTGACAAAGCAGGCCTTTTATTGCACATGGCACTGAGCAATTTCCCGCCAGGTCCCTCCTTCATTCTCGGCGTACCGGAAGAGAAAAGGACACAAGGTGCTGGAGTAACTCAACGGGTCTGATAGCACCTCTGAAGAACATGGATAGGTGACCAAGTGTGAAAAACAGTCCCGTCCCATAACGTCACCTGTCCGTGTTCTCCACAGATGCTGCCTGACCCACTGAGTTACTCCAGCACTCTGTGAAACGTCACCTATCCATGTTCTCCAGAGATGCTGCCCGACCCGCTGAGTTACTCCAGCACTCTGTGAAACGTCACCTATCCATGTTCTCCAGAGATGCTGCCTGCCCGGCTGAGTTACTCCAGCACTCTGTGAAATGTCACCTATCCATGTTCTCCACAGATGCTGCCTGACCCGCTGAGTTACTCCAGCACTCTGTGAAATGTCACCTATCCACGTTCTCCAGAGATGCTGCCCGCCCCGCTGAGTTACTCTAGCACTCTGTGAAACGTCACCAATCCATCTTCTCCAGAGATGTTGCCTGACCCGCTGAGTTACTCCAGCACTCTGTGAAACGTCACCTATCCATGTTCTCCAGAGATGCTGCCTGACAGGTTGAGCTGCTCCAGCACTTTGTATCCTTTTTCAAATCCTATCCACACTCTCATTGAAGCGAATCTGAGGATTATTTACTTCGGAATACTGTACATAAATGCATGACGATTTTGAAAGAAAAAAAAAAATCACAAAGTGCTGGAGTAACTCAGTCTGGAGTAACTACTTTCCCTTCAGCCTGAAAAAGGGTTCTGACCCAAAACGTTAGTCTGGAGAAGGGTCCCAACCCGAAATGTCAGCTATTCATGTCCTCCATAGATGCTGGCTGACCTGTTGAGTTTCTCCAGCTGTTTTTTCTTGCCTGTAAACCAGTTCCTGGTATCTCGAGGTGTTCAACGGGTTAACAGTTGGATCAGATTTCCTAATCCAGGTCATTTTACCTGATTAAGGACTCGACCCCCTCAGGACATGAGAGTGGAATGAAGAAAATTGGCAGAAAGAGGGGAGTGATATATGATTGAAACTCAAGTTGAAGCATCTGCAGACAAGACCACACAGGGCTTATACTCAGCTCCAAATATACATAGTCTCCCTCTCCTTTCCAAGCAGTGACTGTATTGAAGAATATCCATCACCAACAAGAATTATAGTTAGCTAGTGTTTCCCAATGTTGTGCATTTTCTAAAACCCCAGGAGCTGATTATTTTTGTGCAGAGTAGAGTATATAAATAATTTTGATATCGTGGACCAAAAATTCACAATTTTGGCAGTCTCATTCACTTCAGGATGCGGGCCCAATTGGAATCTAGTTTCATCCAAAACATAAAACTACAATACTCTTTCAGGTGACAGCATTAGAAATGAGATTGGCTCACTCAACAGGATTTGTAAATGGCAATAACAGAATCATTTCCAGAACCTGCAAGGCTATAAAAAAAAAAAAAAACTAGCTTGTGTCCTGAAATGATTGAATTCAGGATTGGAAGCAGAAAGTTGTAAAGTACGGCATTGAAAGATGAAACCCTATTCATCAAGTTTTCGCCGAGCTTCATTGAAGATGTGTGGAAAGGCAAGGACAGGGTGTGTACGGGATGAAAAACTAAAATGACAAAGCGTTCAGCAAATAAATCGTGTCTTTGGTTTCCACCTTCAGAGGAGGTCACATCCTGACCAGCAAATGCAAAAGAGCACATTAAAGCAGGAAGCAGGAGATGGCATGTTCTTTAAACTTCTGTAGATTTTAGACTTTGCAGATATAATAATAATAATAATAATAATAATAATGATATATTTAATTTATATAGCGCTTTTCAAGATACTCAAAGACGCTTTACAAAGCGAACAAGACATAAAAACAAACAAACAAAAGATTTGTCCAGACGGAGAAGTGGCGAACAAACAGCGCCAGCGTCCTCTCACGTCAGGGTCCGGCAGTAAACTATAAAGAACACAAGACACACAATTACAATTTAACACAGACAACCATCACAGTGATTGCTCCAGGCACACCCTCACTGTGATGGAAGGCAAAGAAAAGTCTTATCTCCTCCCCATTCTTCTCCCGCGGTCAGGCAGTCAAACTGCTGCCTCGAGGCGATCGAGGCTCCCGACTTTTGAAACCCCCGCCGGGCGATGGAAGGTCCCAGGCCGAGCCGAGCAGGCCGATAAAGGTCCTAAGCCCCCACCGGGCGATGGTGTGGAAACAGGCACCTCGGCCCACCGTGTCCACGGCAACCAGCCATAATCCCGTACACTAGTCCTATCTTTCTGGGGACAATTTACAATTAACAGCGTCCAGTTGGCCTGCGAGCCTGGACATCTTTGGGTTGTGGGAAGAAATCGATGCACCTGGAGAACATCCATATGGTCACAGTCAAGTCAAGTCAAGTCAAGTCAATTTTATTTGTATAGCACATTTAAAAACAACCCACGTTGACCAAAGTGCTGTACATCTGATTAGGTACTAAGGAAAAAAATGAAACATACAGTAGCACGCAAACAGTTCACAGCGCCTCCTCAATGAGCCTCAAACGCTAGGGAGTAGAAATAGGTTTTGAGCCTGGACTTAAAGGAGTCGATGGATGGGGCAGTTCTGATGGGGAGAGGGATGCTGTTCCACAGTCTAGGAGCTGCAACCGCAAAAGCGCGGTTACCCCTGAGCTTAAGCCTAGACCGCGGGATAGTGAGTAGACAGGGGTTACAGACAGCACCCATAGACAGGGTTGAACCCATGCCTCTAGTGCTGTAAGGCAGCAGCTCTACCACTGCGCCACTGTGCCGCAGTGCGTCTTTGTTCAATAACATCATAGCTTATGTTGTACCTGCCCCACTATCCTACCCACACCCCATATCCTCTGATTTTCTTCACCTCCAAAAATCGGGCATTCTCAAACTTAAATGGCTGAACATCCACAGCCTCATGAGATAGGGAAGTCCAAAGATTTTGATGGAAGTTTTTCCTTTTCCTTTAACCTGAGATCAAACCCAACAGCCATAGACCCTCCTGGCATATGAAAGAACTACCTCATCATTTTCTCTTTGATCCTTTAATGCCTCAGTCAGATGTCTTTTCAGTATTTGAAACTCCAAGGAGTACAAGCCAATCTTAGTCAATGTACCTAAATGGGACAATCTGCCTAAATGGGGTGGCACGGTGGCACAGCAATAGAGTTGCTGCCTTACAGCACCCGAGACCCGAGTTCGACCCTCATTATGGGTGCTGTCTGTGCAGAGTTTGTATGTTCTCCCTGTGACCACGTAGGATTTCTCCGGAAGCTCTGAATTCCTCCTACATTCCAAAGATGTGCAGGTTTGTAGGTTAATTGGCCTCCTAGTGTGTGGGATACAATAGACAATAGACAATAGGTGCAGGAGGAAGCCATTCGGCCCTTCGAGCCAGCACCACCATTCAATGTGATCATGGCTGATCATTCTCAATCAGTACCCCGTTCCTGCCTTCTCCCCATACCCCCTGACTCCGCGATCCTTAAGAGCTCTATCTAGCTCTCTCTTGAATGCATTCAGAGAATTGGCCTCCACTGCCTTCTGAGGCAGAGAATTCCACAGATTCACAACTCTCTGACTGAAAAAGTTTTTCCTCATCTCAGTTCTAAATGGCCTACCCCTTATTCTTAAACTGTGGCCCCTTGTTCTGGACTCCCCCAACATTGGGAACATGTTTCCTGCCTCTAACGTGTCCAACCCCTTAATAATCTTATACGTTTCGATAAGATCTCCTCTCATCCTTCTAAATTCCAGTGTATACAAGTCTAGTCGCTCCAGTCTTTCAACAGATGACTGTCCTGCCATTCCGGGAATTAACCTAGTAAACTACGCTGCACGCCCTCAATAGCAAGAATATCCTTCCTCAAATTTGGAGACCTAATCTGCACACACTGTATGTTTCTTTTTTATTTCCTAATCAGATGTACAGCACTTTGGTCAACGTGGGTTGTTTTTAAATGCGCTATACAAATAAAATTGACTTGACTTGACTTGACAGTACTCCAGGTGCGGTCTCACTAGGGCCCTGTACAACTGCAGAAGGACCTCTTTGCTCCTATACTCAACTCCTCTTGTTATGAAGGCCAACATTCCATTGCCTGCTGTACTCTGCTCCTCCGACAGTCTGTTACTATTGTTTTCACCTCCCACCTTCTTCGAATGTTCTGAGACAATTCTTCCCGCAACCCATGCCCCTCCGAGTCCACTCTTCCATCATCTCAACCCGTAACCTTTCCCACAGCTGCCCGTGTGTGTGAAGCAGGCACAATGAAGTGGCTGTTCATCTCTTCCATTCCCAAGGTATCACAAAATGCTGGAGTAACTCAGCGGGTCAGGCAGCATCTCTGGAGAGAAGGAATAAGGGTGACATTCCGGGTCGAGCTGTACCTGCCTGCTGTACCTGCATGCTTCCTTTCAGTGACACCATACAAAAGTGGGATACCATTGAACAGGTGATCGATGGTCAACCTGGACTGAAGGGCAGGGTTTCCACGCTGTATCTCTAAGCTAAATTAGACTCTAAACCCCTTATCCCACAAAATCAATCCACTGATGCCACTCTCACAGTTTTCAAAGCAATTGTATCCTCCTACACGTACATACATAGCAGCATGGCAAATTAAGCCTTTCTGTGTAAACATAGCAGGATATCCTTGGCAATCTACCAGAATCCCACAGAGCAAAAGCCGGCATCCATTGACTTTTCTAATTGCTTGCTGATGGCTGTACATGTCTATTTACGTATGTGCCCCATCCACCGACTCACAAAGATCCCTGTGTTCACCTAATTTACAGCTTCAAACCATTTGAAAAGGATTCTGTTCATCCTGTCAAGCTGCAGAGACTCACATTTTCCTCACTTATGCACCTTATAATTTTCCATGCAGCAAAACAAACCTGAAAGCACAAGTAAATCGCTGATCTGCCTGGAAGGTGCACTTTGGGCTACAGGTGTTGGGAATGGAAGAAGAAGGGTCTCGAAGGGGTCAGTCTGAAGAAGGGTCTCGACCCGGAATGTCACCCATTCATTCTCTCCAGAGATGCTGCCTGACCCGCTGAGTTACTCCAGCATTTTGTGATGCTGAGTTACTCCAGCAGTTTAGAAGGATGAGGGGGGATCTTATTGAAACATATAAGATAATTAGGGGATTGGACACATTAGAGGCAGGAAACATGTTCCCAATGTTGGGGGAGTCCAGAACAAGGGGCCACAGTTTAAGAATAAGGGGTAGGCCATTTAGAACGGAGATGAGGAAAAACTTTTTCAGTCAGAGAGTTGTGAAGCTGTGGAATTCTCTGCCTCAGAAGGCAGTGGAGGCCAATTCTCTGAATGCATTCAAGAGAGAGCTAGGTAGAGGTCTTAATGATAGCGGAGTCAGGGGGTATGGGGAGAAAGCAGGAACAGGGTACTGATTGAGAGTGATCAGCCATGATCGCATTGAATGGCGGTGTTGGCTCGAAGGGCTGAATGGCCTATTCCTGCACCTATTGTCTATTGTCTATTGTCTATTGTGATACCTTGGGAATGGAAGAGATGAACAGCCACTGCATTGTGCCTGTTTCACACACACGGGCAGCTGTGGGAAAGGTTACGGGTTGAGATGATGGAAGAGTGGACTCAGAGGGGCATGGGTTGCGGGAAGAATTGTCTCAGAACATTCGAAGTAGGTGGGAGGTGAAAACAATAGTAACAGACTGTCGGAGGAGCAGAGCTGGTAACGCTTTATTAATTCAACATACAGGATGGTGAGAAAACATAGGCAAGGTGTTCAGGGTGTGGGGTGAGGTGTTTGGCGGAAGAGAAATGAGACTGGTATGACCGATGGCACAGGCAAACACCATGAATAACAATCATAGAGTCATAACGTTATCCAGTGCTAAAACAGATCCTTGGGCCAAATTTACCCCTGCCAACCAAGATGCCCCTTCTACACTAGTCCCACCTGCCTGCATTTCCTGCATATGCTTCTAAACTATCCTATCCATGTACCTGTCCAAATGTTTTTTTTAATGTTGTTATAGTACTTGTCTCATCTACCACCTCTGGCACCTCGTTCCGTACACCCATCATTCTCTGTGTGAAAAAGTTGCCCCTCAGGTTGCTATTAAAACTTTCTCCTCTCATCTTAAGCCTATGTCCTCTGATTCTTGATTTCCCGACTCTGGGTAAAATAAGGTGCATTTACCCTATCTATTCCCCTCATGATCTTACACACCACTATAAGATTTTTTTTTAGAACGGAGATGAGGAAAAACTTTTTTTAGAACGGAGATGAGGAAAAACCTTTTCAGTCAGAGAGTTGTAAATCTGTGGAATTCACTGTTTCAGAAGGCAGTGGAGGCCAAGTCTCTGAATGCATTCAAGAGAGAACTAGATAGAGCTCTTTAGAATAGCGGAGTCATGGGGGTATGGGGAGAAGGCAGGAACGGGGTACTGATTGAGAATGATCAGCCATGATCACATTGAATGGCAGTGCTGGCTCGAAGGGCCAAATGGCCTACTCCTGCACCTATTGTCTATTGTCTATTGTCTAAGATCATCCACAACCTCCTGAGTACCAAGGAATAAAGTACTAGCCTGTTCAATAGACAATAGACAATAAACAATAGGTGCAGGAGTAGGCCATTCGGCCCTTCGAGCCAGCACCGCCATTCAATGTGATCATGGCTGATCATTCTCAATCAGTACCCCATTCCTGCTTTCTCCCCCTACCCCCTGACTCTGCTATCCTTAAGAGCTCTATCTAGCTCTCTCTTGAATGTATTCAGAGAATTGGCCTCCACTGCCCTCTGAGGCAGAGAATTCCATAGATTCACAACTCTCTGACTAAAAAAGTTTTTCCTCATCTCTGTTCTAAATGGTCTACCCCTTATTCTTAAACTGTGGCCCCTGGTTCTGGACTCCCCCAACATTGGGAACATGTTTCCTGCCTCTAACATGTCCAACCCCTTAATAATCTTATACGTTTCGATAAGATCCCCTCTCATCCTTCTAAATTCCAGTGTATACAAACCTAGTCGCTCCAGTCTTTCAACATATGACAGTCCCGCCATTCCAGGAATTAACCTAGTAAACCTACGCTGCACGCCCTCAATAGCAAGAATATCCTTCCTCAAATTTGGAGACCAAAACTGCACACAGTACTCCAGATGCGGTCTCAACCTCTCCCTATGGCTCAGGCATAGTTCTGGCAACATTTTTTAATTGAAGATCGACACAAAATGCTGGAGTAGCTCAGCGGGTCAGGCAGCATCTACGGAGAAAAGGAATAGGTGACGTTTTGGGTTGAGACCCTTCTTCAGACTGAAAGTCAGGGGAGAGGGAAACTAGAGGTATGAATCAATGGTTCAGAGAAGGAAGCATATATCAGAAACACTCGTAGAAGGAGGAGTCATTGGAACAGATGTAGATGTAGCTTGGAAAATGGTATGTTGAATGTATGGGATGTGAAGCCAGAGACAATGTAATTAAGGCCATTATGTGGGTTTATCGCCTTTTAGTTTGATGAAGGTTCTCAACCTGAAACATCACGTATTCCTTTTCTCCAGAGATGTTGCCAAGAAATCTGCCCTTCTTTGGAATTTGGGAGGAAACCGGAGCACCAGGAGAAAACTCACACGGACACAGGGAGAATGTGCAATCTCTGCACAGACAGCACCCATAGTCAGGATCAAACCGGAGTCTCTGGTGCTGTAAGGCAGCAACTCTACTGCTACACCACTGTGCTGCCAAGAGGAATCATTGAACAGGTAATCCAAGGCTTCCTAAGCATTTAGTAGGTAGCAACTAAATCTATAACCCGCCTTCAAAACCTGTACATCTAATGCTAATGTTGTGAGTATAACTGAAAATCAAAAAAAGAACTGCAGGTGCCGGAGCTCGAAAATAAAAACACGGAAATGCTGTGAATATTCAGCAGGTCAGGAAGAGAAACAGATTTACAACTTCAGGTAGAAGAGCCTTATTGTTTCCTGTTTTTACTGTTGAAATAATTGATATGACTAATACTCTAAACCGATGTAGACATTCCTGTGCAGTTCTGAGTAAAAATGATGGGCAATTTCCATCCAAGCAATGTGTTAATGTTGGAAGTATTAATTCATTTGCAATGTGACAGTAATGTGTGTACAAGAAAACATTAACTGGTTAAATACTTATTTATGTTAAGATGATGGTTCCGGTGCATTCAACAGTTACAATTAGGAACGTGTAAGTAGAATCATCAATGGATCTGTTTTCTATTATGATTATTAGTGATGGCAGTATAAAGATTAATGATAATGTTCAGTTTTATGCCTCATATTCAGGCTGATGATGCGCTTGAATGCATGTGGTAAATGGAATGCACTTATATAAATGTAGCCTGGTGTATGGTGGAGGTGAATATTTAACAGAACAACAATAATTTGCTGACATTATTCTATTCTGTCTTCCGTCATGTTCCTAATGATAGCTGACAGTCCCTTAGGCGTTCGGATCGATGAATGTTATGAAGATTGTTGCATTCCACGAGAGTTGGCTTTTATGTGTTGAATTCAGTGGGTGTTGTCATCAGAAATGCATACTCTTCTTTGAAATTTACCGTATCCCAGTAGAAGGCTATTGTTATTTTACCAATCAATATTCTTTTCACTTGTGGGCAATAAAGGAGATCTGTAGGGCCGTGCAATAGAAAGTGAAGAATAGAAATCTCCAACTTGAATACTTAGGCATGATTGTTTTATACTGACTGAAAATACTTTGCAAAACTTTCACACAATTTGTTTGTTATACCTTTGTGACCATTTTGGTGCAATATTTTGAGAAAAGCATCACAGATCAGCTTGAATTATAGGTCCCCAACACTGAACCTTCCTATTGTTATAATTCATGTTCGCGGTATACTGTCATATTTAGTTTGCAATGGTTTCTAAACGTTCAATAAATTTGCCAAGGATTTCTCAGTTATTCATTCTCCTCAGTGGTTTCATCACGACTTTGAGCACTTTGTCAATCCAGTTAACCATTGCATTCCTTTGCCCTTGTTTTAAGTGTCTGTTCACGGACTGAAGGATCAAAGAATGTGATTGGAAATAAACAGCTTAACATTCTTGTGTGGGAAGGAACTGCAGATGCTGGTTTAAGCCGAATACAGACAGCATCTCTGGAGAAAAGGAATAGGTGACTTTCCGGTTCTGAAGAAGAGTCTCGACCCGAAACATCATCTGTTCCTCTCCAGAGATGCTGTCTGTACTCCAGCTTTCTGTGTCCATCTTCAGTTTAACATTCTTATTGGATACAATCATGTAGATTAATTTCAAGTTCCCATTTACTGTGAGTTGGGTTACACTGGGCACAAAGCATCAGGTACAATAGTTACTGCTGCTCTTTGCAAGTCACAGCAAACTTCCTTCAGCAAATTCCGCAGAATACTCATTTGCAGTGACGGAAACCATTAAGCTTAGTCTAAGGGATAAATTGCTGTAAGGCATGATTTGCTCTATGCTATACCCTTTGATATTTAACTGTGTGTGTGTGTGTATGTGTGCGAACGTGACCGTGCATGTGTGTGGAGGCCACTTTGGATTTTCGAAGCAAGGAAGATTAATGAGACTAGTAAAATTACATTGCTCTTTCATTGAGCCAGCACAGGCAGTCTGGTCTGAATGGCCTTTTAAAACAAAAAAACATTGAACAGTACAGGTGTCAGAGGTTATGGGGAGAAGGCAGGAGAATGGGGTTAAGAGGGAGAGATAGATCAGCCATGATTGAATGGCGGAGTAAAATTGATGGGCCGAATGGCCCTATTCTACTCCTATTCCTTATGACCTTATCAGAATCAGAATCAGAATCAGAATAACCTTTATTGTCAGCCAATAAAGTCTTTTGGACGAGATTTCGTCACCCACAGTCCAATAAGAGCAATAAAAATAAGCAATTACACACACAATCACAAACCAACACAAAACAAAAAAAGGAAACATCCATCACAGTGAGTCTCCTCCAGTCACCTCCTCGCTGTGATGGAAGGCCAGAATGTCTTTTCTCTTCCCCTGCCGTCTTCTCCCGCGGTCAAGCTGTTGAAGTGGCCACGTTCCAGGCCGCGCTGGACGGTGAAAGGTCCGCAGCGGGCCGACCCAAGCCCCACGATCCGGGGCGGGCGAAGACGCTACCGCTGCACGTCGGAGAGATCCCGACATTGAAGCCCCCGCCGGGCACAGGATCAGGCCCTTCAGCCTGCGATGACTGTGCTGACCTCGATGCCAATCTCACTAATCCCATCTGTCTGCACATTGTCTGCATTCTTCTATTCCCTGCTTGTTCGTGTGTCTGTCTAAATGCTCTGACATGTTGTTATCATGTTTGCTTTCTCCACCTTCCATGCCACCTACCATTGTCTGCAAAAAAATCTTGCCTTGCACATCTTTCATCTTTCTCCCTTAAACATATTTGACATTTTCACCTGAGAAAAAAGACTTTGGCTATCTACCTTTGGCTATAATGTTATAAACATCTATCATGTCTCCCCTGAGCCTCCATGTTCCAGCAAAATCCTAGTTTGCCAGCCTCTCTTTGTAGCTAATATTCTCCTTATGGCTAATATTAACCTTATAGATAATATTCTCCTGATAGCAAATGCACTCCAATCCAGTCAATCTTTTCACACTGCTTCTTTGTCTTGAATCCTTCATGTATAATTGCCACCGTGCTTTCTCTCTCACTTTTACATATGCCCACACATAACATATGAACTTTCCATCAACCTTTTCCAATCTCATAAGGACATAAGGTCATAAGTGATAGGATAAGAATTAGGCCATTCGGCCCATCAAGTCTACTCCACCATTCAATCATGGCTGATCTATCTCTCCCTCCTAACCCCATCCTCCTGCCTTCTCCCCATAACCCCTGACACCTGTACTAATCAAAGGAATCACAATTATTTTATTCAAGTGTTTAATAAGAACATATCAC
The DNA here is from genome assembly GCF_053455715.1 of Rhinoraja longicauda. NCBI lineage: Eukaryota > Metazoa > Chordata > Chondrichthyes > Rajiformes > Arhynchobatidae > Rhinoraja > Rhinoraja longicauda. The sequence continues at coordinate 7,783,566 of NC_135955.1, forward strand.
ACGACAATTAAAGCTTGAGTACAAGTCGACATTTTGCATGTCCTTATAAAATGAGGATGTTGGGGAACTATAATAGAATATTAACATAGGGCTTCAATTGCTTTGGAGGAGCATGGTCCATATATTTGTACTGCCTGACCTGCAATTTGTCCTCGTTCTTGCTATCTTGCATGCAGTGACATGGAGGAATGATTTTGGGGTAATGGGCGAAGAGGAGAAGAGGAGGTTGTGTTTGTTTATCTATGTAAATGGAAAAGCACTGTTTTCCCGTGAAGCAATTAACTGTGTAATGTTTCAATTCTTGAATCAGAAATCCAATGTACCTCAGGCAGTGAGAATTGATTAGTTTCCAGTCTCAGTGGAGTTTAGAACTGAGTTTTCTTTGTGTCTCTTTTTCTTGGTGTAAAGCTTTATACCAGAGAAGTATATGAAAGAAAAAAAAAAGCTTGTAGTTTTACACATCATACGGACAATTATGAGCGCCCTTTCGTAAAATTAAACCAAAACAATCCAATCTCCAAGCAGTGCTGGCAACTTTATAGTATTGTGTAAAGTCCTGCAGTGGGATTACTATCTTGAAATTTCTGTGATGCACCATAGCGCAGCTGTAGAGTTGCTGCTTTACAGCGAATGCAGCGCCGGAGACCCAGGTTCGATCCTGACTACGGGTGCTGCACTGTAAGGAGTTTGTACGTTCTCCCCGTGACCTGCGTGGGTTTTCTCCGAGATCTTCGGTTTCCTCCCACACTCCAAAGACGTACAGGTATGTAGGTTAATTGGCTGGGTAAATGTAAAAATTGTCCCTAGTGTGTGTAGGATAGGGTTAATGTGCGGGGATCGCTGGGCGGCACGGACTTGGAGGGCCGAAAAGGCCTGTTTCCGGCTGTATATATATGATATGATATATAATTTAGAACATTAATTCTGTAAAATTCTTGAGATAACTGATTTGTGGGTAATTACGCAAAACTATTACTTTTGTCTATCAGATGTAAACTGGAATACAGGGAGATCTTATTTTGAGGAAGCAACATCTAAAAGATATTGCTCCTCAGTATTTTTTAGTCCAAATCATGAGAGGAATAGATCGGGTAGATGCACAAAGTCTCTTGCCCAGAGTAGGTGAACCGAGGACCAGAGGACATAGATTTAAGGTGAAGGGGAAAACATTTCATAGGAATCTGAGGGGTGACTTTCTCACACAAAGAGTGGTGGGTGTGTGGAACGAGCTGCCAGAGGAGGTGGTTGAGGCGAGGACTATCTCAAATTTTAAGAAACAGTTAGACAGGTACATGGACAGGACAGGTTTGGAGGGATATGGACCAAACGCGGGCAGTTGGGACAAGTGTAGCTGGGACATGTTGGCCGGTGTGGGCAAGTTGGGTTGAAGGGCATGTTTCTACACTGTGTCACTCTATGACTCCATGACTCCAGCAGATATAGGAACAGGCTGCTTTTGAAATGCCTCTAGCAACCAACAGGAGCACCTGTTATGCTATATTTAGGTTCCTCTTTACAATTGGGTTCCGATGAAAAGATTGTGGTCGAACAACAGACCCAGAATATCTCCTCCAATCCAGCAGTCTCAGACCTTCAGGCAGTTTATTCAGTTTATTGGATGTCATTTCTGTTAATATTCCAATGCACTTTTCATTCACTTTTTTTTTTGATATTACACATGCATTTCCCATTCAACCTAATACATTTCAAGGGAGAGAGAAGAATATGTGTGTTTTTAGGGGGCATAGAGATCAGGGCCCTGGTGTGTTAAAGAAGCCACCAGGATTTCATAACAATCGGGCAGTGGATTATCAGAGTTTTATCATGACACAGGAAATACATTTTATTTTAATTATTCGTATGAAGCCAGAAGGAGAAAATATGGTGATGAGAGAGAGCAGATTTTTAACTTCAGAATCATCCGTTCACTCGCATAATTCTCTCTACATACAATACGACACGATACAATAGACAATAGACAATAGGTGCAGGAGGAGGCCATTTGGCCCTTCGAGCCAGCACTACCATTCAATGTGATCATGGCTGATCATTCTCAATCAGTACCCCGTTCCTGCCTTCTCCCCATACCCCTTGGCTCCGCTATCCTTAAGAGCTCTATCTAGCTCTCTCTTGAATGCATTCAGCGAATTGGCCTCCACTGCCTTCTGAGGCAGAGAATTCCACAGATTCACAACTCTCTGACTGAAAAAGTTTTTCCTCATCTCAGTTCTAAATGGCCTACCCCTTATTCTCAAACTGTGGCCCCTTGTTCTGGACTCCCCCAACATTGGGAACATGTTTCCTGCCTCTAACGTGTCCAACCCCTTAATAATCTTATACGTTAAGATCCCCTCTCATCCTTCTAACTTCCAGTGTATACAAGCCTAGTCGCTCCAGTCTTTCAACATATGATAGTCCCGCCATTCCGGGAATTAACCTAGTAAACCTACGCTGCACGCCCTCAATAGCAAGAATACCCTTCCTCAAATACGACACGATACGATACAATACGATACGATACGACGCGATACGACACGATACGACACGATACGACACGATACGACACGATACGATACGATACGATACGATACGATACGATACGATACGATACGATACGATACGATACGATACGATACGATACGATAGAACTTTATTCACCCCCGGAGGGAAATTGGTCTGCCGACAGTCACAGCACACAACAAGGCACACGAAAACTTGAAATTAAAATTAAATTAAAAGTGAAAACAAAAGAAAAAGACAAGCAACTGTTGGCTGGCTGCCGTGTGCATGGTGTAAAAGAAAGGAAACAATGGAAAGTGTGATGTACATTAAAACGACCGTTGGCTGACAAAGAGTAAGAAAATAACTGCAGATGCTGGTACAAATCGAAGGTATTTATTTCACAAAATGCTGGAGTAACTCAGCAGGTCAGGCAGCATCTCAGGAGAGAAGGAATGGGTGACATTTCGGGTCGAGACCCTTCTTCAGACTGAAGAAGGGGTCTCGACCCGGAACGTCACCCATTCCTTCTCTCCTGAGATGCTGCCTGACCTGCTGAGTTGCTCCAGCATTTTGTGAAATAAATACTTTGGCTGACAAAGAGTAATTGTCAGACAGTGAATTCAACCTCTTGACTCTGCTGGTACTTGTGAAATGCTCGAACAGTTTGTAACATCATTAGAGCTGAATTGGTTCAATTGCTGTATTTAATTGAACTACCACAAGTCACTGGTCACACATGCTAGAGGATATAATGACCACTCTAAACCCACATCAAACTAGCTGGCAAGGCAAAAATCCACCTGCCATCGATCCTATAATCGCCACAAGATTAAATCCATTGGGATTTTTTTTTCTTATCTTAAAGGTACTTTATAAATTGAATAATTAGGGTTGAAATATCAAAATTGACATTATTCCTGATAAGGATTTGTACAGTCCGCCAGTGATTCTCTCCACACAAATGTCTTCTTGTCAGAATCACTGAAAATATATAAAGTAATCATGCATGAACCTCTGTGCTTGATTTTGTTATTGCCTTCAAAGTATTGGAACGTTTCTTATTTTAACACTAAAAAACAATTGAATTACGAGATGTTTTCTTATCTCACTTCTTGCTCTGTATTCTGACTCTGTATTTTCTATCTGACTACACACGTGTCATTCTTATCAAGGAAAATGCGCAGTAATGCAAACGCCTTTTGTTTTGTGTAATAATAGAAGTGACATCCCTTCAGGGAATGGCTGAATGGCTTCGGTCCTCTTTTCCTCCCAACCTGACGTATGCTATTCTTCCAATCTGATTGTGTTTCTTTATTTCTAAAGGCATTGGAATGAATTTTGCTTTTGTAAGACATATAGCAGATTCTGTCATTTCAATTCCAAATATATATTTTTAGTAGATTAGATTATTATTGTCACGTATACCGAGGTACAGTGAAGAGCTTCCGTTTGCGTGCCATCCAGTCAAAGACTATACATGAATACAATCAAGCCGTACACAACTCACGGGATAAAGGATAAAGGGTACATATCATATCATATCATATATATACAGCCGGAAACAGGCCTTTTCGGCCCTCCAAGTCCGTGCCGCCCAGTGATCCCCGTACATTAACACTATCCTACACCCACTAGGGACAATTTTTACATTTACCCAGCCAATTAACCTACATACCTGTACGTCTTTGGAGTGTGGGAGGAAACCGAAGATCTCGGAGAAAACCCACGCAGGTCACGGGGAGAACGTACAAACGTACAAACGTACAAACTCCTTACAGTGCAGCACCCGTAGTCAGGATCGAACATATCGTACATATATGTGCGTGACTGTGTTTATATACTGTATATATATATATATATATATATATATACTGAACTTTTGGCATTCATGATATTGTTTACAGAGTACTGTGTTTGCATATACTGTATAAGAAAATAACTGCAGATGCTGGTACAAATCAAAGGTATTTATTCACAAAATGCTGGAGTAACTCAGCAGGTCAGGCAGCATCTCAGGAGAGAAGGAATGGGTGATGTTTCGGGTCGACTGATGTCAGGGGGGCGTGACAAAGGAAGGGTATAGGTGGAGACAGGAAGATAGAGGGAGATCTGGGAAGGGGGAGGGGAAGAGAGGGACAGAGGAACTATCTAAAGTTGCACATACTGTTGTGCTTGTGCAAGTAAGAATTCCATTGTCCTGTCTGGCACATATGACAATAAAACACTCTTGACTCTTCTTCAGGCCAAATCCGAAGAAGTGTCCCGACCCGAAACATCACCCAATCATGCTCTCCATAGATGCTGCCTGACCTGCTGAGTTGCACCAGCATTTTGTGCCCCTTGGTGATGATACAGTCCACACTCAAAGGAGTGTATCACCATGTCAAGTAAGGCAGACACCTGGTGAGATGGAAACATGTTGATCAGTCGCAGGGTTGCTAAAAAGACCCAGAAAGTTGCTAAAACTGTGGCATCTCCTCTTTTAGTCAGAGGGTGGAGCAATTCAGTCTATCAGGGGGACGATTAAAATAAAAAGAGAGTTAAAGGAGAGAAATTGTCTATTTTTTTAAATTGTTATTAGTGGAGATGGATTGGTATTCTGATCACATCACTCAGCAGTTGCTGGCTCACTTTGGGGAAGAGGATGTCTCTTCCAGCAACTTGATTTCCATAAGTTTGCAGTTGAGAAACAATAGACAATAGACAATAGACAATAGATGCAGGAGGAGGCCATTCGGCCCTTCGAGCGAGCACCACCATTCAATGCGATCATGGATGATCATTCTCAATCAGTACCCCGTTCCTGCCTTCTCCCCATACCCCTGACTACGGTATCCTTAAGAGCTCTATCCAGCTCTCTCTTGAATGCATTCAGAGAATTGGCCTCCACTGCCTTCTGAGGCAGAGAATTCCACACATTCACAACTCTCTGACTGAAAACGTTCTTCCTCATCTCAGTTCTAAATGGCCTACCCCTTATTCTTAAACTGTGGCCCCTTGTTCTGGACTCCCCCAACATTGGGAACATGTTTCCTGCCTCTAACGTGTCCAACCCCTTAATAATCTTATACATTTCGATAAGATCTCCTCTCCAAGAAACCTGACATTATTTGCTGGCTTGCTCTGTGCAACTCAACGATACTATCCCTCAGACCTCAAACATCTTTGAGGGCTTTTGCAGGGTTCTAATGCAGAGTTTCTGACCTAAAATATCGACCATTTCTTTCTCCCGACATGTGCTGCTCGACCCACTGAGTTCGTCCAGCAGATCTTTTTTCCCCGCCAGATGCCAGCATTTGGAGCATCTCCGTGTCTCCACTGAAGGTTTCTTGGCAACTAGGGAAAGGTTAATTTGCGCCAACATCCATCAGCAGAATTTTGGTGCGATAGGTATCTGAGAAAAATAGCAGTGGAAATAATACTAACCAATCACTCCAGCAAACTTGCAGACTCCCGGCAGAGAGTGGATGTTCTCATCATTGAGAGTACTTGCCAATCACATTCGTTGGCAAATTACTCTGTGCCAAAATAAAATTGTTCCTTCCTATCAAGCCCAGTGAAATCTAATTGAACAGAAACATGCAAAAAAAAAATTGCAGGAGCTCTCCGACTGATTTGCTTCTCAGTTCTGGCTCTCAGTTCTGATTTGCATCCTGGAACCCCTCACATAAGGAGGAATATTGAGGACTACCTAACCCTGCTGCTGATCAACATCTTTCCATCTCACCGGATGCCTGGGTTCCTTAGCGTGACCCTTTGAGTGGAGACTGTATCATCACCAAAGGGCACAAAGTGCTGGTGCAACTCAGCAGGTCAGGCAGCATCTCTGGAGAACATGATTGGGTGATGTTTCAGGTGGGGACATTTCTTCGGATTTGGCCTGTGATATATAGTATCACAAAAGGCTGGAGTAACTCAGCGGGTCAGGCAGCATCTCTGGAGAGAAGGAATGGGTGACGTTTTGGGTCGAGACCCTTCTTCAGACAGATGTCAGGGGGGGGCGGGACAAAGAAAGGATGTAGTTGGAGACAGGAAGACAGTGGGGAAAACTGGGAAGGGGGAGGGGAAGAGAGGGACCGAGGAGCTATCTGAAGTTAGAGAAGTCAATGTTCATACCACTGGGGTGTAAGCTGTATATATATATATATATGTATATATATACGCTCGCACATAGACATATGTATACATAAATACGAACAAACAATAATAATGGAAGAGTAGACTTGATGGGGCGAATGGCCTAATTCTGCTCCTCTCACTTATTAACTTATGACCTTACAATGCTGGAGTAACTCAATGGGACAGGAAGCATCTCTGGAGAGAAGGAACGGGTGACGAGTCTGAAGAAGGTTCTCGAGCTGACAAGCCACCCATTTTTGTCTTCTCTCCAGAGATGCTGCTGGGCCCGCTGAGTTACTCCAGCATTTTGTGTCGATATGGTAACAGGAAGTTGATGGAACCAATCTGTGTTGAGGTGAGTGCAAGTGAAAGTTTGGAGCATGCAAGGATCGATATGACAAGTCAATTAACCAACAAACCTGTACGTCTTTGGTGTGTTGGAGGATACCAAAGATCTCGGAGAAAACCCACGCGGTCACGGGGAGAACGTACAAACTCCGTACAGACAGCACCCGTAGTCGGGATGGAACCCGGGTCTCTAAGCTGGTCACTAAGAATACTGAAGCTTCCCTCTGAATACAGGTTAAAAGTCCTAAATAAACAAGAGGGGGAGCACAAGAAGAGGTAGGGAAGATTTTAAACAGAAGGTGACTTTTAAAAACTGTGATTTTTGAAAATCTTCTGCAACAATTAAATCCCAAAGCAATGAAAGTCAACACTGTGATAATTATTTGTCAGTGCAAAAGATATCCAATGGCATTTATTAACAACGAACACATTTTTAAATGGATTTTCTGGCTTAAATAGGCAAGGCATTTCTGGTGCAGTTGATTCATGCCTACCTAACAAAACACTAATTTTACAGCCTTCACTATGTGTCTGTGGGGAGATGGGTGGCACCGTGGTGATACCAACTGTGAAGGAACACAAACTCATGGGGTGACACGGTGGCGTAGCGGTAGAGTTACTGCCTTACAGCACTTGCAGCACCTGAGACCCGGGTTCGATCCCGACTACGGGTGCTGCCTGTACGGAGTTTGTACGTTCTCCCCGTGACCGCGTGGGTTTTCTCCGAGATCTTTAGTTTCCTCCAACACTCCAAAGACGTGCAGGTTTGTAGGTTAATTGGCTTGGTATAAATGTAAATTGTCCCTAGTGTGTCAAGGGTGGTGTTAATGTGCGGGGATCGCTGGTCGGTACGGACAGTGGGCCGAAGGGCCTGTTTCCGCACATTATCTCTAAACGAAACTAAACTAATCACAACTTTTGGATATTTGAGCTGAAAAGTGCATCAGTACCTTGCCTGTAACGATCAGTCTTTGGTAACATTGAGCGCCATTAACCTCGTTGTTAATTTCATGGTTAAATGTGTCCAATTTTATTGACCTTATTATTGTAACTGAAGTCAGTGTAAATGTCAAATGCTCTGCTTTCAAAGTATTGACAAAATGGAAAAACCTTGCCATCTCTTCCACTACCCAAGGATGTCGAGTATTTTCAAATCAGTTCAACTAAGCTTTCAGCCTGTCACCACATCATGATTATGCTGTTGCCTGATTATGCCATGTTAATAGGACTGCATAAGTTGTTGCTCTTGATTTAAGCTGTTCAGTTGCGAATGTGTAAATATATCTTTTGCAGCAAATGCAGCTCTTTTTTTGTTCCTGCCTGGTCTGAAGAAGGGTCTCGACCCGAAACGTCACCCGTTCCTTCTCTCCAGAGATGCTGCCTGACCCGCTGAGTTACTCCAGCAATTTGTTTCTATCTTCGATTTAAACCAGCATCTGCTGTTCTTTCCCACAGATTCTTTGTGAATGTTTTACTCTGTCCACTTGGTAATCTCTTCCCTCGTTGGAGCTTGTACCAGAGCAGTAAAAGTGTAACTAATGCCAATTCTTTTTTATTCCAGTGCATTTTGAAGAGATTCAGCATCAATCTCGATGCACATATTTGGTCATGGAATTGCTTTGCAGATTGTTCACAAAAATCCTGCTCTTCTGCCACTCATCTCCCCTGTGTCCATTTCCCAGTGCAGCTTAATCTCTGCTCAGCGAATCCCCAACGTACAACATTTCTCTGTGCCCCTCGACTTCAATTCAGCTCAGACTTTGGGGTCAATGAATCTCAGGGCTTCTCTCAGTGCCGTCGAACGTCTGACACAGCCAATTCTTCCCAGGGCTCCAGAACAGCTTCACTGGGATGTGTCAAATGCTCTCCGTTAGCCCAGGAGGGATACATAGTACAGCTTCACCAACAAGTGTGTACTGCATTGGAAAACAGAACACCAAGTGCTGCAAGCTAAGAAACAGCACCTCATCTATCACCTGGACGTTGCATTTTCCACATCACATTGTCCAACTTTAGGTCATTTGGTCGTTCTATTGCCTGACACTCCCTTATTTTTCTTTTTATTCTGGAGGACATGCATAGATGCTGCCTGACCCACTGAGTTACTCCAGCACTTTGCGTCTTTTTTGGTAAACCAGCATATGCAGTTTCTTGTGTCTCGAGATTATACAACGTGAGTTGCACATCACGTAGGCAAAGGAGCTTAACCTGATTCTAACAGCAGCATTATGTTACCCCATCGGAGAATCTCCGTCCGTCTTCCTGCCTTCTCTGCTCTTGCATTAATGTGGCTCTTTCTTTCCCAATTCTGCAGTGTCAACTCTTTCTCTTTCCACACCATGCTGCCTTACCCGATGGGCGTTGTGACATTTTCTGTTTTAATTTCAGATTTTCAGAACCCGCAGTTTTATTTTTGATTTTCGTAATTCAGGAGCCAACCTGTGTTTTAGGTCAATGCACCCACTAGAGGATTCCCTTGCCTGAGGCCGAGACATTGCAGGCAGTAGAGTAAGCATTGCACAACCAAGCTTTCCAATGGTTCCATGGCTGTTGCATTTAAAGAGGACGTCAGATGGTGCCCAATCACACGCCATGGGCTGTAGAAGTGGCAGGACATGGCACAGCTGGCAGAGCCGCTGCCACACCGCACCGGAGACTAGTGTTCAACCCTGACTTTGGGTGCTGACTGAGCGCAGTTGCACATTCTCCTTATAAATGCGTACCTTTCCTCCAGTGCTCCAGTTTCCTTTCGCAGCCTGAGGATGTGGGTCGGTAGGTTAACTGATGACTGCAATTACCACAAGCATGTTGGTGAAGGGTTGAACCTGAGGGGGGTGGGGGGGGTTATGTAGATGTGGGGGAAATTTGGAAACAGATGATTTTATTAGGATTTGTGCAAAAATAGGTGGTTAGTACAGATTCATTGGGCCAAAAGATCTGTTACTATGATATGACTCTGTAAGTTATGAATATGAATATGAATAGCCTTTATTGTCATCCAAAAAAACAAGTCTTTTAGATGAAATTCCATTACCCACAGTCCAACAATAAGAGCAATAAAAATAAGCAATAACACGCACAACCACAAACACAACACAAAACAAAAAAAGAAACATCCATCACAGTGAGTCTCCTCCAGTCACCTCCTCACTGTGATGGAAGGCCAGAATGTCTTTTCTCTTCCCCTGCCGTCTTCTCCCGCGGTCAGGCTGTTGAAGTTGCCACGTCGGGGCGGTCGTGGCTCCTGACATTGAAGCCCACGCCGGGCGGAGAAAATCCCGTGGCCTGTTCCAGGCCGCGCCGGACGGTGAAAGGTCCGCAGCGGGCCGACCCAAGCCCCGCGATTCGGGGCGGGCGAAGACGCTGCCGCTGCCGGAGCTCCCGATGTCGGCCCCCCTCCCAGGGCAGGGCCTGCGAGCTTCCGATATCCACGCGGCCCGCAGCCGAAGCCTCCGAAGGCGAGTCGCAGCCGCTCCCGCAGCACCACCACAGCCTCCGAAGGCAGCCAGCTCCGCAGATGGTGAGTCCGGTCCACGGGCTCTGCGAACCAGAGCACCAGGTGGTCCCAGCAGGAGGCCGCCAGCTCCAGGTGTTTGGCCGATGGTAGGCCGCAGTGGGAACGGAGACACCACCCAGAAAACAAAGGTCGCGTCGCCGTTCGGAAGAGACAATTTTACAGTTCCCCCCCCCCCCACACACATAGTACACAACCACAAAAAACACTACATCACATCTAAACACCACAATTAAGACCAAAAAAAACAAAAAAACACAAAAGGCAAACGGACCGCAGGTAAGCCGCAGCTGCTTGCGCTGCTCCGCCACTTCCTGAGTTGCAGGAAGTTGGAGGAATAGTTAATGTTTTTAGTTGTAGAACTAATTGTAGACTTTCGAAGAGCTCCCCCTCCCCTCCCCCCCCCCTCCCCCCACTCACCATCAACAACACCACAGTCACATCTGTGGAGTCATTTAAGTTCCTTGGAACCATCATCTCCAGGGACCTTAAATGAGAGATCACCATCGACTCCACAGTCAAAAAGGCCCAACAGAGGATGTACTTCCTGCGGCAACTGAAGAAACACAATCTGCCGCAGGCAACGATGGTCCAATTCTATACTGCTATCATTGAGTCCGTCCTCACCTTCTCCATCATGGTCTGGTTTGGCTCAGCCACCAAGCATGACATCCGGAGGCTGCAATGGATCGTTCGCTGCTCAGCTGAGAAGGTTGTTGGCTGCAACCTTCTCCCCATTGACGAACTGTACACTGCAAGGGCCAGGAAGCGAGCGGGCAAGATCATCTCTGACCCCTCTCACCCTGGCCACAAAATCTTTGAAGCACTTCACTTTGAAGGCGACTCCGGACTGTCAAAGCAGCCACAGTCAGACATAAAAACTGCTTTTTTCCACGAGTGACAGTTCTACTCAATAACCAAAGTCTGTAGTCTCTTTGTTGCTCTGGTTTATTTTCACCCACATGTTTAGACCGTAATGTTGTATCCTTATTGTTTTGATATGGTTATGCTTTATTCTTAATTGTTAACCATATATTTGTGTTGTCATTTGTGAGCGGAGCACCAAGGCACATTCCTTGTATATGCACATACTTGGCCAATAAATGTATTCATTCATTCATTCATTCATTCATTCATTCATTCATTCATTCATTCATTCATTCATTCATGTTGAACAATGGAGGACCTGGCGTGGGGGGGGGAGAACAATGGACAATGGGGGAGCGCTGTGGGGCGGGGGGGGGTGGGGGGAGAACAAAGGAGGAGCCGGCATGCTTTGTAATTTTGCCAGCGTCGTAGGTGGACACTATTTGTATATCTTGGGTATGCAAGCAAAGTATTTCACTGTGCCTTGTCACATGTGATAATAAATTATTCCATTCCATTCGAGTATAACTGAGAATTTATAGTACTATTAATTATTATGTATTTATTTGTTTAATTTGGTTTAGTTCAGAGATACAGAGTGGAAACAGGCCCTTCGGCCCACGCCGACCACGTATACTAGCATTATCCAACACACTAAGGACAATTTACAACCTTTACCGAAGCCAATTAACCTACAAGCCTGTTCATCTTTGGAGTGTGGGAGTACACCGGAACACCCGGGGAAAACCCATGCGGTCACGGGGAGAACGTACAAACCCCGTACAAACAACACCCGTAGTCAGGATCGAACCTGGGTGTCTGGCGCTGTGAGGCTTCAACTCGACCGCTGTGCCACCCCGTGCCGTGGATTGTTGCATTCACCTGCCTACGAAGCCGCAGCAATTAAAAATGTAATGTCCATGACACTTGAAAACTCTTGAATCTTGATGGAAATGTTGACGGTCAAGGCAGGTGAGATGGTCTTGAAGGTCAGATGAAGGCTTAGTGTGGTGGGAGTTGTTGGCCACCATTGGGTTGGGCATGGGCGACTTGGTTGCTGAAGAAGAGGTGCACTGATGACCTTGCAATTGATAACTTCAATGGGACCTGCCTGGAACTAAGCCCACCCTCCACCCTCCAAGCCATGGACAGAGAGTGGCTGGCCCTCTTTACCTTTCACTGGTGCAGATACCACATGCAAGACCGGCCTCAAAGTTCGCAAGAATATTAAGTGAAATAATGCGCCACTGAACTTCACTGACCTTCAGTGAATAAGCACACTGGGCAAGTAAGTGATCTGGAAACATCGCCATCCATAAAGTAAGCGCCAGTTGTTATTGATACTCACGTAGGGAGGAATTGCAAATGCTGGTCTAAACCAAAGGCAGACACAAAAAGCTGGAGTAACTCAACGGGTCAGACTGCATCTCTGGAGAAAAGAAATGGGTGACCTGCCGAGTCGAGATTCTTCTTCAGAGACTGAAGAAGGGTCTCAACCCGAAACGTCACCTATTCCTTTTCTCCAGAGATGCAGTCTGACCTGTTAAAGTACTCCAGCTTTTTGTGCTTACCTTCTGTTATTGATACTCCTTTGATTCATCTCATAGCTGTATAAAATATGATACACCATAGAGATTTTAAACCAGGGCAGCCTGGGGCAGAGAGTGAGTTAATGCTTTGCTTAATATTCCAGTGGATACACACTCTCATGCTCTTCGGACGCTTAAGAACATCCAACAGAGGAAGGTGGAAATTTGGGCTGTTGTTTACCATGCAGTGCTAAGGCTTTGCTTTGGAGGCATAGAGTCTTACCAGACAGAAGCATGTCATTCGGCCCACCATGCCCACACCGACCCCACATCCTCTGCCTCTGAGGTGCGCGCTTGGGGCAATTGCAGTGGCCAATTATCCTGCTGACACGCATATTTTTTCGTGATCAGGGAAGAAACCAGAGCACGCAGGGGTTCTTAAGGGGTTGGATAGGCTAGATGTGGGAAGATTGTTCCCGATGTTGGGGAAGTCCAGAACCAGGGGTCACAGCTTAAGGATAAGGGGGAAGTCTTTTAGGACCGAGATGAGAAAACATTTCTTCACACAGAGAGTGGTGAGTCTGTGGAATTCTCTGCCACAGAAGGTAGTTGAGGCCAGTTCATTGGCTATATTTAAGAGGGAGTTAGATGTGGCCCTTGTGGCTAATGGGATCAGGGGGTATGGAGAGAAGGCAGGTACAGGTTACTGAGCTGGATGATCAGCCATGATCATATTGAATGACGGTGCAGGCTCGAAGGGCCGAATGGCCTACTCCTGCACCTATTTTCTATGTTTTCTATGTTTTCTAAGCCCGTACAGTCACTGTATGGGGAGAATGTGCGATTTTCACAGAGTGTTCCATCGGTCATTAGTAGTGAATCAGTGTGGCTGGCGCTGTGAGGCATTGCCCCTGCTGGCTCTGCCACGATGCCACCCAAAATGTACTCCACCCTCGATACTGAAGAAGAATGGGCAGTTGTTCAGAGAGGCGGCACTGATCGACATGCGATTTCATTTGGAATCAAGTATTCAAGTGCCTCTGTTGAAAACCTCATAATAATTGCATTATTTAGGTTAAGTGGCATCTAATCACAAACTAAGTATTTTCTATTAACCAACAGAATAGAAGATTATATCATATTTTACCGCCCGAACCTTTGCTGTTGGAATTATAACATGGTATAATTTTATTCATGAACATCATCAAAACTAAAAGTATTTAATGTTCATTCCCCCATCAGTGAGTAATCTAATATAAAATTATCGGATGTTACATGAAAAATTATGATAATCACTGAATGGGTGTACACTAAACAGTGCCTAAATAAATGATTCTGCAGTTGCACAGGGCCCTAGTGAGACCGCACCTGGAGTACTGTGTGCAGTTTTGGGCTCCAAATTTGAGGAAGGATATTCTTGTATTGAGGGCGTGCAGTGTAGGTTTACTAGGTTAATTCCTGGAATGGCGGGATTGTCATATGTTGAAAGACTGGAGCGACTAGGAATTTAGAAGGATGAGAGGAGATCTTACCGAAACGTATAAGATTATTAAGGGGTTGGACACGTTAGAGGCAGGAAACATGTTCCCAATGTTGGGGGAGTCCAGAACAAGGGGCCACAGTTTAAGAATAAGGGGTAGGCCATTTAGAACTGAGATGAGGAAAAACTTTTTCAGTCAGAGAATTGTGAATCTGTGGAATTCTCTGCCTCAGAAAGCAGTGGAGGCCAATTCTCTGAATGCATTCAAGAGAGAGCTAGAAAGATTTCTCAAAATAGCAATAGCAATAGCAAAAAAATGTGTAGCGGTCACTTGGAAAGATCACAATGAAATAAGAATTGAAAGATGGTACGCAGAAATGCGTAGTTGTATCCCATTAGAAAAAGCTACTTATAATCTGAGAAATAGATATGATTTCTTTTTGAAAGTTTGGAACCCATTCATTTTAAAACTAGGACTAAGAATTGGAAATATATAAATTCAGGATTGTTTTGATACCCTTAATAAGAAATTAATAAGAAATTAGCCAGAAGTGTTTCCTTCTTGACTCCAGGTTTCCTTCTTTCACAGCGCCAGAGACCCAGGTTCCATCCCCACTGACCAAGAGTCAATTTCATCAACATATTTTCACAGACAAGTGAAAACCTTTTTCAACAGCTTCATGATGTCTTGAATAAAGATTGGAAAATAGGCATGAAATTCAGATAGAAGCTAAAATATATAAACGTATAATAAGATATAAAATACGTTGCATCATTTAAAAATAAGCATTTTTAATGATTACATTTTATATTATCTGAGGAAAAGAGCTAGATAGAGCTCTTAAGGATAGCGGAGTCAGGGGGTATGGGGAGAAGGCAGGAACGGGGTGCTGATTGAGAATGATCAGCCATGATCACATTGAATGGCGGTGCTGGCTCGAAGGGCCGAATGGCCTCCTCCTGCACCTATTGTCTATTGTCTATGATATCATTTTATTGTGAAAAATCTTTAAAAGTTCTGACTGGTACCCGTTCTGATATGAAAATGGCCAATTTGAAGATGCGGCCCTGAATACGTAAGTCATGAAATGGAAACTTGCAAGATTTGTTTCCATGGTCAAGTCTTGGCCATGGAGATTGTGGACAATGTTGACATGGAGAACGAGCATGTGAATTCTGAGCCATTCGAACAAAATATAGCTGTGAGTGATTTGAGGTTTAATGGATTTTGAGTTGGGACTCTCAGTTCTTTTGAGGTGGTTGAACTGTCTTGACCTGAGTTGATCAGGAATTCCCAGCTTCCAAAGGCCACAGTCAGAACCTGAGCAGCATCAGGAACATCTCAAAGCAACACGAAACCTCTCCCACAACTGGATCTCCTTCATAAATAAGTCCTTTAAGATATTCAAACTGAAATACAAACTCCCTCTGCATGCTTTACGTATGGCAAATATTTTAAGAACATGCAATGCATTTAATACAAAAAGTGATATACACCGATCAGCCAAAACATTATGACCTGATGAGCCAACACATTATGACCACCTGCCTAATATGCTGTTGGTCCTCCGTGTGCAGCCCCATACGCAGCAGGGTGCGATGCACTGTGTATTGTGACACATTCCTCCCGTGACCACCATTAAGATTTTCTGTGACTTGTGCCACAGTAGACCTTCTGACCAGCCGGGATAGCTTTCATTGCCCTCGCGCATCGATGCGCCTTGGGCTCCCAACATCCTGTCGCCAATAGACAATAGACAATAGGTGCAGGAGGAGGCCATTCGGCCCTTCGAGCCAGCACCACCATTCAATGTGATCATGGCTGATCATTCACAATCAGTACGCCGTTCCTGCCTTCTACCCATACCCCCTGACTCCGCTATCATTAAGAGCTCTATCTAGCTCTCTCTTGAAAGCATCCAGAGAATTGGCCTCCAAGTCGCCGGTTTGTGGTTTGTCCCTCCTCAGACCACTGTCAGTAGGTACTCACCACTGCTGACCGGGAGCACCCCACAAGCCTTGCCATTTCAGAGATGCTCTGACCCAGTCGTCTGGCCATAACAATTTGGCCCTTGTCAAAGTCGCTCAGGTCTGTATTCCTGCCAATTTCTCCTGCATCTAACACATCAACTTCAAGAACTGGCCGTTCACTTGCTGCCTAATATATCCCACCCCTTGACAGGTGCCATTGTAACAAGATAATCATTGTTATTCACTTCGCCTGTCAGTGGTCATAATGTTTTGGCTGTTTGGTGTATCTTTAAGCTTAAGTCTGTCAAGTTGAAAGAAACAGCGTAACCTGGCATTTGATTTTAACATGTAATCCAAAGCCTATCAGTTAAGATGTATTTTCTTCACCTGAGTGGCTTGTTCATAACGTCAAGACGCCAACAATATTGGACTGCACCATGCAACCAATGTCCTAATAAAATAAGATCAGGCTGCTGTGCCACACACAATTGATTTAATACAAATACCACATTAATCAATATATCAGATTATTCTTTGAATTGCCCTGCTGGTGTGATTTTTGATGTTAAAAGCATCCGTTATTCAACTTTATTCTTTCAATTGCAACTATAAAAGAACAATCTGGAACATTACCTTCTTTAAATAAGATTTATGTCCCTTTTTTGTTGTTGCTAGAACCAGCTGCTTGTTGCTTCAGTTTAGCTGCCTGTGTAATTGTGATATTGTTCACTCCGAAATCAATGTGTTATTAAGCATATGGTTTATGGCTGCAGTAACACTCCATGGAAGAAAATAGACACAGATTGTGATCTTCTTCAAGGTTTTGGATGATGATGTATCTGTGAAAGGAAGCGAGGGAGAATGTTAAATATTGTGCCTTTCATCTCCTCAGACAATTCCAAACTGCGCCATGGCAAATAATTTACTGCTGCAAATGGCAATCAATTTTTACACTGAGGGCAATGAAGTAGACAAGGCTCTGGAAATTCATAGGCATTTGAAAAGATAGTTAAATTGGCAGATTTGTGTGAAGCTCTTGGCGATAATACTGTTATTCACAAGTCACGGTGTGTACAAAGGTCAGATCCTGTAAACAAAAACACACTCATTGGCGTTCCCCTTGCGGCATTGTGCTTGTAAAACGTCACAGAAATCGAGGGAGTAGGACAATCGGGAGACGATTAGGGGATGGGAGGATGGTGGACTCGGGGTTAGGAAGGGTCAGACCTGGTGCGGGCAATGGGGGCAGTCAGGGTGAGGACATTGGGCTGACCCGTTTGTTTATGTTGCGTTGACTGAGCGATGAATGCTGTCCAAAGCATTCAAGAGAACTCCATTATACATTCAATTGCACCACAGGATCTTTTATGTCGGAAAATAATTGCAGATGCTGGTACAAATCGAAGGTATTTATTCACAAAATGCTGGAGTAACTCAGCGGGTCAGGCAGCATCTCAGGAGAGAAAGAATGGGTGCCGTTTCGGGTCGAGACCCTTCTTCAGACCCTTCTTCAGACTGAATGGGTGACATTTCGGGTCGAGAACCTTCTTTAGAATCTTTTATTATCAACTGAATGGTCTGATTTCATATCCAAATGATGACAGCCCCAACAGAGCTGCAGTATTTTAGTAAACTGCTGGATTGCCAGTCTCGATTATTCTAAAATGGGACTTGAGCCCAAAACATTCAAAGTTTTCAGGCACGGGTACAACCACATATTTATCCTTTTATTGTAAGTGTCCTTGACCAGGTGCATGTTTACAGCCTTCTTTCCAGCATTTCAGTGTTTTAATAAGATATTGAGGCTGATTCTCACTTTCAAGGTACTTCCTTGAAAAGACAGCAGAGTGGTGGAGAGGTAGAGTTGCTGCCTTACAGTGCTAACAGCGCCAGAGACCTGGGTTTGATACTGACTATGGGTGCTGTCTGTACAGAGTTGGTACCTTCTCCCCATGTGGATTTTCTCTCGGAGCTTCGGTTCCCCCCACGTTCTAACGACGTACAGGTTTGTAGTTTAAATGGCGTCTGTAAATTGAACCCAGTGTGCTCATGTACAGGGTGATCGCTGGGCGGCACGGTCTTGGTGGGTCAAAGGGCCTCTTTCCTGGGATGGCAGGACTTTCATATGAAGAAAGATTGGATAGACTGGGCTTGTACTCGCTGGAATTTAGAAGATTGAGGGGGGATCTTATAGAAACTTACAAAATTCTTAAGGGGTTGGACAGGCTAGATGCAGGAAGATTGTTCCCGATGTTGGGGAAGTCCAGAACAAGGGGTCACAGTTTAAGGATAAGGGGGAAGTCTTTTAGGACCGAGATGAGAATGTTTTTTTCACACAGAGAGTGGTGAATCTGTGGAATTCTCTGCCACAGAAGGTAGTTGAGGCCAGTTCATTGGCTATATTTAAGAGGGAGTTAGATGTGGCCCGTGTGGCTAAAGGGGTCAGGGGGTATAGAGAGAAGGCAGGTACGGGATACTGAGTTGGATGATCAGCCATGATCACATTGAATGGCGGTGCTGGCTCGAAGGGGCCGAATGGCCTACTCCTGCACCTATTTTCTATGTTTCTATGTTTCTATGTTTCTACACCGTATTTCCAAAGTCTAAAGTAAAGTCTAAATACTTTACGGGCGGCACGGTGGCGTGGCGGTAGAGCTACTACCTCACAGCGCCAAAGACTCGGGTTCGATCCTGACCACGGGTGCTTGTCTGTATGGAGTTTGTACCTCCTCCCCGTGACCTGCATGAGTTTTCCGAGATCTTCAGTTTCCTCCCACACTCCAAAGACTAAGTTAATTGGCTTATTCACAAAATGCTGGAGTAACTCAGCAGGTCAGGCAGCATCCCGGGAGAGAAGGAATGGGTGACGTTTCGGGTCGAGACCCTTCTTCAGCCTGAAGAAGGGTCTCGACCCGAAACGTCACCCATTCCTTCTCTCCCGAGATGCTGCCTGACCTGCTGAGTTACTCCAGCATTTTGTGAATAAATACCTACGATTTGTACCAGCATCTGCAGTTATTTTCTTATACTACAAGTTAATTGGCTCGGTGTTAATGGAAAATTGTCCCTAGTGTGTGTAGGTAGTGTTAATGTGCGGGGATCACTGGTCGGTGTGGACTAGGTGGGCCGAAGGGCCTGTTTCCGTGCTGTATCTCTGAACTAAACTAAACGAAACTAATCACAACTTTTGAATATTAGAGCTGAAAAGTGCATCAATACCTTGCCGGTAAACTATTAGTCGTTAGTAAAATTGAGCTTCATTAACCTCATTGTTAGTTTCATGGTTAAATGTGTCCACTTTTATTGACCTTATTATTGTAACTGAAGTCTTTATTCTTGTAACTGAAGTCAGTGTAAATGTCAAATGCTCCTCTTTCAAAGTATTGATGAAATGGAAAAACCTTGTTATCTCTTCCACTACCCAAGGATAGCTAGTATTTTAAAATCAGTTCAACTAAGCTTTCTGCCTGTCTCCACATCATGATTGTGCTGTTGCCTGATTATGCTATGTTAATAGGGCTGCATGAGTTGTTGGGTAATGTCAATGTGCGGGGATCGCTGGTCGGTGTGGACGTGGTGGGCAGTCAGGCCTGTTTCTGCACTGTATCTCCAACCTAAACTACAGATATCAATGGTAAGATGGCTGTGTTGACAACAGTATTGCCAATAGGGTTGCCAACTGTCCTGTATTAGCCAGAACATCCCGTATATTGGGCTAAATTGTTTTTTCCCGTACAGGACCGCCCTTTCCCCGTATTAGGCTCGGGGGGCGCTGTAGGCCCGGACAGTGTAGGCCCAGAGGCCAGGGCGCCGCCTAACGGAGGTTGCTAAGCAACCCGCATCCCGGCCCGGACGGCAGCCATTGTTGGAGCGGGAGCACATGGCCGCTGGCTGGATTAGGTCACGTGGGGCACAGGGCGATGACGTCACCTTTTGTCCCTTATTTGGGAGTTAGAAAGTTGGCAAGTCGCCAATGGCAATGGGACTGAGCTTGCTCCTGTTAACTAAACTCTGCTGGTGACTAAACGCACTGCTGACTAATGCCCCAACAAAGGATGTATCTTATAAGGAGCCACTGATCACCTGGTAAGTACCATCATGATCCAAAGAGATGATCACCTGCATAGTAGCAAGAACGTAGTAACCTAATGCCCTATGCAAACGTGGCTGTCAATATCAGATAGAAAATATCAGGAAAAACCTTTTCAGTCAGAGAGTTGTAAATCTGTGGAATTCACTGCCTCAGAAGGCAGTGGAGGCCAATTCTCTGAATGCATTCAAGAGAGAGCTAGATAGAGCTCTTAAGGATACCGGAGTCAGGGGGTATGGGGAGAGGGCAGGAACGGGGTACTGATTGTGGATGATCAGCCATGATCACATTGAATGGCGGTGCTGGCTCGAAGGGCTGAATGGCCTCCTCCTGCACCTATTGTCCATTGTCTATTATCTATTGAAACCTTATGCAGCAAGTAAACCTTTTGGCAGTCAAGGCCTCTTAACATTTCTGAATGCCCATGACATTTTTAAGCATTTAAAAGCCATTAGAAATCAATGAAACAATTAAAAATAACTTTAAATTGAATGTCATGATCTTTCTCTGCTGTTGCCTGAGCTCATTGGTTACGTGCCCTCAGAGTCTGCCGTTCACCAGTAGCTGGTCCAGGGTGCAATGTCCACTGGGAAGTAAGGCTTAGAGAGGCCTCTCTGAGTGTTACTGGCAGGCTTGGTCTCGAGCTGGTCCATATTGACGCTCCGTTCTTAGTTTTGACGTCTATGCCGCGTGTCATTGGGATTGACATATAAGATTATTAAGGGGTTGGACACGTCAGAGGCAGGAAACATGTTCCCAATGTTGGGGGAGTCCAGAACAAGGGGCCACAGTTTAAGAATAAGGGGTAGGCCATTTAGAACGGAGATGAGGAAAAACTTTTTCAGTCAGAGAGTTGTGAATCTGTGGAATTCTCTGCCTCAGAAGGCATTGGAGGCCAATTCTCTGAATGCATTCAAGAGAGAGCTAGATAGAGCTCTTAAGGATAGCGGAGTCAGTGGGTATGGGGAGAAGGCAGGAACGGGGTACTGATTGAAAATGATCAGCCATGATCACATTGAATGGCGGTGCTGGCTCGAAGGGCTGAATGGCCTACTCCTGCACCTATTGTCTATTGTCTATTGACTGTTCTTCAGTGACTTTAACATTGACCAACGGGCTGCCTCGTGGCACAGCTGGTAGCGTCCCTACTTCACAGTGCCAGAATCCCAGGTTCAATTCTGACCTCGGGGTGTTCTTTGTTTGGAGTTTGCACGTTTTCCCCGTGTCCATGTTGCTTTCCTCCGGGTGCTCTGGTTTCATAGAAAATAGATGCAGGAGTAGGCCATTCGGCCCTTCGCGCCAGCACCGCCGTTCAATATGATCGTGGCTGATCATCCAAAATCAGTACCCCATTCCTGGCTTTCTCCCCATATCCCATGATTCCGTTAGCCCTAAGAGCTATATCTCACTCTCTCTTGAAAACATCGAAATCCCTCTTCGGAGATTGGAAGGGTCTCGTCCCGAAATGTCACCCATTCCCTTTCTCCAGAGATTCTTTCTCACCCCGCTGAGTCACTGCAGCTTTCTGTGTCTGCGCTTAAATCCAGCATCTGCAGTTCCTTCCGACACACATCAGAGGCAAGGGGCTTGGGGTCGTACAGCTGTACAGCAGGGAAACAGGCCCTTCCTCCCATATCCCAAAGATGTGCGGGTTTGTAGGTTAATTGGCTGCTTTAAATTGCCCCTTGTGTGAAGCGAGGGAATGCAAAAGTGGGATAATATAAATTAGAGCGAACGGGCAGATTTTTTAGATTTAGAGATACAGCGCGGAAACAGGCCCTTCGGCCCACCGAGTCCGCGCCGCCCAGCGATCCCCGCACATTAACACTATCCTACACACACTAGGGACAATTTTAACATTTACCCAGTCAATTAACCTACAAACCTGTACGTCTTTGGAGTGTGGGAGGAAACCGGAGATCTCGGAGAAAACCCACGCAGGTCACGGGGAGAAGGTACAAACTCCGTACAGACGGCGCCCGTAGTCAGGATCGAACCTGAGTCTCCGGCGCTGCATTCGCTGTAAGGCAGCAACTCTACCGCTGCGCCACCGTGCCGCCCAATTGATGGTCGGTGTGGACGAGTCTGTAAGGCCTATTTTTACGCTGTATTTTTCAATTTGAAAAAAAAAATTTAAATGCTCAAAGGCTTAAAAATTTTTTAATCAGTTACTAAAATTCTAAAAAACATTTGGACAGTATTAAATATTTTTAAATTAACTCAATTAAATTGAATCAAAAGGTCAATAGGCTTTGTTAACGTTGCAATCATTTTGCTTCCTGGATTAACCCGACGCAGAATTCCCAACTAATGCGCAGGAACATCTATGAAGATGTGCAGATTTCCATGAGGAAGGAAGTGCAGGTATCCTGGGATTGGCAACCAGCTGTTTGGAAAACATTGATTCCAGCTGCACGAGGGAGTGGTACAAGGGTCTCGACCCAAAACGTCACCCATTCCTTCTCTCCTGAGATGCTGCCTGATCTGCTGAGTTACTCCAGCATTTTGTGAATAAACACCTTGCCATATTGTATTATTTATCATCCATATACTAAAACTCTCGTTTGTTTGTTTGTTTGTTTGTTCCTGAACTCCAACCAAAACGGTACACGATAGCGCAACAATTTTAGGCCCACCTTACTCACCGTCGTCCCTTTTGTGCTAATGGAAGAGGTTTCATTGAAATCGGTGTTATATTTTTAGTTATTCACATTTTAAAGTTTTAATCTATCTCCTAGGGAGGGAGGGAGGAGGGAGGATAAGGGGGGTTGGGGGATGGAGTGGGGGGAGAGGGGAGTGGGAGGGGGTGGAGGGGGTGGGGAGGGGGGAGGGAGGAAGGAGGGGAGGGGGGTGAGGGGGATGTGGGGGGGGGGGGGGTGTGCTGCACCATGCAGGAGAGGTTTGGGCCCAACGTGTCCACGTTGTTATAATATTATTTTCTGTAAATGGAAGGGCAGCAGGAGTGAGGCGGGGAGGTTGTTAATGGCTGTGCAGTGGGTAAAGATAAGGAGAGATCACGGTGCTTGCTCAGAAGACCAAACACATGTCCGTGTTGTGTGAGATTTAGCCTGCTATTGCGCTGGAGGGGAACAATATAGACCATGTGTGCCACAAGGTCCTTCAAGAAGCAGATATTTGGAGGACACATTCCATTTCCAGGCAAATTACAGAGATGGTAGCAAACATTGCCAATTGTACACTGATTTCATTCATTCATTACTGCACCCTTACAGTACAAGGGGCGGCACGGTGGCGCAGCGGTAGAGTTGCTGCTTTACAGCGAATGCAGCGCCGGAGACTCAGGTTCGATCCTGACTACGGGTGCTGCACTGTACGGAGTTTGTACGTTCTCCCCGTGACCTGCGTGGGTTTTCTCCGAGATCTTCGGTTTCCTCCCACACTCCAAAGACGTACAGGTATGTAGGTTAATTGGCTGGGTAAATGTAAAAATCGTCCCTAGTGGGTGTAGGATAGTGTTAATGTACGGGGATCGCTGGGCGGCACGGACTTGGTGGGCCGAAAAGGCCTGTTTCCGGCTGTATATATATGATATGATATGATAAGTTGAATTTTTCTCATGTTCTTCTTCAGTGAAAGTTGGTTGAAGGACAGCAGTTGACCAACTACAAATAACTCTGAAGGAAATATTGTTGATATCAGTTGATAAAAGGCCATACTCCACTTCAGCTCATTTCATTTCAGTTCAGTTCAGTTTCATGCACCGACCGAGGTACAGTGAAAAGCTTTTGATGCCTGCTAACCAGTCAGCAGAAAGACAATACATGATTACAATCGATCCATTTACAGTGTATAGATACATGACAAGGGAATAACGTTTAGTGCAAGGTAAAGCCAGCAAAGTCTAATCAACGGTATTACGAGGATCATCAAAGAGGCAAATAGTAGTTCATCATTGCTCTTTGGTTGTGGGTAGGATGATTCAGTTTGCCTGAGTTTGTTATAGTTTAAAGTTAGTTTATTGTCACGTGTACCAAGGTACTGTGAAAAGCTTTTGTTGCATGCTACCCAATCAGCAGAAAGACAATACATGATTACATTCGAGCCATCCACAATGTATAGATACTTAATAATGGGAATTAAGTTTAGTGCAAGATATAGTCCACTAAAGTCCGATTAAAGATAGTCCGAGGGTCTCCAATGAAGTAGATTGTAGCTCAAGACTGCTTTCTAGTTGTTGGCAGGGTGATTCAGTTGCCTGATAGCAGCTGGGATGAAATCATCCCTGAATCTGGAGGTGTGCGTTTTCACCTTTTGCCTGATGGGAGAGGGGAGAAGAGGGAGTGGCCAGGGTGCGACTCGTCCTTGATTATGCTGCTGGCCTTGCCGAGGCACAGCATGAGGTGTGAATGGAGTCAATGGAAGGGAAGTCGGTTTGTGTGATGGTCCGGGCCGTGTCCACTGTTCTCTGCAATTTCTTGCGGTCTTGCATGGAGCTGTTTCCCAATCCAGGCTGTGATGCATCCCGATAAAATGTTTTCTATGGCGCATTTGTGCGGCGCAGTTAGAAAGAAAATCAGAGAGCATTCTTCACAAACTTTGGAGTTAGAGAAATATCTCGCCTTCCTCATGTGCCTTGAATATAGCTAGTGGAATGTTTTGTGAGAGGCAAGAGCAGCCTCCAACATAACCTAGAGGTTGCCTGGTCCAGGTTGTTTACTGATCAACGATGAAATATTTAAAAGATTTCCCACCCACGAAATGCTTTGTGAGTTTGAAGCTGTTCATCGTATTCTTTGAGACAGAATATTGCATCATAATCCTGACAAATCACCTTCAGATGGAGGAAAGGCTTTGGGTGGGTCACTACAGGGATCATGATAGCCACCCTGGTGACCTGCTTCGATAACTACAATGCCTGAGTGGCAAGTGCAAATGAGTTTCTAGTATCGAGTATGTCAATAATAAATACAATAATATGTTAATGCATGTTAATGTTATATGTTAATATGTTCATGCATCAACATGTTAATATGCCAATAAGTATGTTAATAATAATATGTTAATATGTTAATAAAATCATACGGAATAGGAGGAGAATTAGGCCATTCGGCCCATCAAGTCTACTCCGCCATTCAATCATGGCTGATCTATCTCTCCCTCCAAACCCCATTCTCCTGCCTTCTCCCCACAACCTCTGACATCTGTACTAATCAAGAAATAATAATGGTAAAGGGGTTAGTGATGGTCATAGCATTTAATGTCAAGTCTGAGTTGGGTAGATTCTCCCTGTTGAATACAATTATGCAAGGAACGTCTCTAACCATTGAAATGTTTTTCACTGGATGCCCATTAGCTTCAGTTTTACTCGGAATCCTTAATGCCACTATGGCCAAATGTTGCTTTGATGATCAGGGAGTAGTTGAATGACTCAACTATGGACTTCAACTTTATGCTCCTTGTTTGAACCAAGGCTGGTTATCGATAAGCTGGGTATTAATGAATAGGTGCGCCATTTGAAGGCACTCTTGATGACGCATTGCATCATTTTTCTGAATGGATTGACTGGCTGGTTGAAGAAGGGTCTCGACACGAAATGTCACCCATTCTTCTCCCCAGAGTTGCTGCCTGTCCCGTTGAGTTACTCCCACATTTTGTAACTATCAGATAGGATTTGTCCTGCTTTTTAAAAAAAAGAAATGCCTATAATGCAATGGCATATTTCTTTATATTATAATTTCCTTAAGGCATTTTCAGATCATTTATAATTATCCCTGCATCAGAAGCATACCTAAGGAATTAACTACTCCATGCTCGATGTCTAATCTGCTGCAATTTAGTGAACTATTTGTTTCAAACATAATAAAATTAGTCCTATCCTCCTGCTCAGTGCCTCGTGTGTATTTCCTTTTAAGTTGAGATGTTTTCTTTTACTGGAGAAACATTAACGTTTAATGGTGGGCTAGTACATTTAATGTTTGAGACTCTTTGGCATTCATAATTAATTGCAGCCTTGCAAAGAAATTACTGCACATATATACAATGAATGTTTACAAGACAAAGTACCAGGAGTAAAATAAACCATGTCATTTTGGACAAAGCAGTGACTGCAGAAAAATACATTGACTATAATTATAATTCTCGATTTTTTTGTTTGATTACATGATTATTAATTTCACTAGAACAGCACAATCCAATTACAAAAGAGAAAAAAAAATTGTTCATATCCTTTGCAGACAAAGTATATTGTAAGCTGACCATTAAACAAATGTATCCCTATTTTTAGCTCGATAGAAGAATGCTCCATGGTAGAATTTCAGCATAATAAACAAAGATGTAAATGGGTTCTTTCCAGCTATGTTTCACGGGGATAGAGTAAACAGTATGATTTCTGTCAATAACTATTATTTGACTAATGCCTGAATGTAACATGCATGCTTGCATTGAAGTCATCTTCCACAGACAAGACTTTCATCACCGTCACATTAACTGACTTCGTGCCTTTGGTGCCGATGTGTTCATAAACGATCTAAAAATTCCAGATAGAAGGATTAATAGAAATAAATGGTGAATATACACGTATCAGCCAGTGCAATGTACTGTTGTCATCGTTACTCCAAGCTGGTAACCAAGAAATCACTGTTGAAATTGCTGGACGTCCATTGATTGCAACTGTTTGCAATTCCTCTCTCATCTCAACAAAACCGTGGGACAGAGGAATAGTACAAAAATGAATTTACCAACTAATGGTACAAACGTCAATTTCCAAGCTTATCCGCATGTGTGTTATGTCACGGATATGCAATTTGGATTGTGGTTTCATCCAATTGATTAAGCCGTTGCCTGTGGTTTTTGGGCACAAACTATTTTCCCCAGTGATCAACTTAGCGCAACTTCTTAAAGTGAATGAGACACCTCGCAACCTTGTAATCATGCTGAACCCAGAGAAGACCTACTGAACACATCCCCATGACATTTCTAAGACTGCACTTCATGGTCTCCACGATCAATGTATTTTGTTACCTCTACACTTGTACATTCTATTACATCCCTGACTGAACCCCTTTATTTTACACTCTGTATACTCTACTGCTTTCCATTCAACCTCAACTGCACATCTTCCAACTCATTCCATCTCATTAATCAACACTTCTATATTTTCTGACCTTTATTACCTGTCATTTGAAAAGCAGCCCAACCTAAAAATTGTCAT
The DNA here is from genome assembly GCF_053455715.1 of Rhinoraja longicauda. NCBI lineage: Eukaryota > Metazoa > Chordata > Chondrichthyes > Rajiformes > Arhynchobatidae > Rhinoraja > Rhinoraja longicauda. The sequence continues at coordinate 7,811,157 of NC_135955.1, forward strand.
CCCTCATTGTCAAATCCTTCCAGGACCTTATCTCTCCCTTGCTTCTGAATAATATTTGTAACTGCGTATCCGTTCGTCTTTTGCTCATGATTCCAACATCTGCAGTCTCTGTGTCTCCATTGGATACAAAGCCTCTATTTCTACAAGACTAACAAATGGAATCTTCCGATCAGAAACTAAAAGATAGAAGTTGAACAAATGATCATTCTGTTAAACATCTGACATTTTAACTTCTGACATTAAATTACATTGGATGCATCTCCAGTTACAGGTAACATGAATTTCTCTTGAAGTGAAGAAAAATAACCCAAAATCCTAATTGTATATTGAATGGCCACTGATGGCAAGCGTAACATGATTATTGAAAGAAATCACTGGGCCTAATTCAATGTTTCCTTGAACCTTACTGGGGTTGTAGAATCACAGAATCATAGACAATAGACAATAGACAATAGGTGCAGGAGGAGGCCATTCGGCCCTTCGAGCCAGCACCGCCATTCAATGTGATCATGGCTGATCATTCTCAATCAGTATCCCGTTCCTGCCTTCTCCCCATACCCCCTGACTCCGCTATCCTTAAGAGCTCTATCTAGCTCTCTCTTGAATGCATTCAGAGACTTGGCCTCCACTGCCTTCTGAGGCAGAGAATTCCATAACTCTTATAGAACAGAAACAGGCCCTTTGTGCCTACCTTGCCCAGGCTGACCACAAAGCTTTGGTCCCTTTAAACTTTTGCTGGAAAGTTGATGATGTGCGACATCTACAAAAATGTATGAAAGAAGTGTAAGTGCATTAATTATGAATAACATCCAATAGTCTGGAAAATCTGTGGGGCTGTCAACGACAAAGTCGGTGCCCGGCTAATGGAGTTTTACTGTACAATGACATGGAATCAAATTCCCTCACATAATGTGATGTACTTTTTGAAATCCATAAGTGTTTTGTTGGTCGCTCTCCAAGAGCTCAAACGGAAAACATGATCAGATTCATTGTGTGTGAACCTGTGCCTGGTTAAATTCAAGACCAATCCTCTGTACATATGATTTACTTTCCCTCCATTTACAGTGACATTAAACGGTGCGCAATGCATGCTTCTGACATTTCTCTGCAAAGTTACTTTGAGCTTTTGAGGCCATTCACACTGAATCTGACTTTATCTGAAGCATTAAAGGCAGCAAGTTGACAGCTGATGGGCAAAGCATGAAATTTCCCACTTGAATGCAAGAGCAAAAGACAATCTACAAGAAGAACTCAGCAGGTAAGGCAGCATCCATGGAGTGAAATGGACAGACGCCATTTTGGATCGCAACCCAAAATTCCATAGATACAGCCTGACCCTCTGGGTTCCTTAAGCAGTTAGATTTTTGCTCAAGATTCCATTATCTGCAACCTCTGTTTCTGTAAGACAGTAGCTAACCAAAGTGTATTAATCCGAAGATAAATGAGAAAAGTAAAACAATTAAAGTCTTGATTAACACCTGACAGAATCTGAAATATGTAGGAAGGAACTACAGATGCTGGTTTAAACCGAAAGGTAGACGTTAAAAGCTGGAGTAACTCAGCGGGACAGGCAGCATCTCTGGAGAGAAAGATTGGGTGACGTTTCGGGTCGAGACCTTTTCATCAGACTGAAGAAGTATCTGAAATATTCTAGTTTCTAACTAAATACAATTTGTTTGACTTTCTACAAGTTGCGGCTTACAAAGAAATACACAACTGCAATAATTCAAGACTCGATGTCGTGCAAAACAAAAATCTGTTAAAATGGAGGGTACCTGTGTTTGTCCAAATTTCTTTTTTATTATCATTTCCCTGCTCTTCTCTCCAATGTCACATCACAGGTATCACATAAGCTCTCACAAGAAGTGTTGCACCTCCCATCATCTCCTGCAGTGCAATGCACACGAGTCAAGGAACTTGTAAACCTGTTCCGGAAACCTGTAATTAGAATCCAGAACTCGTGGTGTTTGAATGTGTTTCCCAACACTGTTGCAGTGGCCGTGTTCTTGGGGAGATCACAAATTCCCTACATCTGCACAACAGGGAACTGTGAAATGCTGTGAAGAACTCGCCTTATGTGAATTTCACACTGCATAAGAAAAACAGGAACATCATTAAACTGTTTCATCATCGCAGGATAAACAAGTTTTGATCATGGAATTTAAGGGAAAATTATGTGAAGTTGGGAGAAAAAAATCAGCAAAAAAATAGTTTTAACAACTTAACACTCCAACTTCAACTGTGCAGATTGTCTACATGTCCATAAATTACCTGATGTACATGTTGAGGAAGGAATTGCAGATGCTTGTTTACACTGAAGATAGATACAAAATGCTGGAATAATACATCAGGTCAGGTAGCATCTCTGGAAAAAAAGGACAGGTGACATTTCAGGTCGGAACCCTTCTTCGGACTGAAACAGACTGTAAAGAAACATATCTTAATGTAAATTCATCCATGCGATGTGTGCAATTCTGGTTTCACCCTAAACGTCACCCATCCTTTTTCTCAAGAGATGCTGCCTGACCCGCTGAGTTACTCCAGCATTTTGTGTGACTAACCTAATGTCCATGTACATTTCATGATTCCATGCTGTCTATAACAAAAAAAAACGGTTTCTCTCTACCTATCTCCCATTAAGGAAGATACAAACAATCTCCCAGAAGTTCTAGATGCCAGAGATCCTAGGGTGACGGAATAACTGAAGGAAATCCACATTAGGTAGGAAATGGTATTGGGTAGACTGATGGGACTGAAGGCTGATAAATCCCCAGGGCCTGATGGTCTGCATCCCAGGGTACTTGAGGAGGTGGCTCTAGAAATTGTGGACGCATTGGTAAACATTTTCCAATGTTCTATAGATTCAGGGTCAGTTCCTGTGGATTTGAGGGTAGCTAATGTTATCCCACTTTTTAAGAAAGGAGGGAGAGAGAAAATGGGAAATTACAGACCAGTTAGTCTGACATCAGTGGTTGGGAAGGTGCTGGAGTCAATTATAAAAGACGAAATTGCGGAGCATTTGGATAGCACTAACAGGATCGTTCCGAGTCAACATAGATTTATGAAGGGGAAATCATGCTTGACTAATCTTCTGGAATTTATTTGAGAATGTAACTAGGAAAATTGACAGGGGAGAGCCGTTGGATGTGGTGTACCTCGACTTTCAGAAAGCGTTCGACAAGGTCCCACATAGGAGATTGGTGGGCAAAATTAGAGCACATGGTATTGGGGGTAGGGTATTGACATGGATATAAAATTGGTTGACAGACAAAAAGCAAAGAATGGGGATAAATGGGTCCCTTTCAGAATGGCAGGCAGTGACTAGTGGGGTACCGCAAGGCTCGGTGCTGGGACCACAGCTATTTACAATATACATTAATGACTTGGATGAAGGGATTAAAAGTACCATTAGCAAATTTGCAGATGATACAAAGCTGGGTGGCAGTGTGAACTGTGAAGAAGATGCTATGAGGTTGCAGGGTGACTTGGGCAGGTTGTGTGAGTGGGCGGATGCATGGCAGATGCAGTTTAATGTGGATAAGTGTAAGGTTATCCACTTTGAGGTAAGAATAGGAAGCCGGATTATTATCTGAATGGTGTCAAGTTAGGAAAAGGGGATGTACAACGAGATCTGGGTGTCCTAGTGCATCAGTCACTGAAAGGAAGCATGCAGGTACAGCAGGCAGTGAAGAAAGCCAATGGAATGTTGGCCTTCATAACAAGAGGAGTTGAGTATAGGAGCAAAGAGGTCCTTCTGCAGTTGTACAGGGCCCTAGTGAGACTGCACCTGGAGTACTGTGTGCAGTTTTGGTCTCCAAATTTGAGGAAGGATATTCTTGCTATTGAGGGCGTGCAGCGTAGGTTTACTAGGTTAATTCCCGGAATTGCAGGACTGTCATATGTTGAAAGACTGGAGCGACTAGGCTTGTATACGCTGGAATTTAGAAGGATGAGAGGGGATCTTATCGAAACGTATAAGATTATTAAGGGGTTGGACACGTTAGAGGCAGGAAACATGTTCCCAATGTTGGGGGAGACCAGAACCAGGGGCCACAGTTTAAGAATAAGGGGTAGGCCATTTAGAACGGAGATGAGGAAAAACTTTTTCAGTCAGAGAGTGGTGAATCTGTGGAATTCTCTGCCTCAGAAGGCAGTGGAGGCCAATTCTCTGAATGCATTCAAGAGAGAGCTAGATAGAGCTCTTAAGGATAGCGGAGTCAGGGGGGATGGGGAGAAGGCAGGAACGGGGTATTGATTGAGAATGATCAGCCATGATCACATTGAATGGCGGTGCTGGCTCGAAGGGCTGAATGCCCTACTCCTGCACCTATTGTCTATTGTATTGTCTATTGCCTATTAATTCCTAGGTGTCAGGCAAAGGGAAGTGGGGTAAATGTACTGCCATATCTTTGGCTTACTTGCACTTGACATTTTTGTTCCCCTGGAGTTCTGCAGGGATCGGTGCTGGGTCCTCTGCTGTTTGTGATACATATAAATGACTCTGACATTAAACGTAGTCGTGTTGGTTAGTAAGTTTGGAGATGACACCAAGATGGCTGGGATCGCAGACTGTGAGCAAGGCTATCAGGGCTTACAGCAGGATATTCATCAGCTACAGAATGTGGTGGAGAAATGGAAGATGGAGACTAGTCCGAGGAAGTGTGATGTGGTGAACTTTGGGAAGTCAAATGTGAGGGGGAAAAATATACAATTAATGGCATGATCCTAAGCAGCATTGATTGAAAGAAGGATCTTGGGGTTCAAGTCCATGACTCTTATAAGTACCTGGGTATCTACCTTAACGATAAACTTGACTGGACCAAAAATATCAATGCACTGTACAAAAAGGCACAGAGCAGACTTTACCTGCTGAGGAGACTCAGGTCCTTTGGAGTGCAGGGGGGCACTCCTAAGGACCTTCTACAACACTGTGGTGGCATCGGCCATTTTCTATGGAGTGGTCTGCTGGAGCAGCAGCATCTCAGCAGCGGAGGGGGAAGAGACTTGACAAGCTGGTCAGGAAGGCCAGCTCTGCCCTGGGTTACCCCCTCGACTCAGTGCAGGCGGTGGGAGAGAGGAGGATAATGGTAAAGTTAACATCGCTGCTGGACAACGACTCCCACCCCATGCAGGACACTGCCACTGCACTGAGTAGCTCCTTCAGTGACAGACTCCTTCACCCCAAGTGTGTGAAGGAGAGATATCGGAGGTCCTTCCTTCCCGCTGCTGTGAGACTGCACAACCAGCACTGCTCCCAGCAGACCAGTCAACAGACCAGTTAACAGTAACAGTTTTAAAAAACACAGGTAAATTATGAAAATTATCCTTATCTTTATTTTTATTTATAATGAATGAATTCTTGCTCTCCACTTTGCTGCTGTAACACTGCTAATTTCCCCGGTGTGGGACAAATAAAGGAATATATTCTTCTTCTTATTATTAAATGGCAACACAAGTAGATAGAGTGGAATAGACAGCATAGTTCCTCTGTCCCTCTCTTCCCCTCCCCCTTCCCAGTTCTCCCTCTATCTTCCTGTCTCCATCTATATCCTTCCTTTGTCCCGCCCCCCCTGACATCCGTCTGAAGAAGGGTCACGACCCGAAACGTCACCCATTCCTTCTCACCTAAGATGCTGCCTGACCTGCTGAGTTACTCCAGCATTTTGTGAAATAAATACCTTCGATTTGTACCAGCATCTGCAGTTATTTTCTTACACAGACAGCATGTGATATACTCGCTTTCTCATGAAATTTTGTGTAGGAAGGAACTGCAGATGCTGGTTTATACCGAAGAAAGACTCAGAATGCTGGAGTAACTCAACGGGACAGGCAGCATCTCTGGGGAAAAAACTTTCGTTAGGCTGCATTTGGAGTGTTGTGTGCAGTTCTGGTCGCTTTATGGGAAGGGTGTGGAGGCTTGGAAAGGCAGAGGAGGTTTACCAGAATGATTCCTGGATTGGGGTGGAAAAATCAAATACTAGCGGGTATTGCTTTGAAGTGCAAGTGGCAAAGTTTAAAGGAGATGTGAGGGGAAACTTTTTCAGAGAAAAAGGGTGGTGAGTTCCTGGAGCATTCCTCAGGGTTTGGTGGTCGAGGCAGATATGAGAGTGACATTTAATGAGACTTTTGGATAGGCATATGGATATGCAGAGAACGGAGGGACACCGATTATGTTCAGGCAGATATGAGAAGGTCTTGGTATCAAGTCTGGCGCGGACATTGTGGGCTGAAGGGCCTCTTCTCAAGCTCTACTTTTCTACTTTCTGTGCAACCCTACAATTCAGAGGAGCTTTAGATATCCTTGCAGTCAATGCAAGGTCGAGCTACAGCATGTTTTGGATCATTTCTCCGGGGAATATTCCCAATGTTCGCCAGCAAAATGGACGGCTACCTCCTGGATCAGTGAGGAATCTGATTTGATGCCACAGAACTGGAATTGCTCCTGACAGAATCATCCTGATTTCCTTCAGAATGGTTCAAAAATAGCTTTTACTCCCAATCATATATATTATTGGAAGAGCAGCATTACACAGAGCAGCACACCAATTGCCTTGACCTTAAATACTCTCCTGGGTTCCAATCTTCTTCAACAATGTGTTGAACCTGATTACGCTTGTCTCATTTCCAGTAGTGAAAGAAACAGGGTTGCTTCTATATCTGTTCCTCTATAAACCTTCCTGTGTTTCAAAACCTGAAAGGGAGACCAATGAAACACAACCCTTGAGGTTATACAATAGGTGCACTGTTGCTGGAATACACTGGAATTTAGAAGGATGAGAGGGGATCTTATCGAAACATATAAGATTATTAAGGGGTTGGACACGTTAGAGGCAGGAAACATGTTCCGAATGTCGGGGGAGTCCAGAACCAGGGGCCACACAGTTTAAGAATAAGGGGTGGGCCATTTAGAACGGAGATGAGGAAAAACTTTTTCAGTCAGAGAGTTGTGAATCTGTGAAATTCTCTGCCTCAGACGGCAGTGGAGGCCAATTCTCTGAATGCATTCAAGAGAGAGCTAGATAGAGCTATTAAGGATAGCGGAGTCAGGGGGTATGGGGAGAAGGCAGGAACGGGGTACTGATTGAGAATGATCAGCCATGATCACGGTGAATGGCGGTGCTGGCTCGAAGGGCCGAATGGCCTCCTCCTGCACCTATTGTCTATTGTCTATTGTCTATTGTTATTCCACAACATAACTGGTGTGAGGTGTTTCAAAGGTTACTAGGACTGGCTTAAGGTTTGCAGCCCCCGCCGAATAGTTTTAAAGTGAGGTGGGAACACAGAGCAATGAGACCTGTGGCAACGTAAACCTCCGAATACAACCAGAATGCGAGGCCATCAAGTTTGTAAAGAAAGCTACCTTTATGTAAATCCGTAAGTGTATTGGGGGCAATTCTGGTTCCACCCAAAACGTCGCCTACCCTTTTTCCTCCAGCGATACTGTCTGACCCATTGAGTTACTCCAGCACTTTGTGTCTATCTTTGGTATAAATCTGCACCTGTAGTTCCTTGTTTCCACTTGCCCGCCCATGATCACCCGCAAGGTGATCATTGGTGGGCCGCATTGCCTAATTCTGCTTCTATGTCTGATGGTCTTATGGACTTATGAACTACTCTTAGTGTGCACAGACACATCTTACAGATACACTACATCTCGCAAAGAGGTCCTTCTGCAGTTGTACAGGGCCCTAGTGAGACCGCACCTGGAATACTGTGTGCAGTTTTGGTCTCCAAATTTGAGGAAGGATATTCTTGCTATTGAGGGCGTGCAGCGTAGGTTTACTAGGTTAATTCCCGGAATGGCGGGACTGTCATATGTTGAAAGACTGGAGCGACTAGGCTTGTATACACTGGAATTTAGAAGGATGAGAGGAGATCTTATCGAAACGTATAAGATTATTAAGGGGTTGGACACGTTAGAGGCAGGAAACATGTTCCCAATGTTGGGGGAGTCCAGAACAAGGGGCCACAGTTTAAGAATAAGTGGTAGGCCATTTAGAACTGAGATGAGGAAAAACTTTTTCAGTCAGAGAGTTGTGAATCTGTGGAATTCTCTGCCTCAGAAGGCAGTGGAGGCCAATTCTGTGAATGCATTCAAGAGAGAGCTGGATAGAGCTCTTAAGGATAGCGGAGTGAGGGGGTATGGGGAGAAGGCAGGAACGGGATACTGATTGAGAATGATCAGCCATGATCGCATTGAATGGCGGTGCTGGCTCGAAGGGCTGAATGGCCTACTCCTGCACCTATTGTCTATTGTCTATTGTCTATTGACACATCTTACAGGTACACTACATCTTACATAAACCAAAATGTAATTAAATGACATGGGCACTGAAATAACCTCCCAGAAGAAGCAACTGAGCTGACAACCTCTGACCTGCTCTTATTACAGCCATGTACAGTATCTGTTGTGTGAATCTCGATGACTATTCTCAACTCCTCCTTGGAATGAAACAATGGTGTGCCCACCCTTGACAACACAGCTGGAGATGTCCACTTGTTGTTGCTTCCTCCCTAGTTCCTCTTCCTCTTTGCAACTGAGCCACAGGCCAGCGCTGTATCACCCATTTGGCCAAGTTGTGCAAGACATGGCAAATAACCACAAGACCCCCCCCAGCACTGTCAAAGAAGGTGTCTCCGGAGTGGTCTAGGCATGGCCCCAGCAACCCAAAATTGGCCTCTGCGATGTTCCACATGGCTTTGTGGCCCTCACAGCAGGCCCCAATTGCAGTGACGGTGGGGGCTTCAAGGGGTTGGGAGCCTCGATCGCCTCGTGGCGCCACGGGAGAAGAACGAGGAGGAGATAAGACTTTGCCTTCCATCACAGTGAGGGTATGCCTAGAGCAATCACTGTGATGGCTGTTTTGTGTAAAAAATTGTATCTGTGTGTCTTGTGTTCTTTAATGTCTACTGCCGGACCCTGACGTGAGAGGACGCTGGCGTTGTGTATTCGCCGCTTTTCCGTCAGGATAGTTGTCTGTTTGTCTGTTTGTTTCTATGTTAATTGTATTTGTAAAGCGCTTTGTGCATGTGTTAAGGCGCTATATAAAATAAATATATTATTATTATTATTAAATATAAATGGGTTCACAAGGTAGACACAAAATGCTGGAGTAACTCAGTGGGTCAGGCAGCATCTCGGGAGAGGAGGAACGGGAGAGACCCATTCCTTCTCTCCCGAGATGCTGCCTGACCCGCTGAGTTACTCCAGCATTTTGTGTCTACCTTCGATTTAAACCAGCATCTGCAGTTTTTTTCCTACTTAAATGGGATCACCCTTGGTAACCAGAATCTCTTGCCTTCTCAAAGACCAACACATGTGCCAGCCATCTTCATTTAAAAAGAAAAATGCATGTTCAGAGAGGGACAGAGTCAGACAGAGATATAGCAGCGAAAGAAACCCTTCCTCCCACCAAGTCTGTGCTGACCCAAAAATGGCCTCTGCGATGTTCCACCAAGTCTGTGCTGACCCCACCAAGTCTGTGCTGACCCCACCAAGTCTGTGCTGACCCCACCAAGTCTGTGCTGACCCCACCAAGTCTGTGCTGACCCCACCAAGTCTGTGCTGACCCCACCAAGTCTGTGTTGACCCAAAACCCTTCATCCCACCAAGTCTGACCATCAACCACTCATTTACACTAATCCAATATCGCATTTTTTTAATTCTCCCCAGATTTCTGACAACTTCCCCTATATTCTAGCATCTCCCTATACCCTGGGGGTGTCTTGCCACGACCAATTAACCTACCGACCTGCATACCCTTGGGAAATTGGAGGACCCAGTGGGACCCATGTTCCCAGCACACGAAGAACATGCCGCACAATTTGCTGAGCGTCACAAGGCAGAGGAGAAACGTGTTCACAATTCACGACCGAAATTGGAACCAAATCTCCAAGCAAAAGTGCGAGCGAAAACTATCAATTAGCAACACTACTATTTGAACAAATAACCTCTTATATTATAAGAAAATAACTGCAGATGCTGGTACAATTCGATTTATTCACAAAATGCTGGAGTAACTCAGCAGGTCAGGCAGCATCTCGGGAGAGAAGGAATGGGTGACGTTTCGGGTCGAGACCCTTCTTCAGACTGATGTATAATATCAGACAATATAAGACTCCTCTTATATTGTTGGCCACATTCTGTCCAAGTGTCCCAAATGAAACTGAAACGAGTTGTCGGAAAAGTATTTTTAAATTAAAAAAATATATACTCATTAAGTTAATGTCAACCTTCAATGACTTGTTGGTTAAGGTCACATGTAAAAAAAAGTTAACTCGTGATCTATTGTTGTTTCACGACATTGAAATAAAAGCTATGCCCTAAAATAACAATAGTCCTTTTCTGTTTACAGCAATTAGTAACTTTTTTTTTCCGTGTTACCTTATTTTTGTGGTGAGGAAATGCAATTAAAATACACAATAGGTTTCCTTTTCTGCAATAGAATTAACTTGTCTGCCTCTATTCAGCTTGCTATCATTTTTGCAGCTCAGAGTGTATAATGCATGCCAGGTTTTAGTTCGACTTTGCTGCAGCTTTTGTGTCGGTTTTCTAAAGCAGCACCAGCACTTAGGCTTTGCAGATGTTGCCTGTATTGCCACATTGTCTGGTCGAGCTTTTCATTAGTTGGAGGGGTAAAGGCTGCTTCAATTACCACTATCTTTGAAACTATCAGAAAGCGATCTCATCTTGTAAGGCTGGTTCAAGGCCTAATTTCTATTCACCTTGCAGAATGTAACAAAGCCTTTCTACGGAGAACATCTACAAATTGCAAGGTTTCCCCCAAGCACTGTTTTGTGCATTCCTTCCACTCTTAAACGCGTCTAAAGAATTCTTTCAGTAAAGTTTCAGATGCAGTAACAGTACTATTGAGTGCTTTTACCCATGTTTTTTTACCTGCCCTATGATTCATAGTTCATTATTGAAGAATTGGTGATTATTCTGTTCTTCCCCCACTTCAGAGCATTAAATGTGCTGGATTTCAACAACTGTGAGAAATAGAACCTTTACTTTTCAAAAGTGAATGATGTGCCTTTTGCTTTCTCATCGACCTTCACTCTGCATTAGTTCTATGCTTGCTTTTTTGGGATTTGGGCAGAAGGCTCTGTTTTCTGCTAAGAAAAGAATGCACCCAGGCAAAAGAAAAACGTAGAATATGTTGATTGATTACTTTAATGAGGACACAGAGAGAGGATTTACATTTTCGATTCGCATTATCTTACCAGTGCAGAAGTAAACACCAAATGGAAATTGCAGGTATCACAAAATGCTGGAGTAACTCAGCAGGTCGGGCAGCATCTAGGAGAGAGGGAATGGGTGACGTTTCGGGTCGAGACCCTTCTTCAGACTGATGTCGGGGGGGGCGGGACAAAGAAAGGATATAGGTGGAGACAGGAAGACAGTGGGAGAACTGGGGAGGGGAAGAGAGGGACAGAGGAACTATCTAAAGTTGGAGAAGTCATTGTTCATACCGCTGGGCTGTAAGCTGTCCAAGCGAAATATGAGGTGCTGTTCCTCCAATTTGCGGTGGGCCTCACTATGGCACTGGAGGAGGCCCATGACATAAAGGTCAGACTGGGAGTGGGAGGGGGAGTTGAAGTGCTCAGCCACCGGGAGATCAGGTTGTTTAAGGTGGACTGAGCGAAGGTGCTGAGTGAAGATGCTCCTACACAAGTGGAAATTGCAAGTCTGCTGAACTATCCAAAGTTTGGTTTGTTGGGAGGGTCAGTGGTTTCCCTGGTGACGACTGCAGATGAATGGCTGATAGGAGGGGGATTTTTAATCCAATGCCAACTTATATCACTGTAGCCTATTTAACTGTTCAAGAACACTCTAATCCAACAAAGCATTCACCCAGAGTTGGAGAGCTTCAGAAGCATTGACCAGCCAGTTTTATGTCTTTCAACCAAATCTAATTGGGGAGGAAAATCAGAGGCTACAACTACAAATTGGATAAAGTCTTCAATAATCCTTTTGCAGGAGCCCATGTACAATGACACCCATGATGAAACTAATGTGAAACATCACGTCTCATGTAGAATGTCATCTAATGTGGAACGTCAACTAACAAGGCACAGCTAGGACTTTTGGCTCATTGGAGATAGACAATAGACAATACACAATAGGTGCAAGAGTAGGCCATTTGGCCCTTCGAGCCAGCACCACCATTCAATGTGATCATGGCTGATCATCCTCAATCAGTACCCCGTTCCTGCCTTCTCCCCATACCCCCTGACTCCACTATCCTTAAGAGCTCTATCTAGCTCTCTCTTGAATGCATTCAGAGAATTGGCCTCCACTGTCTTCTGAGGCAGTGAATTCCACAGATTTACAACTCTCTGATTGAAAAAGTTTTTCCTCATCTCCGTTCTAAATGGCCTACCCCTTATTCTTAAACTGTGGCCGCTGGTTCTGGACTCCCCCAACATTGGGAACATGTTTCCTGCCTCTAACGTGTGTCCAACCCCTTAATAATCTTATACGTTTCGATACGATCCCCTCTCATCCTTCTAAATTCCAATGTATACAAGCCTAGTCGCTCCAGTCTTTCAACATAGATCGGGGACATTGGAAATTGTCATTGGAGATCCCAGGACCTGGAGTCCAGCTCTGTCATCCATCCCACCAAAGTTTCGTTCGAGTACATAGAACATAGAACAGTGCATCACAGGAATGGGCCCACAATGTTTGTGTCGAGCACAATGCCAAGCTAAACTGATCTCATCTGCCTGTGCACGATCCATATCCCTCTATATCATGCACTTCCACGTGCCGATCAAGAAGTCTCTGAAGTGCTACTGTGATATCTGCCTCCACCACCATCCCTGTTATTGCAAAGCTCTGTTAACACTGGAAATATGTAAAAAATCGCAACAATCCAAACGCAATGAGGCCGTTTGGAGCAGTCAGTGGTTAGATCTAATTATGTTTAAATTTGCCTCTTAATTGACATGAAAACCTTATATAAACACTCTAAACTGCATCAACAAGGACTTTCAGCTCCAGGGTGCCATAGTGATTTGCGCTCTGATTATTTAAAGCTCTTTGTGGAAGTGATATCTATTTAAAGAAATACTGAGTTGAAAGATCCTGACGTTAAAAAAAAATCCGAGCGCAGGAGTATAGCAGTTGCATTCTTCAGGAGTGTCCGGAGAGGGCAAGTGTCTGTGAGGTGGTGCCAGAAGAAGGGTCTTGATCCAAAACATCGCCAATTCATGTCCTCCAGTGATGCTGCCTGACCTGCTGAGTTACCCCAGCACTTTGTGTCCCAAAGTGGTTCGACCTGCTCCTGTATTGTAAATGATGATGATGGCTATGCTGTCAAGAAAATTCTATTAATTTGGACGTCACTGTGCCAACTGGCCTTCGCAGAACATTCGTGGCCACATTTTAGTTTAGTTTAGTTTAGTGTCAGGTGTACCGAGGTAGAGCGAAAAGCTTTTATGTTGCGTGGTATCCAGTCAGCGAAAAGACTATACATGATTACAATCAAGCACACAGGGTACAAATTTAGGATAAAGTAGGCGTTGAAAGTAGGCATGCAGGTGCAGCAGGCAGTGAAGAAAGCGAATGGTATGTTGGCATTCATAGCGAGGGGATTTGAGTATAGGAGCAGGGAGGTTCTGCTGCAGTTGTACAGGACATTGGTGAGACCACACCTGGAGTATTGCGTACAGTTTTGGTCTCCTAATCTGAGGAAAGATATTCTTGCCATAGAGGGAGTACAGAGAAGGTTCACCAGATTGATTCCTGGGATGGTAGGACTTTCATATGAAGAAAGACTGGGTAGACTCGGCTTGTATTCGCTGGAATTTAGAAGATTGAGGGGGGATCTTAATAGAAACTTACAAAATTCTTAAGGGGTTGGACAGGCTAGATGCAGGAAGATTGTTCCCGATGTTGGGGAAGTCCAGAACAAGGGGTCACAGTTTAAGGATAAGGGGGAAGTATTTAGGACCGAGATGAGAACGTTTTTTTTCACACAGAGTGGTGAATCTGTGGAATTCTCTGCCACAGAAGGTAGTTGAGGCCAGTTCATTGGCTATATTTAAGAGGGAGTTAGATGTGGCCCTTGTGGCTAAAGGGATCAGGGGGTATGGAGAGAAGGCAGGTACGGGATACTGAGTTGGATGATCAGCCATGATCATATTGAAGGGCCAAATGGCCTACTCCTGCATCTATTTTCTATGTTTCTATGTTTCTATAAAGGAAATAATGTGTTGTGCAAGATTAAGTCCAGTAAAGTCCGATTAAAGATAGTTTGAAGGTCTCTAATGAGGTTGATGGTAGGTCCGGACTGCTCTCTAGTTGGTGATAGGATTGTTCTGTTACCTGATAACAGCTGGGAAGAAACTGTCCCTGAATCTGGAGGTGTGCATTTTCAAACTTCTGTATCTCTTGCCTGATGGGAGTGGGGAGAAGAGGGAGTGGCCAGGGTGCGACTCATCCTTGATTATGCTGCTGGCCTTGCTGAGGCAGCGTGAGGTGTAGATGGAGTCAATGGAAGGGCAGTTGGTTCATGTGATGGTCTGGACTACGTCCACAACTCTCTGCAAATCTTTACGGTCTTGGATGGAGCTGCTCCCAAACCATGTTACGATGCATCTCGATGAGATGCTTTCTACAACGCATCTGTAGAAGATGGTGAGAGTTGTTGGGGACATGTGAACTTCCTAAGCCTTATAAGAAAGTAGAGGGATCGGTGGCTTTCTTGGCCATTGCTTCAATGTGGCTGTTCCAGGGCAAATTGCTGGTGAAATTTACTCCTCGGAAACTGAAGCTTTCGACCATCTCTACTTCAGTGACGCCAATGTACACGAGAGTATTTATTTCACAAAATGCTGGAGTAACTCAGCAGGTCAGGCAGCATCTCAGGAGAGAAGGAATGGGCGACGTTTCGGGTCAAGACCCTTCTTCAGACTGATGTCAGGGGGGTGGGACAAAGGAAGGATATAGGTGGAGACAGGAAGATAGAGGGAGAACTGGGAAGGGGGAGGGGAAGAGAGTAACTATCTAAAGTTGGAGAAGTCAATGTTCATACCGCTGGGCTGTCAGCTGCCCAAGCGAAATATGAGGTGCTGTTCCTCCAACTTCCGGCGGGCCTCACTTTGGCACTGGAGGAGCCATTTCCTTTCTTTTTCCTTTTCCTTTGTCTCGCCCCCCCCTGACATCAGTCTGAAGGAGGGTCTCGACAAGAAACTTCGCCCATTCCTTCTCTCCTGAGATACTGCCTGACCTGCTGAGTTACTCCATCATTTTGTGAAATAAATACCTTTGATTTGTACCAGCATCTGCAGTTATTTTCTTACACTCAATGTACATGAGGGTGTGTGTACCGCTTTGCATGTTAACAGGCAGTGGTCTACTCTGAACGTCCTGAAGACCCTAGGAGAGAAGATCCACTCGAATGGTTCCTTTGGCTGATTGTCTAAGTCCTCGGGCCAAATCAGCAGCACTCAGACTTGCCCCCTGACCTCACTCCCAGCGAACCAACCCTCAGCCCAAGTCGCTAGGGACGATCCAGCGAATTTGTGATTCACCTAATCATTTCCCTCCTTCCAGCCTCCAGATGGACCAAGTAAATAACTGGAAGATAATGCTGTAAGAAAATAACTGCAGATGCTGGTACAAATCGAAGGTATTTATTCACAAAATGCTGGAGTAACTCAGCGGGTCAGGCAGCATCTCAGGAGAGAAGGAATTGGTGACGATCAGTCTGAAGAAGGGTCTCGACCCGAAACGTCACCCATTCCTTCTCTCCTGAGATGCTGCCTGACCCGCTGAGTTACTCCAGCATTTTGTGAATAAAAGCCTTCGGAAGATAATGCTGGATCGCCCGCTGTTTGGCTGAACCAGCTGCCTCTCCACATCGCAACGCCTATCCTGGGCCAGGTTTCTACACCAGGACTGTATGGCAGGGATTCTTTGACAAGGCAAATGGACTTCAACACCAAAGAAGTTCTTTGTCGCTGATCATGCACTTAATCTATCTATCTTTATCCTCCCGTTCCATCAGCAGGATATAACCCCATACCTTTACATTTTCCCTCACTTCCCCAGTAGCCTTTATTGAGTCCATGCCATGGCTGCTATGAGGGGAGGTCTTCAACTGTGAACTCACCCCCCACAGTTGGTGTACCAGTGTGAGCGTAGCTGTGAGTTCTCCAATTCAACACCACATGTTGTCGCAAATCGACAGAGCGTTAGTTTAGTTTAGTTTAGTTTTGATACACCTCGCGGCAGCAGGCCCTTCGGCCCACTGAGGCCGTGTCGACCGGCGATCCCCACACATTAACACAAGCCTACACACACGAGGGACAATTTACACTTGTACCAAGTATACAAACTGAAGCCAATTAACCCACAAACCTGTACATCTTTAGAGTGTGGGAGGAAACCAAAGATCTCGGAGAAAACCCACCCGGTCACGGGGAGAACGTACAAACTCCGTACAGGCAAGCACCCGCAGTCGGGGTCAATTCCGGGTCTCAGGAGCTGTAAGGCAGCAACACTACCGCTGCGCCACCATCCCATCCTTATGGTTTTCAAGGGCTTTGCTGAACTTTGCTGGTTTACCAAGGGACCTTTTTGAAAGTCTCCTGAAGATCTAAACATACCACAATCACTGGTTTATTGTCACGTGTACCGGGGTACAGTGAAAATCTTTTGTTGCTTGCTGACCAGTCAGCGGAAAGACAATACATGATTACAATCGAGCCATTCACAGTGTACAGATACATGAGCAGGGAATAATGTTTAGTGCAAGGTAATTTTGGGGAGATTGAATGGAGGCTGGCACTGTACATTGGACATGTTTAACACATCAAAGAAGCTGAAACCCAATTTTGGGCCAATCAATATTCCTCGGTACTAGATTTTATCACACTTTTATATTTGGTTGATTAACTCCGTGTAAGCAAGTTCTTATGTAGCTGTTAGCAAAACAAATTCCGTACACGAGATTTCTCCTGAAATAATGTGACACCATTCTTTCACATTGTAACTGTACTTCATAATTTGATGTCAACAGTTGCTTCTTGCATTTATTTCAAGAGGGCTAGATGTCAACAGGGATGTAATGCTGAGGCTCTATAAGGCACTGGTCAGACCACATTTGGAGTATTGGGAGCAGTTTTGGGCCCCATATCGGAGGAAGGATGTGCTGGCGTTCCAGAGGAGTTTTACGAGAATGATCCCAGGGATGATTAGGTTAACATATGATGAGCGTTTGACAGCATTGGGCCTATACACGCTAGAGTTTAGAAGGATGAGGGGGGGACCTCATTGAAACTTACCGAATAGTGAAAGACCTGGATGGAGTGAATGTGGAGAGGGTATTTCCACTAGTGGAAGAGTCTAGGACCAGAGGCCACAGCCTCAGAATAAAAGGACGTACTTTTAGAAAGGAGATGATGAGGAATTTATTTAGTCAGAGGGTGGTGAATCTGTGGGATTTATTGCCACAGAATGCAATGGATATTTTTAAGGTGGAGATTGATAGATTCTTGATTAGAACAGGTGTCAGGGGTTATGGGGAGAAAGCAGGAGAATGGGATTGAGAGGGAAAAGGGAGATCAGCCATGATTGAATGGCAGAGTAGATTTGATGGGCCAAATGGCCTAATTCTGCTCCGTTCACTTATGAATTTATGAACTTATTTTCTGAGGAACTTTTAGGCTACTCTTAATCTCCACTCTCAACCAGTGTCTTCACGATTATGGTGGAAAGATTAAAAAATGCTAAAAATGATGAACGGAATATATTTTTATTTTGTCGGCATTTTTGATTTCTCCATCTGTTTCTTGGTTATTCTCCCTGGATTATCTGCTGTTACTGGTTAAAGAGGGACAGAATGTATGTCTACTTTAAATTGGCAGTTGTCTTTGAGAATGTCCCTCAAGTCAGTGCCTATTCTGAACTGTTCACCTGAGATTAATCTCTAAACAATACAACGTGCCTGAAGCCCTTCTTCAAAAGCTTTAAATCTGTATCACTAAAGAAAGATAAGGACTGAAGGAAATAGAAATAAAAGTGTTGTCCAGTCAATGGGAAATGTAATCTGTCGAAAAATCATCTCTACTGATTGCTATACCATTTGTTAGAAGGTGAAAAGCTGAAGAAAAACAATGATAAGAATGGAAGACAAAATGGAAAACTTCAGAATCAGAATCAGAATCAGAATCGCCTTTATTGCCATCCAAAAAACAAGTATTTTGGACACAATTCCGTTACCCACAGTCCAACAATAAGAGCAATAAAAATAAGCAATTACACACACAACCAAAAAACAACACAAAACAAAAAAAAGAAACATCCATCACAGTGAGTCTCCTCCAGTCACCTCCTCACTGTGTTTTAAAACTGTTACAATTTGTTTCATTGGGTTGTTTAAATTAATACTGACGAGCTAACTAAATTATTGCATCGTATGGGAGGCGCATTCCCAATCTCGTTGTACCCCTCTACAATGACAATAAAGATATATAGTATTGTATTGTATTGTATTGTATTGTTCCCAATGTTGGGGGAATCCAGAACAAGGGGCCACAGTTTAAGAATAAGGGGTAGGCCATTTAGAACGGAGATGAGGAAGAACTTTTTCAGTCAGAGAGTGGTGAAGCTGTGGAATTCTCTGCCTCAGAAGGCAGTGGAGGCCAGTTCGTTGGATGCTTTCAAGAGAGAGCTGGATAGAGCTCTTAAGGATAGCGGAGTGAGGGGGTATGGGGAGAAGGCAGGAACGGGGTACTGATTGAGAGTGATCAGCCATGATCGCATTGAATGGCGGTGCTGGCTCGAAGGGCTGAATGGCCTACTCCTGCACCTATTGTCTATTGTCTATTGTCTATTGTCTATTGATGGAAGGCCAGAATGTCTTTTCTCTTCCCCTGCCGTCTTCTCCCGCGGTCAGCCTGTTGAAGTTGCCATGTTCCAGGCCGCGCCGGACGGTGAAAGGTCCGCAGCAGGCCGACCCAAGTCCCGCGACTCGGGGCGGGCGAAGACGCTGCCGCTGCACGTCGGGGCAGTGAAGGTGAAGAAGCCGGCACTTGGTAACCACTGGCTCACAATCAAATTTAACTAATAAATTAATACTGTCTCATTTCAAATATTTTTTTCTTTTTTCTTCTACCCATTATAGACAATAGACAATAGGTGCAGGAGGAGGCCATTCGGCCCTTCGAGCCAGCACCACCATTCAATGTGATCATGGCTGATCATTCTCAATCAGTACCCCGTTCCTGCCTTCTCCCCATACCCCCTGACTCCGCTATCCTTAAGAGCTCTATCTAGCTCTCTCTTGAATGCATGCAGAGAATTGGCCTCCACTGCCTTCTGAGGCAGAGAATTCCACAGATTCACAACTCTCTGACTGAAAAAGTTTTTCCTCATCTCAGTTCTAAATGGCCTACCCCTTATTCTTAAACTGTGGCCCCTTGTTCTGGACTCTCCCAACATGGGATCGATGGTCAGTGCAGACTCAGTGGGCCGAAGGGCCCGTTTTCATACTGCATCCCTAAAACTAAACTAAACAGCAGTTCGTTCATGGCCTTGTGCCTCTCTACAAAATAAATACTTTGAAATCAGTTTAAAGGCAGCACGGTACCGCAGCGTTTGAGTTGCTGCCTTACAGCGCTTTCAGCGCCAGAGACACGGGTTCGAATCCGACTACGGGTGCTGTCTGTACGGGGTTTGCAGGTTCTCCCCGTGACCGCGTGGGTTTTCCCCCTAGATCTTTGGTTTCCTCCCAAACTCCAAAGACATACAGGTTTCTAGGCTAATTAGCTTGGTATCAATGTAAATTGTCCCCAGTATAATGTTAATATGCAGGGATCTCTGTTCGGTGCGGACTCAGTGGGCTAAAGGGCCTGTGTCTCTAAAACTAAACTTTAAACTAAACTAAAAGTGCTTTAATCGTGTATTTTATTGGCATTAACATTTCCATTTCAAACAACTGATCAAACAGCATAGAACACAGAACAGTACAACACAAGAACAGGTCCTTCAACCCACAGTGCCTGTGCCGAACGTGATGCCAAGGCCAACTCGTATCTGCCTGCACATAATCCATATCCCTTCATTCCCTGCAGATCCATATGCTATCCAAACGTCTCTGCAATACCATTGTCATATCTCTCTCCTTCACCAACCACGGCAGTGCATTCCAGGCCCTCACCACCCTCTGTGTAAAAACCTGCCCTGCACATATCCTTTAAACTTTGCCCCTATCACCTCAAAGCTATGCCCTGTAGTATTAGATTTTTCCATCCTGGGAGAAAGGTTCTGACTGTCTATCCCATCTAAGCTTCTCATCATTTTATTTACTTCCAGCAGGTCTCCCCGCAACCTCCAGCAATCCGGGGAAAACAATCCAGGTCTCTCCAACCTCTCCCTATAGCTAATACCCTCTAATCCAGGCAAGGTTCTGATAAACCTCCTCCGCACCCCTCTCCAAAGCTTCCACAATTGTCCCTGTAATGGGACAATTGTCCCTGTAATTGTCCCTGCAATTGTCCCTGTAATGCAAACTGCATGCACAATTCCAAATGCCTAAAATTCAATCCTTTGCCACTGCCCTCTGTCTCCTGCCTTCAAGCCAACCTTGTGTGCAATTGGCGAGCTTGCTCTAGGTCCCTGGTGATCTCGTCTTTCAGACCTGCTGACCATCTGGTAGCTTGGCAAAAGCCGTGCTAAGTTCCATGTAGACAATGTCACCTGTACTGTCCCAGTCAACCTTCATGGTTACCTCTTCAAAAAACTCAATCACATTTTTGTCAGACAGGATTCCCCCATGCACATGGCCATGCTGACTAACCCTAATCAGTCTTTGGCTCACCAAATACATATCAATCCTGCCTCTCAGAATCTGCTCCAATAACTTACCCACTACCGATGTTTGGCTCACCACTACGTACCTTTCCTTGCAACTTTTCTTAAACAGAGGTTTGACAATTTGCAGGCCCCACACCTAGGTAGGGCACTTCAAGCAGGCATAAGCCATATCTATCAATAACCTATCTTTGGCTTGGCAATCCTCATCGTATCCTAAACACACGCATGACTTTCACTTGCAGAAACATCTGCTAAATGGGGGCGCATTTGTTCAATTTTACTTAAAATATCTCTAAATGCATTGATTTATATTCTCTGTAGACTTGAGAACTGAGCGATTTTAAATGCTTATTGAAACCGATGAGCAGTGCTCGGCCCAAGAGGGTTTTGAGGAAATCTGCTGAAAACTAAGACCAAATTGGTCTCTGCCACCATTAATAGCAGCCCCGCTTGAAATGGATTCCACCAGCTGCCGGTCCATTGTGCTAACAGCCTCATCTTCTCGTGGGAGCTTCTCTTGCTGGTTAACCATCTATGCGGCTTATTATCAAATTCTTTTTGAATTCGTGATATTTAATATTGAACAGTCTGCCTTCCTCCACCATCTGGTCACTTACTCAAAGAGGTCAATTAATTTCATGAAGCTGGATTTACGCAATGTTTACGGAGATGGTCGACATTTCCATCGGCACGCGCATCGCCAACAACCTAACGTGGTCCCTTCACGTCCCTGCGGTATTCAAGAGAGCACATCAACGTCTTGCTTTCTTCGGCATCTGAGAAGAAGCAGGCAGTCCTCCAGGACTCTCTCAAACTTCTACAGATGACTTGTAGAACGTATTCTGACGGATGGACGCCTGGTACGGCAAATGCTCTTCTCTTGACCACGGACATTTAGGGCATCACAGCAATGCAGCTGGTGACAATAGACAATACACAATAGGTGCAGGAGGAGGTCATTCAGCCCCTCGAGCCAGCACCGCCATTCAATGTGATCATGGCTGATCATTCTCAATCAGTACCCCGTTCCTGCCTTCTCCCCATACCCCCTGACTCCGCTATCCTTAAGAGCTCTATCTAGATCTCTCTTGAAAGCATTCAGAGAATTGGCCTCCACTGCCTTCTGAGGCAGAGAATTCCACAGATTCACAACTCTCTGACTGAAAAAGTGTCTCCTCATCTCCGTTCTAAATGGCCTACCCCTTATTTTAAACTGTGGCCCCTGGTTCTGGACTCCCCCAACATTGGGAACATGTTTCCTGCCTCTAACGTGTCCAACCTCCTAATAATCTAATACGTTTCGATAAAATTCCCTCTCATCTTTCTAAATTCCAGTGTATACAAGCCTAGTCGCTCCAGTCTTTCAACATACAACAGTCCCGCCATTCCGGGAATTAACCTAGTAAACCTACGCTGCACGCCCTCAATAGCAAGAATATCCTTCCTCAAATTTGGGGACCAAAACTGCACACAGTACTCCAGGTGCAGTCTCACTAGGGCCCTGTACAACTGCAGAAGGACTTCTTTGCTCCTATACTCAACTCCTCTTGTTATGAAGGCCAACATGCCATTGGCTTTCTTTACTGCCTGCTGTACCTGCATGCTTCCTTTCAGTGACTGATGCACTAGGACACCCAGATCTCGTGGTACGTTGGTGGAGCTGCTGCCTCACAGCGCCAGAGACCCGAGTTTAATCCTGATCTCAGGTGCTGTCTGCGTGGACATTTGCACATTTTCCCGAGGACAACATGGGTTCCTCCAGGTGTTCTGATTTCCTCTAATATCTCAAAGACATGCAGATTTGTACATAGAACATAGAACAGCACAGGCCCTTCAGCCCACAATGTTTGTGTTGAACCTGATGCCAACAACAAGTCTTATCTGCCTTCATATAATCCATTTCCCTTCATTCCCTGCATAATCCTATGGCTCTCCAATAGTCTATAAAATGCCACTATATCATCAGCCTCCATCACCACCCCTGGCAACACATTCCAAGCATTCACCACTCTCCCTGTATAAACGTGCATTGTACATCCCCTTTAAACGTTGCCCCACTTACCATAACGCTATGCTTCCTCTTCTATTTAATTTTTCCATCCTGGGGAAAGGGCTCTGACTGTCAACACTATCAATGCTTCTCATAATTGTATATACTTCTATCAAGTCAGACTGAAGAAGGGTCTCGACCCGAAACGTCACCCATTCCTTCTCACCAGAGATGCTGCCTGACCCGCTGAGTTACTCCAGAATTTTGTGTCTAACTTCGATTTAAACCAGCATCTGCACTTCCTTCCTACACATCATTCCGGTGAATCTCCTCTGCACCCTTTTCCAAAACCTCCACACCCTTCCTGTAATGGGGTGACCAGAACTGCACATGATACTCTAAATGCAGCTGAACCAAAGTCCTGTAAAGCTGCATCATGACTTTCTGATTCATACTTAATGGCCTGACCAAAGAAGGAAAGTACAGTACAGTACAGTACAAAACTTTATTGTCATTCGGTACAAGTACCGAACGAAATTACAGCAGTCACAAAACACAACAAAAAAAAGAAAAAAAGAACACAGGACACACGACCCCAAGACAAACATCCATCACAGTGAGTCCAAACACCCCCTCACTGTGATGGAAGGCAACAAAACTTCCACTCTCTTCCCCCCACGCCCACGGACAGGCAGCTCGACCCCTACCGAGGCGACCGACCCGCACAGCCCCCGCAAGGGGATGGAAGGCCCCGCGGCCGAGCCGCACCGGGCACTGAAACGTCCCGCGGCCGAGCCGCGCCGGCGATGTTAAGTCCCGCGGCCGAGCCGTGCTGGCGATGTTAAGTCCAGCGGCCGAGCCGCGCCGTGCGATGGAAGACCCCGCGGCCGAACCGGGTGCTGAACCGTTCCGCGGCCGAGCGCTGAGACGTCCCGTGGCTGTACTGGGCGATGGAAGGCCCCGCGGCCGAGCCGCGCCGGGCACTGTTAGGTCCCGCGGCCGAGCCGCGCCGGCGATGCTAAGTCCAGCGGCCGAGCCACGCCGGGCGATGGAAGGCCCCACGGGCGATGGAAGGCCCCGCGGCCGAGCTGCGCCCCGGGGAAGAGACCTAATAAAAGAAAGGTTTCCCCCACCCCACATACACAGCCAAAAACAGAAACAAAAACCAACCCAACACCGACACACAAACAAAAAAAAAGGAAAAAATACAGGCAGACTGCCAGAGAGCCACAGCGGTTAGGCGCAGCTAAACTAAACTAAAAGTATACCATATGCATTCTTTACCAGACTGTCCACTTTTGTTGCCACTTTCAGTGAGTTCTAAGCATGGCCACCAAGATCCCTCCAGACATGTATTGTAGGCTAATTGGCCTCTGTAAATAGCCCTGAGTGTGTAGAGAGTGAATTTATTCATCTCACATCAATGGCCAAAATCACCTTCACATTTCCTACAAGACACACACACTCTCCACCAGCAAGTTGGTCTTATCTCTCCTTATAACTAATACCATCCAATACAGGCAGCATTCTAGTAGACCTCTGAAGGACCCTCTCCAAAGTTACCACATCCTTCCTGTTATGGGGTGACACAATGGAGCAGCAGTAGAGCTTCTGGTTCACAGTCCCAGAGACCTGGGTTCGATCCTAACCACGGGTGCTGTCAGCACGGAGTTTGTACGTTCTCCCTGTGACCTTGTGGGGCTTCTCCGGGTGCTCGGGTTTCCTCACACACTCCAAAGACATGCAGGTTTGTAGGTCAGTTGGCTTCTGTAAGTTGTCCCCAGTGTTTGGGTGATCGTTGGTTGGCGTGGAAACGGTGGGTGGAAGGGTTCCCTCAACTAAACTAAACTAAGCTAACTCACTTTGTTTATCAATAGCTCTGTGGGAGCAGAGGCTGATGAAAGATGCAGCACTGTTAAACCCAGAGCAGTACAATTCTGGGCACATCATCTCCTCAGCGTTGGCAACTTCATCTCAGCTTCAGGCAGAGTTTTAAGCCTCCCTTGCTCTTTTTTTTCTTTCTGGCATAAATGATGTCAAGAGAAAACATCAAGACATGCAAATTTCACCTGGAGTGAAACTGTGCTGGAGTAATAAAGAACATTTCTTAACTACTAGGAAAGCAACCAGTTTTACCAATACAGTTTCCCCTGGATGGTTGTGAGTATAAGAACTAGTTTTGATGGGGCAGCTTGGTCAGTATGGAGGATCTGGCCCCAAAGGACTGTTTCCATGCTGTATGACAAAGTCATAGAGTCATATAATACAGAAACGGGCCTTTTGGTCATACTCTTCCAGGGCCTTTTGGTCCAAAATGCCCTGTCTCAACTAATATTATTTGCCCATGTTTCGCCATGCAAAAGGTACATTCAAGTTTATTTTGTTATCCACAATTAGACTTGTGACCATAAAGATGACCTTCTCCATGTGCTTTGACTGCTTTGTTCATGAAAATCAAGGTCATGGTGACAGAATCAGGGACCGCTTTTTCCCAGCTGTTATCAGGCAACTGAATCATCCTACCACAACCAGGAGAACAGTGCCGAACTACTATCGACCTCATCGGAGACTCTCGGACTATCCTTGATCGGACTTTGCTGGCTTTACCTTGCACTAAATGGCTCGGTTATAATCATGTCTTGTCTTTCTGAACGCAACAAAAGCATTTCCCTGCACCGAGACAGGTGAGAGTCCAGATAGGCCACAGGGGTGGGAAGGGTGAGAAGGGAGGGGGTTCATTGGGGACAAAGGGGTGGAGGATTTTGGGGGTGGGGGAGGGAGGTCAAGAAACATAAAGATAGTTCTGCTATAAGGCGATAGATGCAATCCGAAGTCTACGTTATGGTAGAATTACCTCTAACTACATTGAAAAGAATTATTTCTCAGCAGCGGGAGCATTGCTGGATGTTGATGGGTGGGTAGACACAAAATGCTGGAGGAACTCAGCGGGCCAGGCAACATCTCTCGAGAAAAGGGATCGGGCGGGGGCTTCAGAAGTCTGAAGAAGGGTCTCGACCCGAGATGTCACCCAGCAAAGTCCGATCAAGGATAGTCCGAGAGTCTCCGATGAGGTCGAAAGACGTCCACCCATTCCTTCTCTCCAGAGATGCTGCCCGTCCCACTGAGCATCTCTCCAGCATTTTGTGTCCATCTTCCTAAAAAAACCTTGTGTTGTTAGAAAATTGCGTTAATAAGACAATTGTGTCAGTTGGGGAAAGGGGCTTTGGACTTGGAGAGTTTCAGACTTGCAATAACAAAGTTATTTTTCCTACAAGATTTCCAAAAGTAAAGGTCTTTTCAATCGCAATGTTGATTTTTGCTACTGCAAGCAACAGATACTGAAGATTGTTTGTTGCATTGTTGAATAGAATAAAAATCCACCTGTCAGTAGAAGCAATTGTCAACTTCAGTGGCCACCCGTCATGAACTATCATCTGTGCTTATAAGAGACAATGCTGTCTGATTCTTGTGTGGATGTTACATAAAATCCAAGAGATCTTTTTTATCTGCTGGCCAATTTCCTAAGTAACTTTTAAGTGGTTTTCTAGTTCTAGATAGAAATCACCTTCTAGCAAATTCTGCCCATGTGATATAAATACTGTTCCCTGATTCATGACTCACTTTATATCCAATTTGTGCTATGGAACAATATGGATGTAACATGATGGAAACACATTAGAGTAGAATTACCTGTATCTACAATGAAAAGAATCATTTTTCAGCAAAGGGTGTGATGCTGGATGTTGAATGAATGGGTAGACACAACCTGCAGGAGTAACTCAGTGGGTCAGGCAGCATCTCTGGGGAACGTGGATAGGTGGCTTCAGCAATCTGAAGAAAGGTCTCGACCCGAAACGTCACCTATCCATGTTCTCCGGAGATGCTGCCTGACCCGCTGAGTTACTCCAGCACTCTGAGAAACGTCACCTATCCATGTTCTCCAGAGATGCTGCCTGACCCGCTGAGTTACTCCAGCACTCAGTGAAACGTCACCTCTCCATGTTCTCCAGAGATGCTGCCTGACCCGCTGAGTTACTCCAGCACTCAGTGAAACGTCACCTCTCCATGTTCTCCAGCGATGCTGCCTGACCCGCTGAGTTACTCCAGCACTCAGTGAAACGTCACCTCTCCATGTTCTCCAGAGATGCTGCCTGACCCGCTGAGTTACTCCAGCACCCTGTGAAACGTCACCTATCCATGTTCTCCAGAGATGCTGCCCGACCCGCTGAGTTACTCCACCATCTTTGGTATAAACCAGCATCTGCAGTTCCTTCTTTTTACATTATATATGTTGAATGAATTGGTTTGGACTGGTGAGTCGGGGGGTACTTCAGTGTGGAGCTGAGTAGTCTGGTCGGAAACAGTGCTAGCGGGAACTTACAGTAATCTTTGTGCATGGGGAAGAATGGAGCAGTCCAAGGTTGCAGCCCAGATCATTGCAGAGATGGAGTATTGTGTACAGTTTTGGTCTCCTAATCTGACGAAAGACATTCTTGCCATAGAGGGAGTACAGAGAAGGTTCACCAGATTGATCCCTGGGATGGCGGGACTTTCATATGAGGAAAGGCTGGATAGACTGGGCTTGTACTCGCTGGAATTTAGAAGACTCAGGGGGGATCTTATAGAAACATATAAAATTCTTAAGGGGTTGGAGAGGCTAGATGCGGGAAGATTGTTCCCGATGATGGGGGAGTCCAGAACCAGGGGTCACAGCTTAAGGATAAGGGGGAAGTCTTTTAGGACCGAGATGAGAAAACATTTCTTCACACAGAGAGTGGTGAGTCTGTGGAATTCTCTGCCACAGAAGGTAGTTGAGGCCAGTTCATTGGCTATATTTATGAGGGAGTTAGATTTGGCCCTTTTTGCTAAAGGGATCAGGGGGTATGGAGAGAAGGCAGGTACAGGATACTGAGTTGGATGATCAGCCATGATCATATTGAATGGCGGTGCAGGCTCGAAGGGCCGAATGGCCTACTCCTGCACCTATTTTCTATGTTTCTATGTTTCTATGTTTCTATGTTTCTATGTTTCTATGTTTCTATGTTTCTATGTGTGCACAGCCTCTGAGTGGCTGTAATTTGAGGAAGCTTGCAGTGCAGACATACAGTATCTCCATGTCTTCTCTACCTGTAGCTATGGGCTGAAAGACATGTTGTCAAAAGTGTTCTCTCCTTGAGAATGCAGCTTCAGAGATGTACCTCATTCAGCAAAGGGCAGTAGACTGGGCTATGTTGCAGCTATATGCAGCAGCTGACAACTAATAGTTCAGTTTAGTTTATTGTCACGTGCACCGGTACAGAAGGAGGTCTCGATGCAAAACGTCACTTTTTTTTTAGTTTAGTTCAGTTTCTTTTGGTTCATTGCTGTCCGAGGTACAGAATTCAGAATTCAGAATTACCTTTATTTGTCATCCAAAACCCAGGTCTTTTGGATGTGATTTCGTCACCCACAGTCGAACAATAAGAGCAATAAAATAAGCAA
The DNA here is from genome assembly GCF_053455715.1 of Rhinoraja longicauda. Lineage (NCBI taxonomy): Eukaryota > Metazoa > Chordata > Chondrichthyes > Rajiformes > Arhynchobatidae > Rhinoraja > Rhinoraja longicauda. Next base: position 7,839,455 of record NC_135955.1, read on the forward strand.
ATTACACAACCACAACCAACACAAAACACCAAACAAAAAGAAACATCCATCACAGTGAGTCTCCTCCAGTCACTTCCTCACTGTGATGGAAGGCCAGAATGTCTTTTCTCTTCCCCTGCCGTCTTCTCCCGCGGTCAGGCTGTTGAAGTTGCCACGTTCCAGGCCGCGCCGGACGGTGAAAGGTCCGCAGTGGGCTGACCCAAGCCCCGCGATCCGCGGCGGGCGAAGAAGCTGCCGCTGCCGCTGCACATCGGGGCGGTCGTGGCTCCCGACATTGAAACCCCCGCCGAGCAGAGAAAAATTCTGCGCCCTATTTCAGGCCGCGCCGGAGGGTGAAAGGTCCACAGCGGGCCGACCCAAGCCCCGCGATCCGGGGCGGGTGAACATGCTGCTGCTGCCGGAGCTCGCGATGTCGGCATCCACGCGGCCCGAGCCGAAGCCTCCGAAGGCGAGTCGCAGCCGCTCCCGCAGCCTCCGAAGACAGCCGGCTCCGCTGATGGTAAGTCTGGTCCGTGGGCTCCGTGAACCAGAGCTCCAGGTGGTCCCAGGTGGAGGCCACCAACTCCAGGTGTTTGGCCGATGGTAGGCCGCAGCGGGAACGGAGACATGACCCAGAAAAAAGGTCAGGTCTCCGTTCGGAAGGGACAAATTTACAATTTTACAGTCCCCCCCCCCACCCCACACACACATAGTACACAACCACAAAAAAACGCGACATCACATCTACAATTAAGACAAGAAAACAACAAAAACACAAAGACAAACGGACCGCAGGTAAGCCGCAGCTGCTAGGGCAGCGCCGCCATTTTGTGGATACCAGTCGTTGCATTCTATCCAGTCAGCGAAAAGGCCATACATGATTACAATCAAGCCATGAGATGCTGCCTAACCTGTTGAGTTACTTCAGCACTTGGTGTCCTTTTGGCTCTTAAAGAGCTGGCCATGCTGATTGCACACTGATTGCTACAAGCTGATAATACACCACGTCAGTAGCGAATGCTGTGCACAACCTTTTCATTTTCAGTGCTGTATTAACAGGCAGCCTTGAAGCAAACATCTGTGACTTTTGCAAACAGCATTAGATTAATCCTCAATGCCGGTTTAACACCGAAGGAACAGTACAAATCTTGAAGGGCCTGTCCCACTTAGGTGATTTTTTTAGGCGACTTCCGGCGACTGTAATAGTCGCAGCAGGTCGCTGAAAAAACGGCGACTGGACCCCCCCTACGACAGTGTCTACGACAAGTTACAACAACCTACCACCTGGCCGACGTCAAGCTACCGACAACCAGCGACCCAATCGTCGCGAACTAGGACGTCCACCTACGACCGCACCCACGACAAGCTACGACGACACCTATGACAGCCTACGACTACACAGGCGACAACTGAGGTCAACCTACGTCCACCCGGGACAAGCTCCGGCAAGCTGCGACCCTGAAGACTGAAGACAACTGAAGACAATTCACGTCATTCTGTCCTCCAAAACAATGGAATCCCCCAGTTTCCCTATACAAGGGGGTGTAGGGTAGGGTGTCCAATCATTCTGCATCATGATGTTTTGAAAGTGATGCCGTGAGAAGCTACTCTGAAATACAATAACGTCATACATCAATTTTCCGACAAAATGTCAAGAATTTCCTTTATTGATATTGAAACAAACAAAATGATTTAAAAGGTTCATAAGAACATACAGCAGTGCATATAAAAATATTGTAATAAACTTCAATAAATTGCAATAAACTTCAAACTTCAAACATTAAAATTCAAACTTCAAACGTGGCGGCACGGTGGCGCAGCGGTAGAGTTGCTGCCTTTCAGCGAATGCAGCGCCGGAGACTCAGGTTCGATCCTGACTACGGGCGCCATCTGTACGGAGTTTGTACGTTCTCCCCGTGACCTGCGTGGGTTTTCTCCGAGATCTTCGGTTTCCTCCCACACTCCAAAGACGTGCAGGTATGTAGGTTAATTGGCTGGGTTAATTAAATGTAAAAATTGTCCCTAGTGTGCGTAGGGTAGTGTTAATGTGCGGGGATCGCTGGGCGGCGCGGACCCGGTGGGCCGAAGGGCCTGTTTCCGCGCTGTATCTCTAAATCTAAAAACAGAATACAAGTGCCACGGAGGCGCCACTGACGTAGCCTGGCGTAGCTAGCCGCGTCAACTGTCGCCGATGGTAGCCAGGTGTCGTAGGTTGCCGTAGGTTGTCCCTGGTGTGGTCGTAGGTTGTCGCTGGTGTGGTCATACCTTGTCGTCGGTATGGTCGTACACTTTCGTAGATTGCCGCCGATATAGGCATACGTGGACTTCATTCACCAGCATCGCGACTGGCTATTGTAGCCTGACTTCTGTGGACTTGGGTTTTCCCAATGCCTGTCGCAACTTGACTTCTGTACCTGTCGCCGGTTGACGTAGCTGGACGTAGGTAGTCGCCAATGAAATTCACCAAATTCACCACCGGCGACAACCTACGTCACCTGGCGACAACCTACGACAGCGCCTACGCCAGGAGACGTCAAGCTATGATCATTGGCGTCAAACCCACTGTCGCCGAAAAATGTTCAACATTCTGAAAATCCAGCGGTGACCAGAAAGACGCTACGACTCTCTGGAGACGACTCACGGCCGTACAGGCGGCACCCCGGAGACCGTGTGGTGACAGACTAGTCGCCTGTAGTCGCCTAAACAATCGCCTGAGTGGGACAATGGTTTTAGCCTCCAGCACTAAACTCTTCCTTGGCCAATGGCTCCAAGCTCTTCACTGATCCGAGATTTAAGCGAGCATGATATAGCATTCCAGATTGAACTGTGATTCTACCTCAATACTTCGCCTTTTATAAAACAGCCAACTGCATAATATTGTCCATCACACTCTCCTTAGCTCATAAAGTCATAAGTAATAGGAGCAGAATTAGGCCATTTGGCCCATCAAGTCTACTCCGCCATTCAATCATGGCTGATCTATCTCTCCCTCCTAACCCCATTCTCCTGCCTTCTCCCCATAATCTCTGACAACCGAAGGTATCACAAAATGCTGGAGTAACTCAGCAGGTCAGGCAGCGTCTCTGGAGAGAAGGAATGTATGATGTTTTTCGGGTCGAGACCCTTCTTCAGACATTATTCAGACATTCCTTCTCTCCAGAGATGCTGCATGACCTGCTGAGTTACTCCAGCATTTTGTGATACCTTTGACTTGTACCTGCATCTGCGGTTATTTTCCTACGTCTCTGACACATGTACTGATCAAGAATCGATCTATCTCTGCATTAAAAATATCCACTGACTTGGCCTCCACAGCCTTCTGTGGCAAAGAATTACGCAGATTCACGAACTCTCTGACTAAAGAAATGTCTCCTCATCTCTTGCTTCATCTCACCTGCTGCTGAAACACACATCCATGCCTTGGTTATCATTAGATTCAACTGTATGAATATTTCCTGGGCCAGCATCCCTCTTTTCACCCTCCATTAAAACTGAATTTATCAAAAATTCTGCTAACTTGCAGTTCACCCGTGAGTGCCAATCACCCAAGGACCTGTCTGGTCACTCGATGCGTTAGCCCCTGTTCCAGAAGTACCTCGGTTTTAAACTCCATATCTTTGGATTGCAATCATTGCATGGCCTCGTTCCTCCCGGTCACCGTGATCTCCTCCGGCTGGACAACAATGTGAAATCTCAAACGCCAAGGACTGCAGCCGCTGCCAGCAGGAGAATCCTGACCCACAACGTCACCTATCCTTTTTCTCCAGAGGTGCTGCTTGACCCGCTGAGATACTCTGTGTTTGAGACACTTTGTGTCTATCTGCAGAAAACACATCGCTGGGCAATGCAGATCTCGACCCGAAACCCTGTTTATTCCTTTCCTCCACTCTGGCCCCTACAGATGCTGCGTGACCTGCTGTGTTCCTCCAGCAGTTTTGTTTAGTTTTAGTTTAGTTTAGAGATACAGCGCGGAAACAGGCCCTTCGGCCCACCCGGTCCGCACCGACCAGCGACCCACGCTCATTAACACCACCCTTCACACATGAGGGACAATTTTTACATTTATACCAAGTCAATTTAACCTACAAAACCTTTCCTCCACTCTGGCCCCTACAGATGCTGCTTGACCCGCTGAGATACTCCGTCTGTCTTTGGAGTGTGGGAAGAAACCGAAGATCTCGGAGGAAAGCCACGCAGGTCATGGGGAGAACGTACAAACTCCGTACAGGCCAGCACCCGTAGTCTGGATCGAACCCGGGTCTCTGGTGCTGTAAGGCAGTAGCTTTACCGCTGCGCCACCGTGCCACTGTTGTTTTCTTTGCTCCAAATGTGAAATCTCTGCTTTTCAAAAAAAGTTCTCCCTTTGGCACTTCCTGCAATCATCACCTCGTCCATCCTCACTGTTGGCTCTGCCCCCAGCTCCCTACCATGAAACCTACCACATTGAACATGTTTTTGGTCAGTTGTCGGGTGGTAGGTTATACAGTGTGGAAACAGGCCATTTGGCCCAGCAAGTATATAAAAGGTTATGAGAGTTGGGGGAGTCCAGAACAAGGGGCCACAGTTTAAGAATAAGGGGTAGGCCATTTAGAACGGAGATGAGGAAGAACTTTTTCAGTCAGAGAGTGGTGAAGGTGTGGAATTCTCTGCCTCAGAAGGCAGTGGAGGCCAGTTCGTTGGATGCTTTCAAGAGAGAGCTGGATAGAGCTCTTAAGGATAGCGGAGTGAGGGGGTATGGGGAGAAGGCAGGAACGGGGTACTGATTGAGAGTGATCAGCCATGATCGCATTGAATGGCGGTGCTGGCTCGAAGGGCTGAATGGCCTACTCCTGCACCTATTGTCTATTGTCTATTGTCTATTGAGAGGTGTAGACAGGGTTGACGGTCAGAACTTTTTTCTCAGGGTGGAAAGGTCAAGTATTAGAGGGAATAACTTTAAGGAAAGTGGGGCAACGTTTAAAGGAGATGTGCACAGAGAGGGTTTTTTTAACAGTGGTGCCTGGAATCCACTGCCAGCAGTGATGGTGGGGAGCAGATACAGTGGTGGCATTTAAAAGCTTTCAGACCGGCATCAGGATATGCGGGGAATAGAGAGATATGGATCACATGCAGTCAGATGAGATTTGTTTACCTTGGCATTATATTTGACGCAGACATTAAGGGCCAAAGGATATGTTCCTGTGTTGTATTATTTTATATTCAATGTTCTATGTCCACACCAGCCAAAGGTCCCCTGTCTGTATTGATCCCTTCTTCCAACACTTGGCCTGTAGCCTTCTACGCCAAAGCAATTTGAGTGCTCAGAAAGATACTCATTAAATACTTTCAGCAACTCCACCTTCACCACTCTCTATGGCAGTACATTCTAGTTCCCCATCACTCTCTGGGTGAAGAAGGTCCCCTTCCAATCCCCTCTAAAACTGTTGCCCCTTCCCCTAAATCTATGTGCACTCGTTTTATCTATCTTCATCTACTTCCACAAAGGCTTTAGGTGGTGTGGTGGCAAATCTTTTTAACGAAAGGTTTTGTGAAACATATTGGTTTGTTTTTGCCAGATTCAAGCAACTGCGTGCATTTGATGTTGTCAATGTCGTGGCCACACATTGCTTTCACTGTGTACTTTGCTGCATACTCACATTGCCCTGCACTGCCGAGTTGTGTTGACTCTGGGTTGTCCGACGTTCGGCATGTTCGAATCCACCTGGCGCAAGAGTTGCAATTCTAATTTTTCCGACATAATTTCCTTAGTTGAGCAGCACGTGAGGATCAAAAGGGAAGTTGGCCAACAACAAGCATGGTAGCGCAGCGGTAGAGTTGCTGCTTTACAGCGAATGCAGCGCCGGAGACTCAGGTTCGATCCTGACTACGGGTGCTGCACTGTAAGGAGTTTGTACGTTCTCCCCTTGACCTGCGTGGGTTTTCTCCGAGATCTTCGGTTTCCTCCCACACTCCAAAGACGTACAGGTATGTAGGTTAATTGGCTGGGTAAATGTAAAAATTGTCCCTAGTGGGTGTAGGATAGTGTTAGTGTATGGGGATCGCTGGGCGGCACGGACTTGGTGGGCCAAAAAGGCCTGTTTCCGGCTGTATATATATGATATGATATGAAGTACACCTTGGATGTTTAGTGTAGATGTTCCAGATCATGGGCACCCAGGCAGCGGAAAGCAGAGCGAACAATGAAGAGGTGACGATGGTGGCACAGTGGCGCAGCTGGTAGGGCTACTGCCTCATAGCGCTAGAGACCCGAGTTCGATCCTGATCTTGGGTGCAGTATGTGGAGTTCGCATGTTCTCCCTGTGACCGCACGTTTCTTCCAGGTGTTCTGGTCTCCTCCCACAAAGATGTGCAAGTTTGTAGGTTAATTACCCTCTGTAAAGTTTCAGATTTAGTTGTTATTTCTAGCTTAGTTCATTGTCATGTGTACTGAGGTAGAGTGAAAATCTTTCCTTGCGTGCTAACCAGTCAGGGAAAAAACTATGCATGATTACAATCGAGCCATCCACCGTGTGCAGATGCACGATAAAGGGACTAACATTTAGTGCGAGATAAAGTCCAGTAAAGTCCGATTAAAGATATCCCGAGGGTCTCCAGTGAGGCAGATGTCTCAGGAAAGCTCTCTACTTGTTGATAGGTGGGATCAGTTGCTTGATAACAGTTGGGAAGACACTGTCCCTGAATTTGGAGGTGTGCATTTTCACACCTGTGCACCTCTTGCCTGATGGGAGAGGGGAGAAGAGGGAGTGGCCAGGGTGCGACTTGCCCTTGATTATGCTGCTGGCCTTGCCGAGAAGTGTAATTGGAGTCACTGGAAGGGAGGTTGGTTTGTGTGACCTGTGTCCACGATTCTCTGCAATTTCTTGCCGTCTTGGATGGAGCTGTTCGCAAACCATACTGTGATGCGTCCCGATGAAATGCTTTCTACGGCGCATCTGTAGAAGTCGTGAGAGTTGGTGGCGACATGCCGAACTTCCTAAGCCGTTGAAGGAAGCCGAGGCGTTGGTGTGCTTTCTTGGCCATTACTTCCACATGGATGGGCTTTTGATATTGCTTCAATATAAGTGCCCCTAACGTGCAGGGAATGGTTGAGGTGAGGCACATTCACCAAGTGAGAATGAACTTGTTATTTGTTTGTTGACCTGGGCTTCCCTCTCTCTCTTCATCACAGCAGCAGTTCTATTTCGACCATGGATTCATTAGCATTGGCAATACAAACAGTGGCTTGGTTGGTAGTATTTCTGCAACTGATAGCTTCCTGCTGGGAAAAACATCAATGCTCTTTGATCTGGCTGCTTCTAACTGCAGCATCTGCAGTTCAATTTATTGAATTTTCTATCAGAGCAGTGATAACACTTACTGCCATTGCTGTAAATTTCAAAACACGAAGTTGGCATAAAGTGAAGTGAGAAAGATAGAAGAGGCTCGCTCAATAGCTTTGTGGTCCAAATATTCAAGGTGAAACCACGCACTTCCATGATTTACACTGTACACCTTGTCATGAAGGAAGTCCAAGTGTAATTCTCCATCCCAGCATGGAATCGAACGGGTGCAGAAGCTCCAGCAGAAGATGAGAGGTGTTGGCAGATTATTGCAACATAATAAAACATATTCTCAATGTTGGGTGAGATGGGCCAGTGTGCCACTGACATCAATAATGTAGAATGTGTTGAAGGTAAGTACAACTGGGACTAATACCCCTGCACACTTCAACCACCTGGGTGGCGCAGTGGTGCAGCGGTGGAGTTGCTACCATACAACGCCAGGGACCCAGGTTCGATCCTGACTGTGGGCGCTGTTTGTACGGAGTTTGAACATTCTCCCTGTGACCACATGGGTTTTAATAGACAATAGACAATAGACAATAGACAATAGACAATAGGTGCAGGAGTAGGCCATTCGGCCTTTCAAGCCAGCACCGCCATTCACTATGATCTTGGCTGATCATCCACAATCAGTACCCCGTTCCTGCCCTCTCCCCATATCCCCTGACTCCGCTATCATTAAGAGCTCTATCTAACTCTGTCTTGAAAGCATCCAGAGAATTGGCCTCCACTGCCTTCTGAGGCAGAGAAATCCACAGATTTACAACTCCCTGAGTGAAAAACTTTTTCCTCATCTCCGTTCTAAATGGCCTACCCCTTATTCTTAAACTGTGGCCCCTGGTTTTCTCCTTGTGCTGCGGTTTCCTCCCACATGCCAGGATTGTAGGTGAATTGGCTTCTGTAAAATAGCAAACTGCCCCTAGTGTGTAGGATACTGTGGGGATCGCTGGTCAGCCACGATCACCCCACTTGGAACGAAGGGCCTGTTTCCACGCTGTATCTCTAAAGCCTAAAAGTAAAGTCTGATGACCAGATTGGCTTCATTGAACACTTGCCCATCATAATGCAAAGTTCGAGAGGAACTCAGTGACTGATTTCTCTGGATCAGTGCACGCCGCTGCCTTTATGGAAACTTGGTTGAAGAGAGACAGGAGAAGCTCAGGAGCTCAACATTTCAAGGCTTTGATGTTTCAGAAGTGACAGAGAGGGAGGTAAAAGAGGTGGAGGAGTTGGATTATTAATCAAATAGAATATCACAGCTGCACTCAGAAAGAACAACTCAAGTCAAGTTTATTTGTATAGTACATTTAAAAACAACCCACGTTGACCAAAGTGCTGTACATCAGTTCAGGTACTAAGAAACGAACATACAATGGCACACAAACATAACAACACATACATAAACAGTTCACAGCGCCCCCTCAGAGGGTCTCAAACACTAGGGAGTAGAAATAGGTTTTGAGCCTGGACTTAAAGGGGTCGATGGAGGGGGGCAGTTCTGATGGGGAGAGGGATGCTGTTCCACAGTCTCGGAGCAAGGCGGAACTGGCGCGGGGGGGGAGGGAGATTTGTAACTTTGTCAGCACCCTTTATGGATGACTATTTGCATACCTTGGGTGTGCAAGCAAAGAATTTCACTGTGACTTCTCACATGTGACAAAAAAGTATAAGAAAATAACTGCAGATGCTGGTACAAATCGAAGGTATTTATTCACAAAATGCTGGAGTAACTCAGCAGGTCAGGCAGCATCTCAGGAGAGAAGGAATGGGTGACGTTTCGGGTCGAGACCCTTCTTCAGACTGAAGAAGGGTCTCGACCCGAAACGTCAACCATTCCTTCTCTCCTGAGATGCTGCCTGACTGCTGAGTTACTCCAGCATTTTGTGACAATAAAGTAATCAATTAAATTCAAAGGACACCATGGAGGGCCCATCTGCTGAGGCAATATGGTGGAGCTCAGCCATAAGAAAGGTGCAGGAAGGAACTGCAGGTGCTGGTTTAAACCAAAGAAAGACACAAAAAGCTGGAGTAACTCAGCGGGACAGGCAGCATCTCTGGAGAGAAGGAATGGATGACGTTTCGGGTCGAGACTCTTCTTCAGAAGAAAGGTGCAGCCACTCTGAAGGGATTGTACTTCCGTTAGTGGGAGATAGAACAGATATGTAAGCAGATTAGAGAAGGATGTAAAAGCAACAGGGTTGTTGTAGTGGGTAGCTTCAACTTCCCTGATATTGACAGATTCCCATCATGCAACAAGCTAAGACGGGCCAGTAACTGTCCGGAGTGTCGAAGATGTTTTCTTGAAATAATATTCGGGTTTAATAACAAGAGGAGAGATACCAGAGAGGACCTTGTGTTGGTAGACATAGAAACATAGAAACATAGAAAATAGGTGCAGGAGTAGGCCATTCGACCCTTCGAGCCAGCACCGCCATTCAATATGATCATGGCTGATCATCCAACTCAGTATCCCGTACCTGCCTTCTCTCCATACCCCCTGATCCCTTTAGCCACAGGGGCCACATCTAACTCCCTCTTAAATATAGCTAATGAACTGGCCTCAACTACCTTCCACAGATTCACCATTCTCTGTGTGAAAAAAAACTTTCTCATCTCGGTCCTAAAAGACTTCCCCCTTATCCTTAAACTGTGACCCCTTGTTCTGGACTTCCCCAACATCGGGAACAATCTTCCTGCATCTAGCCTGTCCAACCCCTTAAGAATTTTGTAAGTTTCTATAAGATCCCCCCTCAATCTTCTAAATTCCAGCGAGTACAAGCCGAGTCTATCCAGTCTTTCTTCAAGACAAGCCTGGATGGGTGACTAGCATTTCAGTGGGGGACCATTTTGGTAGCAGTAATCACAACTCCTTACGCTTTAAGATAGTTACGAAAGTTACAGAGTTACTCGGGGAAAAGTATTAAATTTGAGGAGAAGAAATTATAACATTATTAGGCAGGAGCGAGGAAAAGTAAATTGAGAGCAGCTGTTTTTGAGTAAATCCACATCTGACATATTGGAGTCATTAAAGACAAACTGATTAGAGTCCAACACTGGCATGTTCCAGTAAAGGGGACGGACACCCACCATCCTCATCTTTGGACACCCTGTGTGTAGGGGAGAGGGTAAGGGCGAGGATGTCCTGGTTGGGTCGCTCCTGGGCCTGGCCAAGCTGGTCATCCGCGAGTCACGGCGCCAGGCGGAAGAGTGCTCTGCCCGAGCCGGCTGCCTGCCCCTTGTCCAGGGTTACGTCCGCGCCCGGGTGGGGTTAGAGAGGGACCGCGCGCTGTCCACGGGCACCCTGGGGGATTTCCGGGACCGCTGGGCACCTTGAGGGAGGGGGGGGCGGGTGGAATGCATCCTTGACAAGGATTGTAATATAGTCATATATTGTAATATAGGAGCAAAGAGGTCCTTCTACAGTTGTACCGGGCCCTAGTGAGACCGCACCTGGAGTACTGTGTGCAGTTTTGGTCTCCAAATTTGAGGAAGGATATTCTTGCTATGGAAGGCGTGCAGCGTAGGTTCACTAGGTTAATTCCCGGAATGGCGGGACTGTCGTATGTTGAAAGGCTGGAGCGATTGGGCTTGTATACACTGGAATTTAGAAGGATGAGGGGGGATCTTATTGAAACATATAAGATAATTAGGGGATTGGACACATTAGAGGCAGGAAACATGTTCCCAATGTTGGGGGAGTCCAGAACAAGGGGCCACAGTTTAAGAATAAGGGGTAGGCCATTTAGAACGGAGATGAGGAAGAACTTTTTCAGTCAGAGAGTGGTGAAGGTGTGGAATTCTCTGCCTCAGAAGGCAGTGGAGGCCAGTTCGTTGGATGCTTTCAAGAGAGAGCTAGATAGAGCTCTTAAGGATAGCGGAGTGAGGGGGTATGGGGAGAAGGCAGGAACGGGGTACTGATTGAGAGTGATCAGCCATGATCGCATTGAATGGCGGTGCTGGCTCGAAGGGCTGAATGGCCTACTCCTGCACCTATTGTCTATTGTCTATTGTCTATTGTCATTTTAATTTTCAGTACATTGATATTTAAGAATATTTTATTTGACTTTGTGCTATGCTGGTGGGTATTGTTTTATATTGTAAATATTATTCTTGTAAATAATTGGTTACAATTATTTTTGGTTTAAGAAGAAGGAGTCGGGACATTGTTGGCAAGGTAAAGGAACCTTGGACGATGGGAGCGGATGTGCATTCCTGGAAATCACTGCCAGGTGTGATGTTGGAAGCAGACATGATAGTGGTGTTTATTCATGTGTTGATCTTAGATAAACACGTGAATTTCCAAGGAATGAAGGGATATGGATCATGTGTAGACAGAGGGCCAAAGAGCCTGTTCCCGAGCTGTTACGATTCGATATCCAAGTAATAACAAACAGTGTTATAAATGGAGCGCTGAGGGATAATTATGTACGCTGCCTTGGCAGTTCAATGGCCAAACTTCCTACCTCTCTTCTCACACTAGCTGAGCCTACTCGAGTATTGCCAGACCGAAAAAGAGACTGTTTAAAATATAACAAAGAAATCAGATAAATGATCTGCTTGAAACAGATGTGGAGGGAAAAAAAACTGCAGATGCTGGTTTAAATCGAAGGTAGACGCAAAATGCTGGAGTAACTCAGCGGTCCAGGCAGCATCTCTGGAGAGAAGGAATGGGTGACGTTTCGGGTCGAGACCCTTCTTCAAATTGATGGTGTGCTTTCTTAGCCATTACTTCGATATGGATGGGCTTTTGATATTGCTTCAATATAAGTGCCCCTAACGTGCAGGGAATGGTTGAGGTGAGGCACATTCACCAAGTGAGAATTAACTTGTTATTTGTTTGTTGACCTTTCAATTTGTTCCAATTGAGGAAGGGTCTCGACCCGAAACGTCACCCATTCCTTCTCTCCCGAGATGCTGCCTGACCCGTTGAGTTATTCCAGCATTTTGTGTCTACCTTCTGCTTAAAACAGATGGTGGATTTGCAGAGTTAATCGCACAGTCAAAGGTTTATTGTACAGAGAATAACCCAATGATCTTCAATTGTTATGATTTAAAATGCTATCTATTTGAATAATTTCACTGCGTAGATGCTTTCAAAAACATAGTCAAGAATCCTCAAAAGTTTAAGTGTATAATATAACATTGAATTGTACCGAGATGCCAATTTATGTTAACCTAGTACCTTTATAATTGGGCTCAGGCAGATGCAAATGGGAAGTGAGCCAAGAAAAGAGTGATTAGCACAGATCCAAACGTTTAGAAATGCTTGGAGATTTTAAGCAACTTCTTAAAGAAATAAAGAGATGATGAAGATGTGAGATGGGAAAGAGATCTAAAGAGAAATTTGCAACACTGGTAAACAATCATAACCTTTTATCCCAGGGTGAAAATGTCAAGACCAGAGAGCAGAGCTTAAAAGCACGAAAGGCAACATTTAAAGATGATTAGATCAAGTGGACTCGTTGGGCCCAAACCTCTCCTGCATTGGTGCAGCACCCTCTCCTCTCCCCCTCCCCCCCCTCACTCCCTCCTCCCCTCCACTTCCCCCCCTCCCCCCTCCCCCCTTCCCTCCCCCCTCCCCTCCCTTCCCTCCGCCCCCTCCCCTCCCTCCCCCCCTCCCTCCTCCCCTCCCCTCCCCCCTCCCTCATCCCCTCCCCTCCCCCCACCTCCCCCCTCTCCCACCCTCTCCTCCTCTCTCCCCTCCACCCCCCATTCCTCCCTCCCTCCCCCCTCAGTGATAGATTTAAACTTTAAAATGTAAATAACTTTAAACATATAACACCGATTTCAATGAAACTTCTTCCATCAGCACCAAAGGGACGACGGTGAGTAAGGTGGGCCTAAAATTGTTGCACTATCGTGTACCGGTTTGGCTGTAGTTCAGGAACAAACAAACAAACAAACGAGGCTTTTAGTATATAGATGTATGGGGCAAGCTTTTTTTTAAGCAGAGAGTGATGATCGCCTCCCTCCCCTCCTCCCCCCTCCCCCCTCCCCCCTCACAGGGGTATTGGTGGAAGTAGATACGGTAGTGGCATTTAAGCAGCTTTTAGACAGGAACGTGCAGGGAATGGAGAGATATGGTTCACATGCCTTGGATGAGATTAGTGTCACCTGGCATCATGTTTGGCAATGTGGGCTGAAAGGCTTTATCCTGTGCTGTTCTGTCCTCTGCTTTATATGAAGTTCTTGCACGACTATTTGGAGGTTCAGTCACCAATGGTGAACCAGAGGAAGCATAAAATGCACAGAAGGTCATCGGAGCCGAACGTCCAAATGTAATCTCTGACCGACGTTGGTCAGCTGTTCCCAGCTCCTGTGAGGGGGTGGTTTACCGAGTTCAGAAGTGGGAACGGCGTTCAAAATCTTCGACACCGTGAACACGGCATGGGAACTACTTACTGCTTCTCTGTTGAACAGACTGAAGGCGGTCATTGTGCGTGGAAAGTGGTCGGGCAAAACTCGCAAGGGTTTCCAACAGCTGTGAAACAAAGCCTGAGAACAGACAACATCTGCAGGAGAGGAGGGACGAAAATGACCGCCAACAAGTGACTGCGGCCCACACATTGAAAATAATATGATAGCACCGCACATCTTGGTAATCTACTTCCAAGTTATTTTGCACACAAACGAAAGCCAAATGTCGGCTATTTCCTCTTGAGCAACCACACGTGTATGAGTGCTGCTTATTTATTGCTGCAACACATGTGCATTTGAATGTAGATTAACGATATTTTAGAAGCAATTCATTATGTTGCAGCCAAGTTCAAATCTTGACAGCATATTTCTTAAGGCCAGGACCTGTGCTTTGGAGAATAAGAAACAGAGGTGACATGGGTCAGAATAAAGGATTAAAGTAAATCGCAAATGTGTTTTCAAGGTGATGTGAATTATGAAGTTAACAGCAGCTCTTTATTTGCAAACAAAGCTGATGACATGGACCATATTATTTGGCTTTCAAAACTTTGGATCTTAAATGTTGCTTCGACACAGATACCAAGGTAGCTCACACTCATGTGCATGTGCACACATGGAAGTGTACTCCAACAATTTGTTTAGTTTTCGTCCCTTAATTTATCTGATACTTTCAATTTTTTTTATTTTTTTTTTGTGTGTTTTGGGGGTTGGGTGGTTTGAGTGCCTGTTTGATGCTTTTATTGTTGGACTGTGTTTTTGGGGGTTTTGGGGTGTGTGATTTGAATGTCTATTTAATGCTTTTATTGTTGGACTGTGTTTTGGGGGGTTTTTGGGGTTGGGTAATTTTGGGTGCCTGTTTAGTGCTTTTATTGTTGGACTGTGGGTGATTGAATTAACATTTTGTTCAAGATGGCCGCGCCGTTGTGTTTGGCTGCCTGCCACTGTATGTTTCTTTTTTTTCCTGGTCAGATGTGCAGCACTTTGGTCAACGTGGGTTGTTTTTAAATGTGCTATACAAATAAATTGACTTGACTTGACTTGACTTGACTATTGAAATAATTGAATACTCTTCATTGAATCTTTGATTCCCTTCATTTTCAGTTGCCTCGGTCATTTCTTTATTGTCATTTTTGGCTCTTCCTCCTATTGTCTCAAAGGGACCCACATAAATCCTGGACCCTTCCTTCCTTTTCATGCAATCGTAGAAGCTCTTACAAGTTTTATTTCTGCATTTCTTGATCATTTTCTGTAATAATCCATGTGCCAAAATCTGAGCCGCATGTTCCATTGAGCAGGACAGTGTTGTCAAATAAGAAATTGGAAAATGTCCCCGGTACGAAGGTGTGTGACTGTCTCCATAAGGACCACATGGTAGTCCACCCTACTCTCACGGTTAGACCTTAAATGAACTGGAACAAATAGATTGGTGAAGATGAAATCAAGGAGGCTCCTGGACAAGTTTCGATCGCCTAGCTTGGGGTCGGAGAGGAATTTCCAGGATTTTTTTCCCAAATTGATCCTGGGTTTTTATCCGTTTTTTCGCCTCTCCCAGGAGATCACACGGTTCTTTTGGGTGGGAAGAAGGGCGATAGTGGGAAGGGGGTTGGGGTAGGATCAGCCATGATCGTATTGAATGGCGGAGCGGGCTCGAGAGGCCGGTTGGCCGACTCCTGCTCCTATTTTCTTGTGTTCTTGTGTTCTTGTAAACAAGTTCTCTCAACACTTTCTGCTGGTCCAGTCCTTTGGGATGTAGCCAGCCAAAGGATGGGTAATGATATCAGTCTGCTTGGCACTTTTAGATAATGTAGTCCATAGTGTGGTTTTGATTCTCCCACTCCTCCCTGGCGTAATGGAATAGTGATTCATTGGCTGAGGGAAGAGAGGCTTTAAGGGGCACATTAAGTGAATGGACAAGGACATGGCAGATGAAAAATATGAAGTAGAACTCTAGGCCTGCAGGGTGGAGCAGCGGTGGAGTTGCTGCCTTACAGCATCTAAAACACGAGAGACCCGGGTTCGATCCCAACTACGGGTGCTGTCTGTACGGAGTTTGTGGATTCTCCCTGTGACCGTGTGGATTTTCTCCGAGATCTTCGGTTACCTCCCACACCAAAGACATATAGGTTTGTAGGTTAATTGGCTTGGTATAAATGTAAAATTGTCCCCAGTGTGTGTAGGATGGTGTTAATGTGCGGGGATCGTTGGTCGGTGCAGACTCAATGGGTTGAAGGGCCTATTTCCATGCTATATATGTAAACTCAACTCAACTAAACCTATGGTAGAAAAACAGGAAGGGCAGTGTAATTTTAAAAATGCTGATAGACTGAAAGGTATTGATGTCAAAAGAGACATGGGTTGGTTTGCATGTAAATCATTGAAGGTTAGCATGTAGGTACAGCAAACCAGAAGACAAATGATCTTTATTTCAAGAGGAATTGAGTAGAAGAGTAAAGACACCTTCCTCTTAAATGATGTCCTGCAGAAACTGCATCTGGAATATTTTGCACTGTTCTGGTCTTGTATGTTGTTGTTCGTCCTTCGGGTTGGAAGATGACCATGACTTCACTTTCAGTTGGAGGATTGGTGACTATGAGTCCGGAAGTTACCGGTGAGGCCAATCCGGGCCCGGAAGGCACGCCCACACGTAGGACACAAGTGGATGGGTGCTGCAGTGGAAGTGGAGGTAGCCCGGGCCTTGCACATGGTGCGTTTCCTCTGGGCCTCTGCAGTGCGTCTGGCCTTGTATAAGGAGGTATCTACTTACAATAGTGTGACTGCATTCAATGGTCATCAGGTTGATTCGAGGGCAGTTCTGTCATAAAACAAAGTTAAATAAAGCGGCCCTATACTCTCTTGTGTTCAGAAAAAGATCCCATGGAACTGGGTAACGTTCTTGACAGCGTAGAAGCAGGAACAATGTCCCCCCTGCCTTGGGTGGCCAGAACCAGGGATCACGGTGTCAAAATAAGGGTTTGGCCATTACCGATTGAAATGAGAAGGGAGAAGAGAAGAGCTGGTAACCATTTGTAATTGGTCACTGAGGAGGAATGGAGGATCAGTCACTGACTCTACTCAAGGCAGCCATTTTGAGATATATGTGTAATTAAGGGTTAATGTGGCACTGTGGTTTCCTGCACTATTACACTGATGCCCCACGCAAACTTGTTGAACAACACCTTGTCTTCCATGTGGGCACACTGCAGCCTCTTCCAATGTTCGGTAACTCACTCTTTCTTTCAATCTGTATCGGAATCAGCCGTTTTTTCCTGCCATTATTGTGGCTCGGTTTTTCTGTTTCTATTTGAGTAGTTTGGTCTGCTAGTCATGTTCCACAGGCCAATCGGAACACCTGGAGAAAACCCACGTGGTTACGGGGAGAGCCCGTACAGACAACACCCACAGTCAGGATCGAACCCATGTCTCTGGCGCTGTGAGGCAGCTACTCTGCAGCTGCACCACCATGCTGCCCTTTGTTCCACCAATCCTTCTCCTATCTTCTCCTCAGTTGGAAATTGCAGGTAGACCCAATAGACAATAGACAATGGACAATAGGTGCAGGAGGAGGCCATTCGGCCCTTCGAGCCAGCACCGCCATTCAATGTGATCATGGCTAATCATTCTCAATCAGTACCCCGTTCCTGCCTTCTCCCCATACCCCCTGACTCCGCTATCCTTAAGAGCTCTATCTAGCTCTCTCTTAAATGCATTCAGAGAATTGGCCTCCACTGCCTTCTGAGGCAGAGAATTCCACAGATTCACAACTCTCTGACTGAAAAAGTTTTTCCTCATCTCAGTTCTAAATGGCCTACCCCTTATTCTTAAACTGTGGCCCCTGGTTCTGGACCTGTTCGTATCCCCAACAGTTCACAAGTCAGAAATGCAGCAATAAACCAAGTTGCCACATGGCAGAAGATGCCTCCATGTGACGGAGTGGGTTTTCTCCGGGTGATCCAGTTTCCTCCTACAGTCCAAAGTCGTGCAGGTTTGTAGCTTAATTGACTTCAGTAAAATTGTAAATATTCCCTAGTGTGCAGGACAGTGCTAGTGTATGGGTTGACCACTGGTCAGCAGTAGGCCGAAGTGCCTATTTCCATACTGTATCTCTAAAGTCTAAAGTAAAATCTAAAACGCTGGTTTGTATGTACGGGCTATACATATATTGGCCATTCGTAACCTGAGGAGGACCTGTCATTTGTTTTTTCTCTTTCCTAGTTCAGAATCGGCACCTAAGATCTGAAACATTAACGGTTTGTCCTTCACTGATCGCTGGGTGAACCCAATGAGTGTTATAGACAATAGACAATAGACAATAGACAATAGGTGCAGGAGGAGGCCATTCGGCCCTTCGAGCCAGCACCGCCATTCAATGTGATCATGGCTGATCATTCTCAGTCAGTACCCCGTTCCTGCCTTCTCCCTATACCCCCTGACTCCGCTATCCTTAAGAGCTCTATCTAGCTCTCTCCTGAATGCATTCAGAGAATTGGCCTCCACTGCCTTCTGAGGCAGAGAATTCCACAGATTCACAACTCTCTGACTGAAAAAGTTTTTCCTCATCTCAGTTCTAAATGGCCTACCCCTTATTCTTAAACTGTGGCCCTTTGTTCTGGACTCCCCCAACATTGGGAACATGTTTCCTGCCTCTAACTTGTCCAACCCCTTAATAATCTTATACGTTTCGATAAGATCTCCTCTCATCCTTCTAAATTCCAATGTATACAAGCCTAGTCGCTCCAGTCTTTCAAAATATGATAGTCCCGCCATTCCGGGAATTAACCTAGTAAACCTACGCTGCACACTCTCAATAGCAAGAATATCCTTCCACAAATTTGGAGACCAAAACTGCACACAGTACTCCAGGTGCGGTCTCACTAGGGCCCTGTACAACTGCAGAAGGACTTCTTTGCTCCTATACTCAACTCCTCTTGTTATGAAGGCCAACATTCCATTGGCTTTCTTCACTGCCTGCTGTACCTGCATGCTTCCTTTCAGTGACTGATGCACTAGGACACCCAGATCTCGTTGTACGTCCCCTGTTCCTAACTTGACACCATTCAGACAATACTCTGCCTTCCTATTCTTACCGCCAAAGTGGATAACCTCACACTTATCCACATTAAACTGCATCTGCCATGCATCCGCCCACTCACACAACCTGTCCAAGTCACCCTGCATCTTCCTCACAGTTCACACTGCCACCCAGCTTTGTATCATCTGCAAATTTGCTAATGGTACTTTTAACCATGTTGCTGGTTTTACTCCCGCTATTTCTCATGGCCTATTTCGGTGGGGACTATGTTCCGGCAATTGTGACTCAGTTAATGGACTATCTTCCACCAATTGTGACTCAGTTAATGGAGGGTAGCTGCACATGTGCCTGGCACCACCAGGAGAGAGATGAGGGGCTTCTGTTCAAACATTTGTTCAAAAGTATAACGTTCCCTCAAACCCTGGGTTGACCAAGGCTCTGTGGGAAGAACACGTTGTGGGAACCTTGGCTGTGAAAGAGGACGTGACATCGGGCAGCTCCCCTGTGGCTTTTGAACAGCCACAGATCTCCAACGTTAACAGTACTGTCATGAAACAGAGGCTTCACGTCTGAATGTCACCTTTGGAAGCTTTTAGAAATGCAGTCGGCAGGGATTGACTGATTGCAAACGATACGTGTTCGGCTTGGTTCAACATTTGAAAAGAGGTAGTGGGAAGATATTGACAATTTTATTTCCTCATGTGAAATATATCTCATTGTGAAAACAAACATCCTTGTGCAAATTACTGTCATTGAAGTAATCACGGCCTTGGATACAACAGCTTCAGTCAGGAAGGTTGTCACTTGGTCAGTGACTGGTAGTCATAGACAATAGACAATAGACAATAAGTGCAGGAGTAGGCCATTCGGCCCTTCGAGCCAGCACTGCCATTCAATGTGATCATGGCTGATCATTCACAATCCGTTCCTGCCTTCTCCCCATACCCCCTGACTCCGCTATCATTAAGAGCTCTATCTAACTTTCTCTTGAAAGCATCCAGAGAATTGGCCTCCACTGCCTTCTGAGGCAGAGAATTCCACAGATTCACAACTCTCTGACTGAAATTTATTTTCCTCATCTTCGTTCTAAATGGCCTACCCCTTATTCTTAAACTGTGGCCCCTGGGTCTGGACTCCCCCAACATTGGGAACATGTTTCCTGCCTCTAGCGTGTCCAATCCCTTAATAATCTTAAATGTTTCAATAAGATCCCCTCTCATCCTTCTAAATGCCAGTGTATACAAGCCTAGTCGCTCCAGTCTTTCAACATACGACAGCCCCGCCATTCCAGGAATTAACCAAGTGAACCTACGCTGCACGCCCTCAATAGCAAGAATGTGCTTCCTCAAATTTGGAGACCAAAACTGCACACAGTACTCCAGGTGCGGTCTCACCAGGCCCTGTACAACTGCAGAAGGACCTATTTGCTCCTATACTCAATGATTCTAAAAGTGTGACAATGTCAAATGATTGCTTTAACAATCTGTGGGTTCGCTCTAACTCCATGTACACCAGTCCTCAAATCCTGGTGAGGAAAAGTTCAAATGGGTTAGTAGTGACTTTAGGGGATAAGGTGGTTCACCAGAACTTATTCTCACTCTGAACTTTGAAGTGTGATACAAACTGAATGACTTGCTGGCCATTTCAAAAAGACTAGTGTGAATCTGGAGTTACAAAATTATAAGAGGAATAGAGCAGGAAAACGCACAGAGTCTTTTGCCCAGAGTAGGGGAATCAAGAACCAGATGACATAGGTTTAAGGTGAGGGGGGAAAGGCTTAACAGGAACTTGAGGGGTAACCTTTTTTACATAAAGGGTGGTGGGTGAATGGAAAAAAAGCTGCCAGAGGTGGTAGTTGAGGTAGGGACTATCGCAACGTTTAAGAAGCATTTTGACATATATGGATAGGATAGGTTTGGAGGATATGGGCCAAAAGTAGGCAGGTGGGACTAGTGTAGCTGGGACATGTTGGTCGGTGTGGGCAGGTTGTGCCGAAGGGCCTGTTTCCAAGAGGAATGATTCTACGACTGTGGCATAGAGGTAAGGGCAGCAAATTTCCTTCCCTGAAGGACATTAATGAGGGAGATCGTTTATTGTGACCATCCAGCAGTGTTACAATCACCAATATTGAGTTGTGTCTTTGAGAATCTGAGTGTTCTCTCAGCAGGGAACAGGACAGATACATTTGATCGATACGTGGAAAACTATGATCAGCTTAGACAGCATATAAATCGTCTGGAGACTCAAGAAAGCAGAGACCAATTGGGACAGCATGTCTGACAGCAGAACTGAGAGTGGTGGGAGGAGTGGCCGGATATTGGCGCTTGCAATCTTGCAGGAAGGTGTGCGGAAGGATTCAGCGGCAGCTTTCAAGAGGAAATGGGATTCATAACAGATTAGGAGAACAGAGCATGCATCGAAGTGAATGATTCTGCAGAAGAGTAGGTATTTATTCACAAAATGCCTCAGCAACTCAGCAGGTCAGGCAGCATCTCAGGAGAGAAGGAATGGGTGACGTTTCAGGTCGAGACCCTTCTTCAGACTGATGTCAGGGGGGCGGGACAAAGGAAGGATATAGGTGGAGACGGGAAGATAGAGGGAGATCTGGGAAGGGGGAGGGGAAGAGAAGGACAGAGGAACTATCTAAAATTGGAGAAGTCGATGTTCATACCGCTGGGCTGCAAGCTGCCCAGGCGAAATATGAGGTGCTGTTCCTCCAATTTCCGGTGGGCCTCACTATGGCACTGGAGGAGGCCCATGACAGAAAGGTCAGACTGGGAGTGGGAGGGGGGGTTGAAGTGCTCGGCCACCGGGAGACCAGTTTGGCCAACGCGGACCGAGCGCAGGTGTTGAGCGAAGCGATCGCCGAGCCTGCGCTTGGTTTCGCCGATGTAAATGATATTTGTACCAGCATCTGCAGTTATTTTCCTACACTACCTGCAGAAGAGCAGGAGAGGCACAATCAACTGACCAACACGTGTCCGTGCTGCCCCGATCAGACCTGCTGTAGAAATGTTTCCTCCTGCTCCAACAGCTTCACAATGCCCAAGCCGTGAATTCCATAACGTCAAACCCATTGATCTCCCGCCACCACCCCACCAAACATATTCCTCTCCACGGCACTCCTCACCAACAACTGCAATCTTCAATGTGCACCCTACCCTCCCTCCCTCCCCCACCCATTCCTGCCCCTTCTCAATTTGGTGGCCTCCCGCTCAATCGTGCATCGCCCCATGACTATGATCGCACACTGGCTTTCATCTCTCATTCGGTCCTTATCTCTCCCCCACCACGAACCTGCCCACAAACCGCGGTCCATTCTGAGCATCACGTCTCTGGCACGAATTCCAGGAAATGCACACTTCACGGTATCCTGTCCAGAGCTCGACTTCCCCACAGCGTTCAGCTGGAAACTTTCACTCTGATTGAGAGTCATAACAAATTAAGCGGAATGAATACAAAGCGAACAGACATCATCCTGCCGCTTAAATTAGAATTGGAATTTCTGCTCATGGACAGACTCAGGCTCTTTAGACAATAGACAATAGGTGCAGGAGGAGGCCATTCGGCACTTCGAGCCAGCACCGCCATTCAATGTGACCATGGCTGATCATTCTCAATCAGTACCCCGTTCCTGCCTTCTCCCCATACCACCTGACTCCGCTATGCTTGAGCTCTATCTAGCTCTCTCTTGAATGCATTCAGAGAAATTGCCTCCATTGCCTTCTGAGGCAGAGAATTCCACAGATTAACAACTCTCTGACTGAAAAAGTTTTTCCTCATCTCAATTCTAAATGGCCTACCCCTTATTCTTAAACTGTGGCCCCTTGTTCTGGACTCCCCCATCATTGGGAACATGTTTCCTGCCTCTAATGTGTCTAACCCCTTAATAATCTTATACGTTTCGATAAGATCTCCTCTCATCCTTCTAAATTCAAGCCTAGTCGCTCCAGTCTTTCAACATATGACAGTCCCGCCATTCCGGGAATTAACCTAGTAAACCTACGCTGCACGCACCTCAATAGCAAGAATATCCTTCCTCAAATTTGGAGACCAAAAATGCACACAGTACTCCAGGTGCGGTCTCACTAAGGCCCTGTACAACTGCAGAAGGACCTCTTTGCTCCTATACTCAACTCCTCTTGTTATGAAGGCCAACATTCCATTGGCTTTCTTCACTGCCTGCTGTACCTGCATGCTTCCTTTCAGTGACTGATGCACTAGGACACCCAGATCTCGTTGTACATCCCATTTTCCTAACTTGACACCATTCCGATAATACTCTGCCTTCCTATTCTTCCCACCAAAGTGGATAACCTCACACTTATCCACATTAAACTGCATCTGCCATGCATCCGCCCACTCACATTTGCCACTCAGATCTCTGTCACCATCAGAAGAGACATCTTGAAACTCACTGACTTCTTTCCATTTTTTTAGTTGGAATCGGCATAAAATGTTTGCACTCCTTAATCGACCAAGCCAGGTAGAAATGTGATCATTATCAACTTAAACACCACCTGTAGCAATCATCCGTCGTTCCTTTTTATCCGCATGTTTCAATGGGAACATTTCGAATCTAACAAAGAAGCTCCCTCTTTAGCTTAGCTAATAACCACAATCACACACTGTTATTTTTAACCTTAATGGCGGACGAGCTCTGTTAGCAATGATATTGATTTCGAGGTAATCCTGCTTTGTTAGGCTTTCTCAAATGCAGACTATCTCTACAACTGATGACAGCGTCGCAATTTACTTTGCAGCTAAACTAATAAACACGGTCACGCACCATTTCTGTTTATTCCGACTCATTGATTTCTTCATTTTCCACCATTGAGCCCCAGCCAATAATGAGCAGCAAACTGTGAAAACGTAAGAAGTTACGAACTCGAGACCATCAATTGTTGTTTGGGAAGATGCGCAATTAAAACTAAGTGGAAATAACAATAATTTTAACAAACTGCCGCTTTTAATGTTGACTGCTTCAACTGCTTCAACTTCCTGAAGTAAAAAACACAAAGTCAAAAAACACAAACAATAATGAATAGGTTTTGAGACCTGAGTTTGGATGAGACATGGGCCAGGATTGTATAGGAAGGAACTACAGATGCTGGCTTACACCAAAGATAGGCACAAAATGTTGGAGTAACTCAGCAGGAAAGGCAGCATCTCTGGATAGAAGGAATGGGCGGCGTTTGGGGTCAAGACCCTTCTCCAGACCCTTCAGAAATGCTGCCTGTCCCGCTGAGTTACTCCAGCATTTTCTGCCTTTCTCTTTGTGGGCCAGAGCAAGTAAGATTATGAGGGACCCCTGCCACCCCAGTAACGGACTGTTCCAGATGCTACGGTCAGGCAAATGCCTCCGCTGTCACGCTGTGAAAACGGAGAGGATGAGACGGAGTTTCTTCCCACAGGCCATCAGGACTGTCAACTTTTATAACTCCAGAGACTAAATTTTTGTCTACACTGTAGTAACTTATTAACTGTATTTATATGCTGTAACTGTCATTCTTTTTTGTGCACAATCCGCAGGCATTGCCACTTTCATTTCACTGCACATCGGGTATGTGTATGTGACAAATAAACTTGACTTGACTTGACTTGAGCATTTGCAGATTGTGACTAAGTCTCGTCTTTCAAGTTACATATTCCACCTTTAATTTATACAAGTGTTTAGATGATGATTGTTTTTTAATAACTAACCAAATGAGTCAAAGCTCAATGAAAGAAGACAGAGTACGGTTTGAGAGATGGAGTGTCAAAGTGGTGGGAAAAGGGCGATACCAGCAGAGGGTGGAGAGCACGGAGGAGGGAGTAAAGGAAAGGAACAGGACGCGGAGAAGGTAGCAGAACAGAGAAAGGAGAAATACAGCTGGGTGAAATAGTGGAGTAAGGGCGGCACGGTAGCGCAGCGGTAGAGTTGCTGCTTTACAGCGAATGCAGCGCCGGAGACTCAGGTTCGATCCTGACTACGGGTGCTGCGCTGTAAGGAGTTTGTACGTTCTCCCCGTGACCTGCGTGGGTTTTCTCCGAGATCTTCGGTTTCCTCCCACACTCCAAAGACGTACAGGTATGTAGGTTAATTGGCTGGGTAAATGTAAAAAATTGTCCCTAGTGGGTGTAGGATAGTGTTAATGTACGGGGATCGCTGGGCGGCACGGACTTGGTGGGCCGAAAAGGCCTGTTTCCGGCTGTATATATATGATATGATATGATATGATAAGAGGAAAGGTGAAGACCATCGAGAGGAATCAGGATAAAAATAGAGAAATTGAAGGAAAGGATAGAGAAATGTGACGCTAAGCAACATGGAATAATACTGGGGAACAGTGAATGGGACGAAGGGACTAGACATCTTCTATTCCCCGCTCCTCCCCCTCCTGCCTCCTTTCCTTTCTTCCCTCTCACCTCTCCATTAATCTCCTTCTCTCTCTCTCATTGTTTGGTCCTTCACACCAGTGGATCACTGGGATATTAGTGGAGGAGGAGGACTAGCAAAGGATGATAAGGGATAGCAGGATATGGAGATAGATCGATATATCCCTTTCATATTTTATGTCTGCTTCATCCTCACAAAGAAATCTCTCCAATCTCTCTTCTTCCATTTAGCTTCTGCTTCTACTTTTTTTTCCCATTTTGACCTCTTTCCCTATACTTCACATGAGACATCATTCCTCAATTGTGTGTGGCAAGCACAGGAAGGTGTAGACAATAGACAATAGACAATAGGTGCAGGAGGAGGCCATTGGGCCCTTCGAGCCAGCACCGCCATTCAATGTGATCATGGCTGATCATTCTCAATCAGTACCCCGTTCCTGCCTTCTCCTCATACCCACTGACTCCGCTATCCATAGGGTACACACCTAATACCCTGCTTCTGATATTGCCATCAGTGGAATTGTCTATCGGAGATGGGGGACAACAGGGCCCTCAGGACTGAAGCATCTGAACCTCTCTCCGCTGTCTTCCTAACCCAGAATGTGTAGGAAGGAACAGCAGATGCTGGTTTACATCGAAGATAAACACAAAATGCTGGAGTAACTCAACTCAATCTAGGGTGTGAGAACGATAGATCAAAGGGCCATTCTTCCCCCAGCCTAGAACTCTGACTAGTTTCATTGTCCTGCTGATTCATTTTACTGTTTCTATGCCCCATTGTCACCTTCCCCCCGAGCCAACAGTGAACCATTCTATATCTCCTTGATCATCGCCTGCTTTGATCAGTCGTTTTCACACCTTACACTCTCTTTGTACCTTTCCATATCTCCCAGTTTCCTTCTACCCGACTCTCAGTCTCGACCCGAAACATCACCCATTCCGTCTCTCCAGAGATGCTGCCTGTCCCGCTGAGTTACTCCAGCATTTCGTGTCCTATCCCAGCATAATGGGCAAAATGTGAGATCCTCTTAACTTTCACCAACCTGTTGAACGCTCAGTGGAGTTTAGCAAGCTCTCCCTTCAGCAAGTCTTACGCTGTGCTGTTGTCATTGGTGTATGGCAGGGCAGGTTATTGATGATGCCAGCATTTATGGTACCATTTTTATTCCTCATGAGAGGAATAAATCGGGTAGATGCACAGAATCTCTTGCCCAGAGTAGTGGAATCGAGGACCAGAGGACAAAGGTTCAAGGTGAAGGGGAAAAGATTTAATGGGAATCTGAGGGGTAACTTCTTCACACAAAGGGTGGTGGGTGTATGGAACAAGCTGTCAGAGGAGGTAGTTGAGGCTGGGACTATCCCAACATTTAAGAAACAGTTAGACAGGTGCATGGATAGGACAAGTTTGGAGGGATATGGACCAAACGCAGGCAAGTGGGACTAGTGTAGCTGGAACACGTTGGCCGGTGTGACAATGTTGGGCTGAAGGGCCTGTTTCCACACTGTATCACTCTATGACTCTAGTTATGGTATACCCTTCAAACCTTCAACCTCAAGACCATATTCCACAACTGAAACACAACTGATTTTAATCTATTTAGCGATCGAAAGCAAAGGAAATTTGCCCACCAATGCCACACAATATCCTGACTTCAGAATATGTCGCTGTTCCTTCAACATCGCTGAGGCAAAATCCTCGAACTACCTCCCTAACAACAGAGTGAGTACATTCACACCTTCAAGACTAAGTTCAAGGAGGCAGCTGAAGAAGAATTAGGGAGGGGCATCATCTGGTCTCATCCCTTGAAAGAATTACAGAGTCCTGGCAAACATTTTTGTGATTCAAAAAGGCTGAGTAGAAATGCTTTATGGATATTTAGGTTTAGGTTTATTATTGTTTTGCATGTTACCCAATCAAATCTTATTTAAACATAGAAGATTATTAAGGGATTGGACATGCTAGAGGCAGGAAACATGTTCCCAATGTTGGGGGACTCCAGAACCAGGGGCCACAGTTTAAGAATAAGGGGCAGGCCATTTAGAACGGAGATGAGGAAAAACTTTTTCACTCAGAGAGTTGTAAATCTGTGGAATTCTCTGCCACAGAAGGCAGTGGAGGCCAATTCTCCGGATGCTTTCAAGAGAGAGTTAGATAGAGCTCTTAATGATGGCGGAGTCAGGGGGTATGGGGAGAGGGCAGGAACGGGGTACTGATTGATAACGATCAGCCACGATCACATTGAATGGCTCGAAGTGCCGAATGGCCTACTCCTGCACCTATTGTCTATTGTCTAATGTCTATTGTAAATCAGATACGACACACAAATACAATCAAGCCAAACTTAAGTACAATGGATGGAGCAAAGGGAAAGATACAGAGCATACAATATAGTTCTCAGCATTGTAGTGCACCATGGAATGTCCTTTGTGCACAATAGGGCGGAGGTGAATCGGACAGTACCCTACCTGATGGAAGGATCGTTCAGGAGCCTGAGGGGAAGATGCAATTCCTAAGTTTTCAAGCTTTCAATCCTCCGTACCTTCTGCTCGGTGGGAGCGGGGAGAAGAAGGAATGACCTGGATGTGACAAGATTACTTTGCCTGCTTTTCAATCTGATGTAGTCAATGCTACTTGATGAGGAACGGTGCACTGTACATTGCGGTGAAAGTTGGATGCGGAAATCAGAAGACAATGCCCCAAAAAGTCAAAGATTTCACACAAAAAATGTCATGACTTGTGTGTCTGTAAATTGAGGATCAGCTACGTACAAAACATGTGTACATATGCACACCTAATAGTTGCCCGAGTGAGTAGCTTTGTGACCTGCTAATAGAATAATAGCCCTCAGTCAAAATTGATGTCCATGGGAATTTGTAATTAATTTAGGTTAAGAGAAGAGATGTTTTACCGTGCAGTTTGATTGTCACATTGAGTAGAATGAAACAACGCAGGAAAATGCAAATGGGTTTCAGCATGCAAAGACCAGACAGTGTACAAGTTGGGATGCGGTCCCAAAATTGACTGGAGGACCTACGATGGTCCTTGTGATGCTGAGTGGACAGAGTCCTTGATGCCAAAACACTGCTAAAGCTCTTGGTCAGCCTGAAGTGCACCCTTCTGATTTTTAAGCGCACAAATGAGATGCTGGTACTTGAACTGCTGTTCGGCACCTCTGCCGTTCAACCTTAATCTTTTTGCACTTTTACGGGGAAGCAAAATAGAGCTGGGAAATATAGGCGATGCAAGTGCCTTTCCCCGAAACCTGATGCAGAACTGCCAAGTCAAGTCAAGTCAAGTTTATTTGTCACATACACATACAAGATGTGCAGTGAAATGAAAGTGGCAATGCCTGCGGATTGTGCTAAAACTACAAAACAGAATAGAAATTTTATTTTTAACACAAAATTAAATTAATACAGTAAATTAAATTAGTCCCTGGTGATATGAGAATTAACAGTCCTGATGGCCTGTGGGAAGAAACTCAGTCTCATCCTCTCTGTTTTCACAGCGTGATAGCGGAGGCGCTTGCCTGACCGTAGCAGCTGGAACAGTCCATTGCTGGGGTGGTAGGGGTCCCCCATAATGTTGCAGGCTCTGGATCTGCACCTCCTGATGTATAGGTCCTGCAGGGGGGCGAGTGTAGTTCCCATAGTGCGTTCAGCCGAACGCACTACTCTCCGCAGAGCCTTCCTGTCCTGGGCAGAGCTATTCCCAAACCAGATTGAGATGTTGCCGGACAAGATGCTTTCTACAGCCCCAGAGTAGAAGCACTGAAGGATCCTCAGAGAGACTCTGAATCTCCTCAACTGTCTGAGGTGGTAAAGGCGCTGCCTTGCCTTACACACCAGTGCGGCAATGTGTGTTGTCCATGTCAGATCCTCTGTGATGTGGACTCCCAGGTATTTAAAACTGCTCACCCTATCCACAGTAGACCCATTTATCTCCAGTGGCGTGTATGTCCTCGGATGTTGAGCCCTTCTAAAGTCTACAATCAGCTCCTTCGTTTTTGTGACATTCAAGAGGAGGCTGTTGTCCTGACACCAGAGTGCCAGATCAGCCACCTCCTCCTGGTAGGCCCAAAATTACAGAGTCACGTGTGTCACGTGTATCTTCTGTACCTCCCATTAGGCACGAGGTACGGAAATTTGAAAAAGCATATCTCTAGATTCAGGGACAGTTCCTTCTCAGCTGTTGTCAAGCATCTGAACTTTTTTTTTAGAGATACAGCGCGGAAACAGGCCCTTCGGCCCACCGAGTCCGCGCCGCCCAGCGATCCCCGCACACTAACATTATCCTACACACACACCAGGCCCATGACAGAAAGGTCAGACTGGGAACCAAACGCAGGCTCGGCGATCGTTTCGCTCAACACCTTCGCTCAGTCCGCCTTAACCAACCTGATCTCCCGGTGGCTGAGCACTTGAACTCCACCTCACACTCCCAGTCTGACATTTCTGTCATGGGCCTCCTCCAGTGCCATGGTGAGGCCCACCGGAAATTGGAGGAACAGCACCTCATATTTCGCTTGGTATGAACATTGACTTCTCCAACTTTAGATAGTTCCTCTGTCCCTCTCTTCCCCTCCCCCTTCCCAGATCTCCCTCTCTCTTCCTGTCTCCACCTATATCCTGCCTTTGTCCCGCCCTCCTGACATCAGTCTGAAGAAGGGTCTCGACCCGAAACGTCACATATTCCTTCTCTCCTGAGATGCTGCCTGACCTGCTGAGTTATTCCAGCATTTTGTGAATAAATACCTTTGATTTGTACCAGCATCTGCAGTTATTTTCTTACAAAGAAGAAAGGGTGATCGTTTCGCTGAACATTTACGTTCAGTCTGCCTGGCTCGATGTGATCTCCCAGTTGCCAAACTTTTTAATTCCCCCTCTCACTTTTCCACCACCACTCCTCTTCCTACATTCCTCTCCCCTCCCTCTCACCACCTTATATTTTTTGTTCCTCCCCTCCTACCTCTTTCCCTTTGTCTTCCTCACCACTCCATCGATCTTCTTCCATATCTCACCCATCACCGGGTCCCCTCCATCTTCTCTTGCGCACCTCCTCATCATCTCCTCTCCTTCATCCCCCCACTTCCTTCCCCTATCATGCCCTGTATGACTACAATGACACTGACCTTTTCACATAGGACGTTGGGAATAGCCTGCCTCCTCACAACTCCTAAAATCGGGTTTTCTCCGAGATCTTCGGTTTCCTCCCACACTCCAAAGACGTGCAGGTATGTAGGTTAATTGACTGGGTAATATGTAAAAATTGTCCCTAGTGTGTGTAGGATAGCGTTAGTGTGCGGGGATCGCTGGGCGGCACTGACTCGGTGGGCCGAATGGCCTGTTTCCGCGCTGTATCTCTAAATCTAAAAAAAATAATCTAGAATGATGAAGGGTGGAAACTGGCCCTTCAGCCCAACTTGCCCACACTGGCCAACATGTCCCAGCTACACTAGTCCCACCTTCCTGCGCTTGGTCCATATCCCTCCAAACCTGTCCTATCCATGTACCTGCCTAACTGTTTCTTAAACGCTGGGAAAGTCCCAGCCTCAATGACCTCCTCTGGCAGCTTGTTCCATACACCCACCACCCTTTGTGTGAATAAGCTACCCCCCAGATTCCTATTAAATCTTTCCCCCTTTACCTTAAATCTACGTCCTCTGGTCCTCGATTCACCTACTCTGGGCAAGAGACTCTGTGCATCTCATGATTTTTTACACCTGCATAAGATCCCCCTTCATCCTACTGCGCTCCAAGGAATAGACTCCCAGCCTACTCAACCTCTCCCTATAGCTCCGACCCTCTAGTCCTGGCAACATCCTCGTAAATATTCTCAGCACCCTTTCCAGCTTGACAATGTCTTTCCGAAAACACAAACTGAACACAACACTCTAACTGCGGCCCCACCAGCGTCTTGTACAACTGCCAAAATGGTAACTCCACCACCATGAAGAAATATTATTATCCAAAAAAATTCTAGGCACAGGGAAGAATCAGCTAAAAGGCGGTCACAAAATGCACAAATCAATGGGGTGGTGAGCAAAGTGCACTAATCAGTGCTTTCAAAAGAGCATAGGAGACCGACAAAAGAAAATGACGTGCAGGAAAAATATCAGAGGGATGAGATTGGATGACGTACAGGTGTGTAGGTTAATTGGCTGGGTAAATGTTAAAAAAAAATTGTCCCTAGTGGGTGTAGGATAGTGTTAATGTGCGGGGATCACTGGGCGGCACGGACTTGGAGGGCCGAAAAGGCCTGTTTCCGGCTGTATATATATGATATGATATGATATGATGCAAGCAGCGAGAATGGGCTATATAGGCCAAATGGCCTCCTTATGTGCCATCACAATTCTATGATTCTCTGGTTCAATAAACCCGCTCTGAAAGCATCCACTGGGCCTGTCTTATTTTTGGTTGAGATTGTCTTTTGAAGTGGAGACCCTGTGATTGCCCTTCACGTAACAAAGCACTGCTTGGGAATGAAACAGAGTCTAGTGATGATATATGATTCTCCCCGGCTGATATTCTTCTCTATGTTACACCGAGTAGGTAGTGAGTGAAGTCCCAGGAGAATTTGCTTCCATAACTCTCTGTCAAAAGGTGGAAATCTTTGTTCGCAGATGGAGGACGGCACGGTGGCGCAGCGGTAGAGTTGCTGCTTTACAGCGAATGCAGCGCCGGGGACTCAGGTTCGATCCTGACTACGGGTGCTGTACTGTAAGGAGTTTGTACGTTCTCCCCGTGACCTGTGTGGGTTTTCTCCGAGATCTTCGGTTTCCTCCCACACTCCAAAGACGTACAGGTATGTAGGTTAATTGGCTGGGTGAATGTAAAAAAAATTGTCCCTAGTGTGTGTAGGATAGTGTTAATAGTGTTAGTGTGCGGGGATCGCTGGGCGGCGCGGACTTGGTGGGCTGAAAAGGCCTGTTTCCGTGCTGTATATATATGATATGATATATGAGATGGCTTTCATTAAATGGTTTCTTCTGGACTTTTTCAGTCACAGGAGATGTAACCTTGCCTTTCAAAATGCCCAGAGTTGTCAACAGCGAAAATAAAAATAACAGACCTCAAAAAAAATTACACTGTAATGTATGGATTAACTACAACAAAGTACTTTGTCTACAGATATGATATTATATTTCGTTATTGTATTGCTGTGATAACGCCAGCTGAAAATTACATGATGTAAAAAATAAGACACCAAATTTGCCCGTCAATGCATAAAATATCATAAATCTATCATATCTGGATATATTTACAAGCTCTAAAGAAAACATGAAGTTCTAATTGTCTTATTAAATCAGTTATGGCGTGGTCTGGAGGCTTGTTCTTTGTTAAAGAAGTTTATTGCGGCAGCAATATTCGATTACAAAGTATAACAAACGAAATTACAGACAACCATTAAATCAAACTGTTCGCTTCGGAGTTCTCTTACCACTCACTGGTTTTGGGCGCCAAAACCACCACGTGACCTTGTTGGCCAATCAGCGGGTTCGACTCTCAGGACCAATCGCTATGGTCGCACCACCATGTGACCTTGCTGGCCAATCCGAGGGTTCGACTCAGGACCAATCCCTATGGTCGCTACACAGTCATGTATATTCAGTCATGTTAATCTGGACAATACCCATATTAGTAGATATTAGACCGTGGAACTGTTGGGCCCAAACCTCTCCTGCATTGGTGCAGCACCCTCTCCTCCCCCACTCCCCCCTCCCCCCCTCCTCCCCCCACCCTCCCCCTCCCTCCCTCCCACCTCCCAACTGCCCCTCCCCTCCCCCCTCCCCCTCCCTCCCCCTCGCTCCTCCCCCTCGCTCCTCCCCACCCCTCCCCTCGCCTTCCTCCCCTCCACCCCTCCTCTCCCTCCTCCTCCCCCCCTCCCCCTCTCTGCTCCCTCTCCCTTCCCCTCCCCCTCCTTCCTCCTCTCCCTCCTCCTCTCCGCTCCCTCTCCCTCTCCCTCCCTTCCCCTCCCCCTCCCTCCTCCCCTCCCTCCCCCTCGCTCCTCCCCTCCACACCAGCCCCCCACCCCACCCCCCCTCCCCCTTCCCCCCTCCCACCCTCCCTCCCCCTCCCTCCTCCCCTCCCCCCACACCTCTCCCCCTCAATTCCCCTTATCTTCCCTCCTCCCCTTCCCTCCTCCCCTCCCTCCCCCCCTCCCACCCTCCCTCCCTCCCCCCTCTCTCCCTGGGAGATAGATTTAAACGTTAAAATGTGAATAACATGAAAAATATAACACCGATTTCAATGAAACTTCTTCAATTAGCACCAAAGGGACGACGGTTAGTAAGGTGGCCCTAAAATTGTTGCACTCTCGTGTACCGTTTTGGCTGTAGTTCAGGAACAAACAGACAAACAAACAAGAGTTTTAGTATTTAGATGTTCAACATTTACTCAGCATTACTGATGGTTCCAAAGGGGAAGAATCGCACAACTGTCTTCCCTTGGTTTCCTTCCTAACAGCTCAGCTCATAATGGAAACAATTATCTCCGTACTGCTCACTTATCTTCAGGTT
The DNA here is from genome assembly GCF_053455715.1 of Rhinoraja longicauda. NCBI lineage: Eukaryota > Metazoa > Chordata > Chondrichthyes > Rajiformes > Arhynchobatidae > Rhinoraja > Rhinoraja longicauda. The sequence continues at coordinate 7,873,102 of NC_135955.1, forward strand.
AGTGGACAAACATGGAGAGGTATCAAGTTCCTTGAGTTTCCTTTACCCAGCGGAAGAACGTGCATGCCAATGCACAAGCTGCAAAATAATTGGAAGATTGTCTAAACAACCCACACACACACACACACACACACACACACATACACACACATCTCAGCAGGTCTGGCAAAGTCTGCCGATTCTGCACAAAATTCATTTGTCATGTCAGAATACAAAGAACTGTAACAGAAGACAAACATCTTTAATCTTGAAGGGTAGCAAAGAGGTGCAGTGTATAAATCTGAGCTGGGAATTATTGCAGCACAATTAAGTACTTGCATTTGTGTGGTTTACCTGTGGCAGAAAGCAAATTGTCTTGATATCGGCGCAGAATTGAAGGGAGGATTTGTTGAGGTGATTGGAATTAAGGTCTTCACTGGACCACCAGGTGCACTATGAACTGTTCCAGTCCTGCTCGCTTTAACATCAAATAAACGACAAGCTTCGGAGATGGATGTTGGCAGGATTATAAGTTCACGTGATTACCAGGTTATGAGGATGTTGTGGGGATTCAAGGGCCTCAGCTATCGGGAGAGGTTGAGCAGGCTAAGACTCGATTCCTTGGAATGCAGGAGGATGAGGGGCGATCTTATAGAGGTGTACAAAATGATGAGAATAATTTTCCGGGTGGCTGTAATTCGAGTCGCTTGCTCCAGAACCAGAGGACACAGGTTTAAGTTGAGGGGGGGAAAATTCAATAAGAAACTGAGGGGTAACTTTTTCACTCAAATGGTGGTTGGTGTATGGAACAAGCTGCCAGAGGAGGTAGTTGACGCAGGGTCTATTGCAATGTATGAGAAACATTTAGACAGGTACATGGATAGGACAGGTTGAGAGGGATCTGGGCCAAATGCAGGTGTAGATGGGACATATTGGCCGGCGTGGGCAAGTTGAGCCGAAGGGCCTGTTTCCACGCTCTCTGACTCTATGACTCTATGACGGGATAAAGATTTACCACAATCTAATTTGAGCAGAGAGGTTCCGCCCACCAGGAAAGATTGAAAAGGCCGCAATACTTTTCCATAAAATTGGGTTGTGAGTTCTTCTTATCGAGTCCACGTCACAAGATTAGAAATTGTTCAGCCGGATCTGAACACACTTCTCAGCATCTGCATACAATGGCGTCTTGTGCTTCTTGTGCTTCTTGTGCTTCTTGTGCTTCTTGTGCATGGTGGTGGAAAGATTCGTGGAAACAGGGCCGCGACGTGAACACTTTTTCCTTGACCCTGGGTCGTGCGTTAACCGGAACAAGGCTCGAGGGCGTGCAGCGTAGGTTCACGAGGCTAATTCCCAGAATGGTAGGACTGTCGTGTGTTGAAAGACTGGAGCCACTAGGCTTATATACACTGTTTGGAAAGAAGGGGTCGGGATCTGAAATGCATGGTTGGGCCCAGCAAGGATGGAGATTAATGAGGGAGGGGAAGGGTGGATGAACAACTGTTGTTTATCAAGGAAAAGATGTTTGCAACCAAAGGAGTGAGCCAATCCAAAGAAAGCATTGGTTTAGAGAAAGGTTTAAGCTTTCCGGAGATGCACTCCAAAGATTTGTAAATGGTCATTAAATACTCAACATGACTTGAGCTTAAAAGGTTGCAGCTATTCCATATTTTACGCAGCATTATTAGTACTATGTCAGCATTATTGTTGTTGTGAATGGCCACATGCTCATTTATTCACACTGCCATGCAGGTGAACATCTGAAATATACCTTTCCATAACTGGGGACTCGGTTTACTTCCCATCTCAGTCCCGGAATAAATGGGTCAAATAGCCAGTCAGACCCGCATGGTATCCCATCCACACACACACGCCATCATGTTGTGTGAGATATGTGAATATTGGAATGGGTGGGAGTAGTTTGTTCAGTGAATATCTCAAGAGCAAAGCACCATGTCAATAAGGCTGCACAAATAGGAAACTGCTCCCACTGGGACTAACCCCATTTTGATCTCTGTAACTTTTCCAGATGCTTGGATACAAACTTTGGCTGCAACTTTTCTTAGTCTGAGAAATCCTTTTAGTTCCTTTAATGTTTTCCAGGCTTGATGAATGAATGCAACCGTTTTGCTTGTATTATTTTCTTATTGTTAAGTCATTTTTCATGCCTTATATGTAATCTTCCTGCCAGTAAAGGTGGTATTAAAAGACACTTTATTTTTCTTGACTTTATTTCATGTCACATGGATTACATCAAGTTGAGGAAGAACATCCTTTGTTCAAAACTATTGAATCTTCACCAGTAGCTTCAGTAAAATGTGCATGTTATCACATTCATATTTTCCAACTTCAGACTCAATGGTGCAAAGCGGAATGTGATCAGTTGTTTAGCTTTATGTTTTGGTTTATTATTGTCACATACAGTACACCAAGGTTCAGTGAACCATTTTGGTTTGCATGTTACCTAATCAAATCCAATAATACTGAACATAAATACAATCAAACCAAATTCAAATACAATAGCTTGAGCAAGGGGAAAGATACACAGTGCAGAATATAGTCCCCAGCATTGTAGCGCACCAGTTCCACAGACAAATTGCAATGTCCGCAACGAGGTAGAAATGAATCAAACAATACCCAGAGGGGAAGAAACTGTTCAGGTATTGAACAATTGTGTCTGTGATTAACTGCAAGTTATGGCCAATTTATCAGATGCTGCTTTTTGGACCTGGCCTAGAGAATGATTACAGAATGATAGAATAACAACAACACCATCATCAGCAACAACAACAACAACAACAGCAACAACAACAACTATTATTACTATTATTACTATTACTATTATTATTATTATTATTATTATTATTATTATTATTATTATTATTATTATTATTATTATTATTATTATTATTATTATTATTATTATTATTATTATTATTATTATTATTATTATTATTATTATTATTATTATTATTATTATTATTATTATTAGGTATCACAAAATACTGGAGTAACTCAGCAGATCAGGCAGCATCTAGGAGAGAGGGAATGGGTGACGTTTCGGGTCGACTGAAGAAGGGTCTCGACCCGAAACGTCAGTCTGAAGAAGGGTCTCGACCCGAAACGTCACCCATTCCCTCTCTCCTAGATGCTGCCTGATCTGCTGAGTTACTCCAGCATTTTGTGATACCTTCGATTTGTACCAGCATCTGCAGTTATCTCCCTGCATTATTATTATTATTAGTAGTAGTAGTAGTAGTAGTAATAGTAGTAGTAGTAGTAGTAGTAGTAGTATTATTGTTGTTGTTGTTGTTGTTGTTGTTGTTGTTGTTGTTATCATTATTATTGTTGTTGTTGTTGTTATTGTTGTTGTTGTTCGTATTATTATTGAATAATCATTGCAGAATGCATAATAGTAGCTTTAAGATGAGAGGGGCAAAGTTTAAACAAGATGCGCGGGGCAACGTTTTGACACAGAGGGTGGTGAGTTCCTGAAACACTAGTGGTTGAGGCAGACACGATAGTGGTAATTGAGAGATGTTTGGACAGGCATATGGATCTACAGGGAATGGAGGGATATGGATTATGAGCAGGGAGATAAGAGATGGTTTTGGCATTACATTCAGCACAGACATTGTGGGCCAAAGGGCCTATTCTATTCTTGTTCTGTTATCTTCAATGTTCTATAATAGCTTTGCTTGAAGCAGCATAACATGGCTCAACCAGAGTCTCCCATGTGCTCAGAGAATTATGCTGAGAAATGGGTCTTCGAGGGTTGGCATAACAGAAGGGCTCCAAAGAGAGTTTCCATTGTTGCTCTTTGCTGCAGCCCTCAGTTGCACCTGAGGTGGCCACTGACCAGTCATTGAGTAATTTCAGCTTTGGAACATGCCACCTGGTACTCAGAGACAGACACAGCATGGAAACAGGCTCTTCAGCCCCACGAGTCCGTCCTGCTCATCAAACTTCCATTGACGCTGATTTGACCTTAATCCCAGTTTCCATTCTCCCCACATTCCCACAAAAGCCCCCCCAGATTTTACCTCTAACTTAGACACAAGGAGCAATTTGCAGCGGCCAATTAACCCACAGGAACGGCATCTTCGGTATGTGGGAGGAAACCGAAGCACCTGGAGGAAATCCACGTGGCCACAGGGAGAATTTGCAAACTTCACACAGCGCTTGCAGTGCCTGGGATCAGGTTTGTTCAGAGGCAGGAGCCAATTGGGTCAGAGTCATGGTCAGATGCCAACATTATCAAATGATTCAGAGCAATTGATATTGCCTGAAGAAGGGTCTCGACCCAAAACATCACCCATTCCTTCTCTTCAGAGATGCTGCCTGTCCCGCTGAGTTACTCCAGCATTTTGTGTCTGTCTTCGGTTTAAACCAGCATCTGCAGTTCCTTCCTACTCAATTGATATTGTCTTCCTTACAACAAAATGGACAAGGAGATGACCTTTACCCACTCCCTTTATTGTACTTAACATTTGTGATCTTCAGAATAGTCTGTACTCTAGCACTACTGTCTAGCACTAGCAGTAACAGACTATCTGTCCTAAGAATAATAATCGATAATCACAACCTTTCCAAAGTTATCACCAGTGAGAAGGCATTTTCATGGTCATTAGACATCCTTGTTTACTTAGCAAACCTGTTTGAAACAAATTCTTTATTTTCCCACTATGTTCTCTGAATAATAGCAGAGGAACAGATTGCACTCCAAGGTACACACACACACTCCAAGATAGAGCAGAAACATAAATCTCAAGACATTATTGTGTTCTCCACAAACCTGGTTTGAGTTTCATTTCAAAGTAAAAGCCTTGGAGTTATTGAGTCAGAAATCTCTTCCGATTCAGATTGGCATGGAATACAATACAATACAATACAATACAATTCAATATATCTTTATTGTCATTGTACAGGGGTACAACGAGATTGGGAATGCGCCTCCCATACGATGCAATAAATTAATTAGCTAGTCAGTATTAATTTAAGCAACCCAATGAAACAAATTAGAACAGTTTTAAAACAGAGTAAAGTGCAAGTAGATCTGTGCCGGTTCACTGTGCGATGTGACCATCCGGCTCAGCAGGACCAGTTCATAGCAGCTATGGCCCTGGGGATGAAGGTGTTCCTGAGTCTGGAGGTGCGGGCGTAGAAGGCCTTGTATCGTCAGCCCGATGGTAGAAGTTCGAACAGACTGTTGCAGGGGTGTGAAGAGTCTTTGTGGATGCTGGTGGCTTTTCTGAGGCATCGTGTGTTGTAGATGTCTTACTCAGCTTACTAAGCTGAAGGATAAGTGAGAACTGATTAAGATTGGTTGTAGACCAAAACTCTTTAGGCCATAAAAAGCGCCAAATGTACCAGAAGTACCTGAGTTTTTCTTATTCTGCCGGTGTGTGTATCTTGTGTGCACCTGTGCACCTGCCAGTTCAGGATTGGACACACGTTGGGTCAATTGTGAAAAATGGCGATCAAGATGAAATACTTGAGGCTTGTTATTAACCTAGCCCCTATCAGCGATGAGTATTCTTAAGACAATGGGAGGAAATTGAGGAACAGAATAGTGGACAGTGAATTTTCTGTTTACAGACACGAAGGGTAGTTTGGTTTAAATATAAATTCAATTAACCTGCAGCCATTAGTTGAATGTAGAAACAAAGAATTGCAGATGCTGGTTCATACACAAATAGAGACAACGTGCTGGAATAACTCAGCAGGTCAGACAGTATCTCTGGAGAACAGGGATAGATGGCATTCAAGGTCAAGCTACTCGACTCGAAAGGTCACCTGTACCTCGTTCTTCAGAGAAGCTGCCTGAACCTGCTGAGGTTACTCCAGCACTGTGTGTCCCTTTAAGGCATCGGCTTGAGTTAATTTGACCTGACCTACAATTGACCTCACGTAATTGTGAAGTTATAATAATAATAATAATGTATTTTATTTATATAGCGCTTTTCATATACTCAAAGACGCTTTACAGAGATTTAGAGAACATAGGGAAATTAATAAATAGATAAATAAGTAAATAAATAAACGAACAGAGAAAGGAGACAGAAGGTGAGGTGACCTTCAGTGGTTGAAGGCAGTACTGAACAGGTGAGACTTCAGCGATGTTTTGAATGTGGTGAGTGTGGAGGAGTCTCTAACGTTTTGGGGTAGTGAGTTCCAAAGAGTGGGAGCAGCGATGGAGAAAGCCCTGTCCCCCCAGGATCTGTGTTTGGTCCGGATGTGGGGAGATAGGAGATTGGCAGCAGCAGAGCGGAGGGTGCAGGTGGGAGTGTGCCTGTGGAGGAGGTCGGTCAGGTAGGATGGGGCCAGGTTATGGAGGGCTTTGTAGGTTATGAGGAGGATTTTGTACTGGATTCTCTGGGGGATGGGGAGCCAGTGGAGTTTATAAAGGACGGGGGTGATATGGTCACGGATCGGGGTGTGGGTGAGTAGACGGGCAGCGGAGTTTTGAATGTATTGAAGTTTACTGATGATTTTTGAGGGTGCGCCATAGAGGAGGCTGTTGCAGTAGTCCAGACGGGAGGTGATGAAGGCGTGGATGAGGGTTTCTGCAGCTGTGGAGGAGAGGGATGGACGGAGACGGGCAATGTTTTTGAGGTGGAAGAAGGCTGTCTAGTTGGCTCTCTGTCAACCTTGTGCAATAATTAATTATTGACAAACGTATTCTCGCCACTTTTTTTCTGAACAAAACAATGAAGAAGTCTTTTTTTTTTTAAGAGCGGTCTGTTTTTGTCACAGTGACGCTTACCTACAATGTGCTAACGTTTTAACTGAGAGCTCAGATTTCCTTCACACGTCCTCGAAACGTTGTGAGCTCCGCCACGGGGAGAATTTCCCCGATTAGGAATGAGCTTCCTTGATGACTTTGAACAGAAGACTGTGAAGGAGTGCTTCACAGTAGGATTCTCATGCCTGGCACACTGTTTGATAATAGATTATGTTATTCTTTATAACAATACTTCTGTTATTCTTCTTTTCATTTTTCATATACAGTTGCAAATGGCTTGGGCATCAATCATCAGTGACAAAAATAGTTCATCCTCTGCTGTAATAGCATGAGGCTGGGCACTGAAGAAAACTACCTGACAGCTTTGATAAACGATTGGTTAAGTATGCCTGGAAAAGATTCATAGGCTGCTTTATTCAACCTTTAAATGTAATAAAGTCTTGAGGATCTGATTATCCAGATCGAAATCTGTCACATAAACATGAATTTGAGAGCTCGCAGTTAGGGGAATTATTTACATTAATAGGATTAAACTGGTAGCTTATTTGACAGATTGTGTTATTTTTTTAAATCTGATTTAGATTAATATGGCAGATCATACAGGAGGATGTTTGATGAATTGGTCTCTTTACAAATTATGTGCAATGCTTTTGTGCAGAAGGTGACTGACTTGATGCTTACAAAATATCAAGATCAGATTTTCTCACTTGTTTAACTGAGGACACCGGCATCACTTTTATCTTGTTCTTGTATTTTAGTCATGCCTGTCACAGAAATCCTGCTCTGGCCACTGCCTGCAGACTCAAAATCGTGACAGGCAAGTCGCCAGGCAGAAACTGCTTTTGAAACTATTGTTTGACAGCACGTTGAGTTAATGGAGGCAGTACCTCGACCTGAGCCAGGCAGCAGGGAGCCAAATCCACTGGAAAGACACCTAGATCCCTCCATCACTGCTACCCTCACCTCATCAACGTTGTGCATCTCAATGGGCACGGTCGATCTTGAAAGGACAAGGATTTCCTTGGAACGAGAAAAATAATATTGATTGGAACTGATCGCATTTCATATTATTTTCTAACTCTTGACTCCATTGTATTGATTTCATCACTGCCAGATCTTCTTTCTGTGCAGAAGAATCCACAATATTCTTCTTGATCTTGGGCGGCACAGTGGCACAGCGGTAGAGCTGCTGCCTCACAGTGCCAGACACCCGGGTTCGATCCTGACTCTGGGTGCTGCCTGTATAGAGGTTGCACTTTTCCCTGTGACCGCGTGGATTTTCTCCGGGTGCCCACATTCCAAAGATATGCAGGTTTGCAGGTTAGTTGGCGGCTGTAAATTGTTCCTCGCTTCAAGGATAGAACTACTGTTGGTCGGCGCAGACCCAGTGGCCCAAGGGGCCTGTTTCCACGCTGTATCTCTAACGTAAACTCATCTCATCTTTCGTGTTCTGGTTCTACGCCTGTATGAAACTTTGCGAGTCTTCAAGGTACAACAGGAGTCTTTATTACAGTAACTCAATGCTGGCAGCAAGACAACTAAAATGGCTGCAACCCCATGATCTGACTGCACACTCCACACTGTGTGCAGCCAAGATAACTATGTACAAAACATCTCCCTTTGTCCTGTGCAGCGCCACCTGCTGCACGGGAGGAGCAACGGGTCCTCCCACCCCACACAGTACACCAAACATCACATCATCAATGACCCCTCCCCTCCCTCTCACCCACCCCTCCCTCTCACCCCGTTTGTACGTTCTCCCCGTGACTGCATGGGTTTCTCTGAGATCTCTGGTTTCCTCCCACACTCCAAAGACGTACAGGTTTGTAGGTTAATTGGCTTGGTAAACGTAAATTGTCCCTTTTGTGCATTGGGTAGTGTTAATGTGTGGGGATTGTTGGTCAGTGCGGACTCGGTGGGCCGAAGGGCCTGTTTCTGTGCCGTATCTCTAAAACGAAAAACTCAAATGAAAAACGAAAACGTTCCAGCTAAGGATGTTGACGCCCATCTTCTAAACTATAAAAAAGCAGGGTCACCTTCTTAAAAAGAGGTCAAACTCAGAAAGGATAGAGAGATTTGGGAATTTTGGGTTATGAAAAAGCATGGTTGCCCTTTCCCACAGACAGAAATAGAATTATTCAGGATTTTCCCATCGTTAGTACTGAATATGTGAAACATATGTGTTTAGATAGCTAAATATCACATGTTCTCGTGGCATAATGATGCTGGCATTCATCTTACAGAGGCATACGTGGTTGTTGTTATTCTACCAGAAAGAGTTATAGACAATAGACAATAGACAATAGGTGCAGTAGTAGGCCATTCGGCCCTTCGAGCCAGCACCACCATTCAATGTGATCATGGCTGATCATTCTCAATCAGTACCCCGTTCCTGCCTTCTCCCCATACCCCCTGACTCCGCTATCCTTAACAGCTCTATCAAGCTCTCTCTTGAATGCATTCAGAGAATTGGCCTCCACTGCCTTCTGAGGCAGAAAATTCCACAGATTTACAACTCTCTGACTGAAAACGTTTTTCCTCATCTCCGTTCTAAATGGCCTACCCCTTATTCTTAAACTGTGGCCCCTGGTTCTCGACTCCCCCAACTTTGGGAACATGTTTCCTGCCTCTAACGTGTCCAACCCCTTAATTATCTTATATGTTTCGATAAGATCCCCTCTCATCCTTCTAAATTCCAGTGTATACAAGCCTAGCCGCTCCAGTCTTTCAACATACGACAGTCCCGCCATTCTGGGAATTAACCTAGTAAACCTACGCTGCACGCCCTCAATAGCAAGAATATCCTTCCTCAAATTTGGAGACCAAAACTGCACACAGTACTCCAGGTGCGGTCTCACTAGGGCCCTGCACAACTGCAGAAGGACCTCTTTGCTTCTATAATACCTTCTATAATATAGATACCGCGTGACCTGAAGCTCCCGGTATCTTCTAGAGTTTATTGAATGTGAATTCATTGACTCTACAAACAAAAAGCATGCCAATCATTATACTGTAACTGGCAACAAGATCGCTGTTGCTCGTCAAGGGAAGAACAAAACAATGCACATCAGATGGGAAGAACAGGTATGGTTTGAATGAGCTCTTAGCACAAATTTGGTAACTGATGCTGCAGAAAACAGAAAGCTGAGAAAAGATTGTCAGGAAACGAAGGGAAAAGAAAGCGTACGTAAGGTTTAGGAAGATAAAGACAGACAGGGCCTTTGGGAATATAATATAAGCAGGAAAGAACTCAAGTGGGGGATTAGAAGGGCCAAAGAGGCAATGGAGTGTCATTGGCAAGGCAGATTAACGAAAATCCTAAGGATTTCCTTTTTATACATGCATTAAATACAAGAGGCAAAGGAAGGTGAAGGGAGAACCATTCAATGATAAAGGAGGGAATTTATGCTTGGGATCAGAAGATGTTGGAGAGTTTACTAAACAAATACTTTGCGTCTGCATTCACCAAGGGAAAGGTCAAGGAGCTTAGTGAGATCAGTGTGGGAAAGACTAAGATGCAAGGGCAGTTTACGATCATAAAGGAGGTGGCGCAGGATCCCTTGAAAAGCATTAAAGTGGATAAATCCTCAAAGTTGCACGGGGTGTATCCCAGATTATTGAGAAAGGCAAGAGAGGAGATTGCACGGGGCTTCGGCAAAATCTTTAAATCGTTAGCTCAGGTGAGGCCCCAAGAGGACTGGAAAGTATATAAAATTGACCAGGTTAGAAATATGTAGAATTGTGACTTGTAGGTAGGATAGACAGTCAGAAGCTTTGTTCCCAGGTTACGTCAAAGACTCGAGGGTACAGTTGTAATGTCAGAGGGGGATAGTATAATGGAGATGGGGGGGCAGATATGTTTTTTTATCAGGGTACCTGAATCATGCTGCCATGATTGGTGGTGGAAGCAGAACTGACAATGGTTTTTGAATAGGCACATGGATATGTATGGAATGCAGGGATATGGATCACAGACTAGTTTAACTTTGCATCATATTTTGCACAGACTGAAGGATCTGTTCCTGTACTGTGCTGTTCTATAATCCATTAAATTGCTTCACAGGAGCAAGTCGATAAAGGGACAATCTGCTGAGACTTGAAAGCTCCGCCGTTAGGATGAGAAAATGGGTGGAACAAACTCTTTAGCGGCTCTTGGAGCACAGTTAGCCAGGAGACCCATATCTGGCGCTGAGCAACAAGCAAATACAAACAGGCGGAGATGCTGATAACAGGAGAATTAAACGTAGGGAAATTGAACATGGTGCTGGGATGCCTTGATGCATGGACATCACTGGTAATGAAACAGGATAAAATGGTGGTTTAAGCATTGATAAGCAACCTATTATCAAGCATATGAGTATTTCAATGCACATGGAGAAATTGGAAGTCATATTTTCAAAGTTCAGGATCACTTTGAAAATGTGCAGCCCCAGAAAACTGTGATAAGGAAGCATAAGATGGATATTTTTTTTGATGGAGAACGACTCTCGTATGCTAACCTGGTGGCCCCAAAGAAAGCCAAAGATATTTAATTCGCTGAAGTCATGCAGAAATGGAAAGTTTACTTCAATCTGCAATCATTTGAAATAGTAGAAAGTTATACGTTTGGCACCAGGAATCAAAGAGCTGGAGAATCAGTCAATGATTCTTGTTACAATAAAGTATTTAGCCAGGCATTGCAACTTTGGCAAACTCTTAAACCCTATTCTGACACATAGATTTATGTGGCGTAAGTGAGAAGTGAGTTCTGTCCAAACTGTGAAGCACCCACTGAATCTCACATTTAATCTGGCTTGTAAAATTCCAATTTTGATGAAAATGACTTTGAAAAATGCCAGGGAATATCATCCATCCCCAACCACATTGCCTGGTGGTCTGAAGTCAGAAAGAATCAGTGAAGTCCCATTTCCCAGAACAGAACCTACTTCACATGGGTGTGAGGGGGCACGAGTTCTTACGAGAGACCCAAAGAGATCCAAAGACGTACAGGTATGTAGGTTAATTGACTGGGTAAATGTAAAAAATTGTCCCTAGCGGGTGTAGGATAGTGTTAATGTGCGGGGATCGCTGGGCGGTGCGAACTTGGTGGGCCGAAAAGGCCTGTTTCCGCGCTGTATATATATGATATGATATATGATACATGATATCAGACACTCACGGCTTGCCTGTGACTGCAACACTGAAAAGGAAACATTTCAGAAGTGGGCACTTAAGGCGATTGCATGTAAATCCAAGCCCAGACTCGCTCTCCACAGCAATGTCAGCAATATGCCCGATCTACCACTGCCTGACGCTGGGTTGCCTATCACATCCATACGGAAAAAGTGAGACGCCCCACATTCCACTTAAAGATGGCATCTGAATGGGTAATGACAGGTATTGCGTCAGGTGTGACAAATAAAGCTCTGTATTCTGTATTCCCGTCTGTGGAGAGCGAGTCTGGGCTTGGATTTACATGCAATCGCCTGAGGTGCCCACTTCTGAAATGTTTCCTTTTCAGTGTTGCAGTCACAGCTACCTGTCCGTGGGCGTAGGGGGAAGAGAGTGGAAGTTTTGTTGCCTTCCATCACAGTGAGGGGGTGTTTGGACTCACTGTGATGGATGTTTGTCTTGGGGTCGTGTGTCCCGTGTACTTTTTTTCTTTTTTTTTGTTGTGTTTTGTGACTGCTGTAATTTCGTTCGGTACTTGTACCGAATGACAATAAAGTTCTATACTATACTATACTATACTGTGCCCACAGCTGCATTCCCAGTAGGAGGATGGTAGCTCCCATTCAAGTGCTCCAGGACAAGTCTGACGTGTGACCTTACCCTCTGGGGACCTGGCACGGCAACTTCCTTATCCCTGCCTTAGATACTGCCAGGTGACTCTCCATATGATTCAAATGCCTCCAGTTCAGTGACTTCAGTAGTGAAGTCAGTATCACATAAGGCCGTAAGTGATAGGAGCAGAGTTAGGCCATTCGTTCCATCAAGTCTACTCCGCCATTCAATCATGGCTGATCTATCTCTCCCTCCGAACCCCATTCTCCTGCCTTCTCCCCATAACCTCTGACACCCGTACTGATCAAGAATCTATCTCTGCCTTAAAAATATCCATTGACGGCCTGCACATCCTTCCGAGGCGATGATTTCCACCGATTTACCACCCTCGGATTAAAGAAATTCCTCCTCATCTCCTTCCTAAAGGAACATCCTCTAAATTCCGAGGTGATGACCTCTGGTCCTCGACTCTCCCACTAGTGGAAACATCCTCTCTATCCAGGCCTTTCACTATTCATTAAGTTTCAATGAGGTCCCCCCCTCATTCTTCTAAACTCCAGCGAGTGCCGTCAAACACTTATCGTAGGTTGACCCACTCATTTTTTGGGATCATCCTCATAAATCTAATGGCATGATTGTTTAGTGCGGTGGTTATGACAGTGTGTTTGTGATGTGCACTTTTGAAAGGCCAAGGGCACGAGTGCGAGAGGACTGCTGGAGTGATGGTTGCCATGGTGTCAGTGTTGTACGAGCTGGGGAACGAGATGAGCCAGCAGTGGAGCTGCTGCTTGAAGACAACATAATTGATAAAAAAAATATTCATCATGGCACAGCACTAACCTTGACATGCCTTGTCAGGTCGTTTAATTTCTTACAACGTTGCTGTCAGGTGCAGGAAGGCGTTCTAGGGACAGTCACCGCGGCCATCTTTCATCGTGTAGCGATTCATCTCTGGAGCTCTCCTGGAAGCTCAAGCGAGATGGCATCACTCCTGCAAGACATATCGTCAGTCAAGATACTGAAATCTGCGTCTATAAACCTCATTTACAGCTACCTGAATTAATAGCATAGCCAATGCCTCAAGGCCTTGCAGCGCCAGAGACCCGGGTTCCATCTTGACTACGGGCGCTGCCTGTACGCAGTTTGTATGTTCTTCCCGTGACAGCGTGGTTGACGGTTTCCTCCTACGCTCATAAGATGTACAGGTTTATAAGTCGATTGGCTTAAGTAAAAATAATCATGAATTGTACCTGGTGTGTAGGACAGTTGCTGGGCGGCGCAGACTCAGTAAGTTGAAGGGCCTATTTCCGCGCTGTATCTCTAAAGTATAAAGTCTAATATCAAAACAAAGTCCCCCCTATATCAAAAATCTTCTAACCCACCACTCTATCTCCAGGTCCCTCAGGTCGGCCGACTTGGGGCTACTAACTGTCCCGCGGTCGAGGCTTAAGCTCAGGGGTGACCGCGCTTATGCGGTTGCAGCTCCGAGACTGTGGAACAGCATCCAAGTCAAGTCAAATTTATTTGTCACATACACATACTGTGCAGTGAAATGAAAGTGGCAATGCCTGCGGGTTGTGCACAAAAAAGAATTACAGTTACAGCATATAAGTAAAGTTAATAAGTTACTATTAGTGTCGACAAAAATTTAGTCTCTGGGGTTATAAAAGTTGACAGTCCTGATGGCCTGTGGGAAGAAGCTCCGTCTCATCCTCTCCGTTTTCACAGCGTGACAGCGGAGGCGTTTGCCTGATCGTAGCATCTGGAACAGTCCGTTACTGGGGTGGCAGTATTCCCCATCAGAACTGCCCCCTCCATCGACTCCTTTAAGTCCAGGCTCAAAACCTAGCGTTTGAGGCCCTCTGAGGGGGCGCTGTCAACTGTTTATGTATGTGCTGTTATGTTTGTGTGCCATTGTATGTTCGTTCTTAGTACCTGAACTGATGTACAGCACTTTGGTCAACGTGGGTTGTTTTTAAATGTGCGATACAAATAAAATTGACTTGACTTGACTAGCGACGCCATCATTTAAAGGAGGGTATCCTGCAAGTGCTGAAGCTCTGACATTAATTTGGGAATTGACAGTATTGATACACTATAGACAATAGGCAATAGGCAATAGACAATAGGCGCAGGAGGAGGCCATTCGGCCCGTCGAGCCAGCACTGCCATTCAATGAGATCATGGCTGATCATTCACAATCAGTACCCCGTTCCTAATTACTTAGCAAGAATTTCTAAACACCTGTTTTCACTTTTTTATTATGGGTGTGTAGATTGATGATTAAAAAAAAGAAAAAAAAGAATTTAATCCATTTTAAAATAAGGCTGTCATGTAGCAAAATGTGGAAAGAGTGAAGTGGTCTGAATACTTTCTGAATGCACTGTAGGTCTTGACCTGAAACATCACCCATTGCTTCTCTCGAAAGATGCTGCTTACCCTGAGTTACTCCAGCATTTTGTGTCTACCTGCAAGGTACTGTATTACAGGTTTACTTTAGACTTCAGACACACAGCACGGAAACAGACCCATCAGCCCACTGAGTCCATGCCGACCAGCGATCATCCCATTATACTAGCGCTATCCTACACACTTCGGTCAATTTACAAGTTCTACGGAAGCCAATTAACCTACAAACCTGTACGTCCTTGGAGTATTGGAGGAAACCGGAGCACCCATAGGAAACCCACACTGTCACAGAGGGAACGTACAAACTCCGTACATACAGCATCCACAATCATGATCGAACCCGGGTCTCTGGATCTGTAAGGCAGCAACTCGACCACTGCGTCACTGTGCTGCCATTTAGGTTCTTGTTGAATAGTATGCCAAGACAGGAACTGCGGAGGTTGCAGATGCTATGACGTTGCAGGGTGACTTGGACAGGTTGTGTGAGTGGGCGGATGCATGGCAGATGCAGTTTAATGTGGATAAGTGTGAGGTTATCCACTTTGGTGGTAAGAATAGGAAGGCAGATTATTATCTAAATGGTGTCAAGTTAGGAAAAGGGGACGTACAACATGATCTGGGTGTCCTAGTGCATCAGTCACTGAAAGGAAGCATGCAGGTACAGCAGGCAGTGAAGAAAGCCAATGGAATGTTGGCCTTCATAACAAGAGGAGTTGAGTATAGGAGCAAAGAGATCCTTCTGCAGTTGTACAGGGCCCTAGTGAGACCGCACCTGGAGTACTGTGTGCAGTTTTGGTCTCCAAATTTGAGGAAGGATATTCTTGCTATTGAGGGCGTGCAGCGTAGGTTTACTAGGTTAATTCCCGGAATGGCGGGACTGTCATATGTTGAAAGATTGGAGCGACTAGGCTTGTATACACTGGAATTTAGAAGGATGAGAGGGGATCTTATCGAAACGTATAAGATTATTAAGGGGTTGGACACATTAGAGGCAGGAAACATGTTCCCAATGTTGGGGGAGTCGAACCAGGGGCCACAGTTTAAGAATAAGGGGTAGGTCATTTAGAACAGAGATGAGGAAAAACATTTTCAGTCAGAGAGTTGTGAATCTGTGGAATTCTCTGCCTCAGAGGGCAGTGGAGGCCAACTCTCTGAATACATTCAAGAGAGAGCTAGATAGAGCTCTTAAGGATAGCGGAGTCAGGGGGTATGGGGAGAAAGCAGGAATGGGGTACTGATTGACAATGATCAGCCATGATCACATTGAATGGCGGTGCTGGCTCGAAGGGCCGAATGGCCTACTCCTGCACGTATTGTCTATTGTCTATTGAACTGCGGATACTGGTTTTCAAAGTGCATTAACTCAGCGGATCATTAACTCAGCAACTTGTGTCTTTTCATGAATCTCACTGTTACTCATTTACCAAACAGGATGCAATTCTTCAAGTGAATGCAACCTTGAATTGTGACAGGCGGTCTTCAATTGAAATTAAAGTGCGGCACAGAACAATGTTGGAAGACATAATTACATGATACAGTCACTTAGGCTGATAGCAAACAACTTTCTGGGTAAACATTTTTTACACTGGAGACTTAAGAGCTACTGAGCATTCAGCACAGAATTCAACAATTTTCATTCACAAATTTACTATGTATGAATGCTTCACAATTGCAATGGACATTTGTAACAAACTCAATTCAACTTGCATTCGTTTTGCAAACACAAACTTTAACATGTTAATAAACAAGCTTACATACAGGGTAGCACAGACCCAGATGTCCACATGAGCACTTGGAGGTCCACAAGAAGGTGGGGAGTGGTATCTCGAGCACATCTTTAGTTTGTGAGCAATCACTTGAACTCCTCCTCACACTCAACACCTTCGCTCAGTCTGCCTTCACCAACCTGATCTCCCGGTGGCTCAGCACTTCAACTCCCCCTCCCGCTCCCACTCCCAGTCTGACCTTTCTGTCATGGGCCTCCTCCATTGTCAGAGTGAGGCCCAGTGCAAATTGTAGGAACAGCATCTCATATTTCGCTTGGGCAGCTTACACCCCAGCGGTATGAACATTGACTTCTCCAACTTCCGATAGTTCCTCTGTCCCTCTCTCTTCCCCTCCCCCTTCCCAGCTCTCCCACTGCCTTCCTGTCTCCTACTACATCCTATCTTTGTCCCGCCCCCTCCCCTGACATTAGTCTGAAGAAGGGTCTCGACCCGAAACGTCACCCATTCCTTCTCTCCTGAGGTGCTGCCTGACCCGTTGAGTTACTCCAGCATTTTGTGTCTACCTTCACTTTGAAACAGCATCTGCAGTTATTTTTCTACATATCCTACTCCTGTTGGTCTGTTGCGACTTTCGCTCATCTGTGCCACATTCTGCTGTGGTTTCACCATCTCCCCAGAGTCAATAGACAATAGACAATAGGTGCAGGAGTAGGCCATTCAGCCCTTCGAGCCAGCACCGCCATTCAATGCGATCATGGCTGATCACTCTCAATCAGTACCCCGTTCCTGCCTTCTCCCCATACCCCCTCACTCCGCTATCCTTAAGAGCTCTATCCAGCTCTCTCTTGAAAGCATCCAACGAACTGGCCTCCACTGCCTTCTGAGGCAGAGAATTCCACACCTTCACCACCCTCTGACTGAAAAAGTTCTTCCTCATCTCCGTTCTAAATGGCCTACCCCTTATTCTCAAACTGTGGCCCCTTGTTCTGGACTCCCCCAACATTGGGAACATGTTATCTGCCTCTAATGTGTCCAATCCCCTAATTATCTTATATGTTTCAATAAGATCCCCCCTCATCCTTCTAAATTCCAGTGTCGGTGCTTCATGTTTCCCCCTTTTCCTTTCTTGGAACCTCGTTGTGCACATCTCCTCTCTATTTCTCGCATTGTTGCTCGACATTCATTCTTTCTCAAGCATGAGATTTTACTTTACACATTAGAGATACAGCGCGGAAACAAGCCCTTCGGCCCACTGAATCTGCGCCGACCAGCGATCACCACTATCCTACATACTGGGGGGGATATGCAAATTTACGGAAGCCATTTAACCTACAAACCTGTACGTCTATGGAGTGTGGGAGGAAACCGGAGACTTGGAGAAAATTCACATAGTCATGGGGAGAACGTACGAACTCCGTACAGGCAGCACCCACAGTCAGGATCGAACCCGGGTCTCTGACGCTGTAAGGCAGCAACTCTACCGCTGCCACCCTTAATACAGCTGGCCTTTCCCAGCAATAGACAATAGACAATAGGTGCAGGAGGAGGCCATTCGGCCCTTCGAGCCAGCACCGCCATTCAATGTGATCATGGCTGATCATTCTCAATCAGTACCCCGTTCCTGCCTTCTCCCCATACCCCCTGACTCCGCTGTCCTTAAGAGCTCTATCTAGCTCTCTCTTGAATGCATTCAGAGAATTGGCCTCCACTGCCTTCTGAGGCAGAGAATTCCACAGATTCACAACTCTCTGAATGAAAAAGTTTTTCCTCATCTCCGTTCTAAATGGCCTACCCTTTTATTCTTAAACTGTGGCCCCTGGTTCTGGACTCCCCCAACATTGGGAACACGTTTCCTGCCTCTAACGTGTCCAACCCCTTAATAATCTTATATGTTCCGATAAGATCCCCTCTCATCCTTCTAAATTCCAGTGTATGCAAGCCTAGTCGCTCCAGTCTTTCAACGTACGACAGTCCCGCCGTTCCGGGAATTAACCCAGCACTGGCTAACTTGCGTGGAGCAGAGACCAGTCATGCTGGGCCACTTCTGAATCTTCAGGGGGAATCCGACCCTGACTCAAACTTTAAAACACAAAGTGCTGGAGTAACTCAGTCTAAAGATGGGCCCGACCCATAGCGTCACCTATCCACCATGCCCTCCACAGATGCTGACTGACCTGGTGCGTTACTCCAGCACTTTGTGTTTTACTCAAAATTCCAGCATCTGCAGTTCCCTGTGCCTTCAAACTTTAACGTTGTCCTCCGTAATATAGTAAATCCTTCCCACAACTTGTCCAACTTGTTCTTCTCCACTTAAGGGTGCAAAGCACTGAGGTCCTGAAGGGCAACAGGCATTTTTAACAATGTGTGTAAAAAAAAATCATTAGGATTCTCCGTTGCGCTTTGAAGCTTTGTGCTATAGATTTTATTTGCTCTTTTTCTCAAATGGTTCCTGCATTTGTTGTCAGCATTCTCCTTTCAATCTCAATCCATATATTGACAAGGGGAATCCTGACTTTGACGCACTTAACAGTAATGGAAGATAAATAAATCGCAGTTACTGGAAATCGGAGGTAAATCAGAAAATGCTGGCTGCAGTTCCTGTAGCACCTGCTGAAGGATATTGTTTTCCTGAATTGTTACTGATGCTTCTTTTCTCTGCATCTAATTCTGATGCAGCAGCTGCCTGACCTGCTGAGTGCTTTTCGCCGGCAGACACAAAATGCTGGAGCAACTCAGCGGGACGGGCAGCATCTCTGGAGAGCAGGAATGGGTGACGTTTCGGGGCGAGACCCTTCTTCAGACTGATCGGAGTGTTTTTTCACATTTTGTTTTTTTAATTTGGTCCCACACAAGACTTTATGCGGTTGACGATGGTTGTACAATCTCGTGTCTTGTGGGATCGGGTGTGGTTCACGAGACCGATGTTTGAGCCACACACGCGGGAGCAGTTGGGGGGTCATGAAGGGCGCTGTGAGGGGGGGGATTTAAAGCTGCAGCCTTCCTCCTGTCTCTGGCACTAACGAGTCGGCTCAGGCGACTGTCCTCAAAACTGCTGACCGCCATCCCCGTGGTTGTATGCCGGTCAGTCTTGTCACTGGCACGGGTTTCCAGTTCTTTTACGGCTTGGACTGCATGCTGGAGGTGGCCCTTGAATGCAGTCTTTAGAGACACAACCAGACTAATAAGTGGTGTATTCTCAGCGTTCTCGTTGTTTTAATCTGCACTGCACCCTGTTCCTGCCTTCTCCCCGTACCCCCTGACTCCACTATCCTTAAGAGCTCTATCCAGCTCTCTCTTGAATGCATTCAGAGAAGTGGCCTCCACTGCCTTCTGAGGCAGAGAATTCCACAGATTTACAACTCTCTGACTGAAAAGGTTTTCCTCATCTCCGTTCTAAATGGCCTACCCCTTATTCTTAAACTGTGGCCCCTGGTTCTGGACTCCCCCAACATTGGGAACATGTTTCCTGCCTCTAACGTGTCCAACCCCTTAATAATCTTATACGTTTCGATAAGATCCCCTCTCATCCTTCTAAATTCCCGTGTATACAAGCCTAGTCGCTCCAGTCTTTCAGCATATGACAGTTTACCTAGTAAACCTACGCTGCACGCTCTCAATAGCAAGAATATCCTTCCTCAAATTTGGAGACCAAAACTGCACACAGTACTCCAGGTGCGGTCTCACTAGGGCCCTGTACAACTGCAGAAGGACCTCTTTGCTCCTATACTCAACTCCTCTTGTTATGAAGGCCAACATTCCATTGGCTTTCTTCACTGCCTGCTGTACCTGCATGCTTCCTTTCAGTGACTGATGCACTAGGACACCCAGATCTCGTTGTACATCCCCTTTTCCTAACTTGACACCATTCAGATAATAATCTGCCTTCCGATTCTTCCCACCAAGGTGGATAACCTCACACTTATCCACATTAAACTGTATCTGCCATGCATCCGCCCACTCACACAACCTGTCCAAGTCATCCTGCAACCTCATAGCATCTTCCTCACAGTTCACACTGCCACCCAGCTTTGTATCATCTGCAAATTTGCTAATGGTACATTTAATCCCTTCATCCAAGACATTAATGTATATCTGGGCATTCCTATAACACCATACATTTGCAGCAAAGGGTGACACAAAATGCTCTGAGTAACTCAGCAGGATACATAAATACATAGAAAATAGGTGCAGGAGTAGGCCATTCGGCCCTTCGAGACAGCACCGCCATTCAATGTGATCATGGCTGATCATCCACAATCAGTACCCCGTTCCTGCCTTCGCCCATATCCCTTGATTTTGCCAGCCCCAAGAGCTATATCGAATTGTCTCTCGAAAGCACCCAGTGAATTGGCCTCCACTGCCTTCTGAGGCAGAGAATTCCACAGATTCACAACTCTCTGGGTGGGCAGCATCTCTGGATAGAAGGATTGGGTGATGTCTCGGGTCGAGACCATTCTTCAGACCGATGGACAGGGGAGAGGGAGACACAGATAACGAAGGGTGAGGTGTGAAAACGTGACATCAAAGGGGATGGTGTTTGAAGGAAAATGTTGAATAGATCATTGTTAGATTGAATAAGATGACAACGAATCGCGCAGAGATTAAATTTAATCAGGGAGACAGTCAGACTGGTTGGAGAACTAGGAAGGGGAAGGGATGGAGAGAGAAGGAAAGCAAGGCTTACTTAAAGTTCGAAGTCAATATTCATACTGCAGGGGCTGTAAGCTGCCCAGGTAAAATATGAGTTGTTGTCCTCCAATTTGCACTGGGCCTCACCCTGACAATGGAGGAGGCCCAGGACAGAAAGGTCAGTATGGGAACGGGAGGGGGAGTTAAAGTGTCGAGCAACCGGGAAATCTGATAGATTCAGGCGGACTGAGTGGGGGATTGAACGAAATGATCGCCGACCCTGCGTTTGGTCTCGCCGATATACAGGAGCTGACACCTGGAACGGTGGACACAGTAGATGAGGTTGGAGAAGGTTCAAGTGAACCTCTGCCTCACCTGAAAAGACTGTTGGGATGGAGTCGAGGGAGGAGGTGCAGGGAGAGCATGTGTGTCATCTCTGTGTTTGTCTTAATCAATGCTATTCCATCACGTCTGCTCCAAAGAGGTCGTCACCTGCAATAGTTACCTTCAAATGTTGCCTCCTCTTCAGGCAGGAGGGACAGAAGCCTGAAGTCCCACACCACCAGGTTCATGAAGAGCTACTTTTGTACAACCATTAGGTTATTGAATCAACCTGCACAACCTTAATCCAACCTTGGCATCGGAGGTCAACCTCTTGCACTTGTATCTAATTGTGTTCTGCGACAATGTCATATTTACTGTGCAATGCTTTTCCTTTCAATGTCTTGCATATTCTATGAGCAATTTAGATCTGATTTATGTATAATGAATGTTTTTGTGTGCTGTCTGAGTCTATGTGGCCATGATGCTGCTCTGACCACGATTTTCGGCACCTGTGCCTCACTGTGTGTGTAACTCATCTACAGTTCAAGGCCAGCAGCATAATCAAGCACCAGTCTCACCCTGGTCACTCTCTCCTCTCCCCTCTCCTATCGGGCAAGAGGCACAGAAGTTTGAAAATGCACACTTACAGATTCTACCCAGCTATTATCTGGCAACTGAACCGTGCTCTCACCAGCTGGAGTGTGGTCCTCACCTCCCACCCACCTCATTGGAGACCTTTGAACCATCTTTAATCTGACTTTAATCTGACCCTTTTAAAGACTGGAGCGACTAGGCTTGTATACACTGGAATTCAGAAGGATGAGAGGAGATCTTATCGAAACGTATAAGGTTATTAAGGGATTGGACACGCTAGAGGCAGAAAACATGTTCCCAATGTTGGGGGAGTCCAGAACAAGGGGCCACAGTTTAAGAATAAGGGGTAGGCCATTTAGAACTGAGATGAGGAAAAACTTTTTCAGTCAGAGAGTTGTGAATCTGTGGAATTCTCTGCCTCAGAAGGCAGTGGAGGCCAATTCTCTGAATGCATTCAAGAGAGAGCTGGATAGAGCTCTTAAGGATAGCGGAGTCAGGGGGTATGGGGAGAAGGCAGGAACGGGGTACTGATTGAGAATGATCAGCCATGATCACATTGAATGGCGGTGCTGGCTCGAAGGGCCGAATGGCCTCCTCCTGCACCTATTGTCTATTGTCTATTGTCTATTGTCTATTGACTTTATCGGGCTTCAATGTTATATTTTACACTGAATGTTGTACGTGGACACAGAATGTCGGAGTAGACACAAAATGCTGGAGCAAACTCAGCGGGTCAGGCAGCATTTGTGGAGAGAAGGAATGGGTGACGTTTCGTGTCGAGACCCTTCTTCAGACTGATGTCAGGGGAGGGGGGGGGATAGAACGTAGTCGGAGACAGTAAGACTGGTGGGAGAACTGGGAAGGGGGAGGGGATAGAGAGGGAAAGCAAGGGCCATCTCAAGTTAGAGAACTCAATGTTCATACCGCTGGGGTGTAAACTACCCAAGCGAAATGTTATATCCTTTGTGCACTGTGCACTGCTTGATTGTCATCATGTATAGTTTTTTCTTTGACTGGATAGCACGTAAACAAAAGCTTTTCACTGCACCTCGATACATGTGGCAATAGTAAAAATCTAATCTAGACTAAACTGAACACGCTGTACTAGATCTTACGTTTCCCTGACCTCCTCCTTGAATACACCTTTCCACCACGGTCCCACCACAATTTCTGTCTTCTGGTCTGTTTCAGTGCTAATTTTGCATCCACAGCAATTCAAAAAATTCAACCCCTGGATTCCCATGCCAACAAAGGAAAAGGAATTTTATTTTTTACAGCATAAAGGGCCTGTCCCACTTTAGGTGATTTTAAGGCGACTGCCGGCGACTAGGCTGTCGCCGACAGTTCGCCGGGGTGTCGCGGGCATGATCGTGAGGAGTCTTCCAAAAATCGTAGTGGATCTTGGCGCGTCGCTGAGAAATCATCCGGAGTGAAATTTCTCGGCGACAGCTGGCTTGTCGCCAGGTATCGTTGCTTATTGCGGGCGCTGTCGCATGCTGTCCCCAGGTTTGCTCGGTTGTCTTAGATGCATTTAGAAGCACATTATATTAAAATAAGTAAAGTAATTTAAAAATACCATAAAATACTTGTGTTCAACCAATTTATTTACCGTCAGGACATTTGACAGGTAGATTGGAGGCGACAGTTTGACGGTCAGGTAAGCGTGGGAATTTTCGCGATGTTTATGGCCATCAACCATTACATTTAAAGTGGGCTCCCAACCCAGATATGCAACCCAGAAACCAGATATGCATCTCCTGTACATTTTCAAAGAATGCCCACACACTTTTCACAAAAATCCACTTAACCACATTTTAAATTATTATTTTTAATAGTGCCATTAGTAAACTGGAAGTAAATCCAGTTTATGCCTTGTTGCCGTGAAGCTTGGTTTTTAAGTAACCCGGGCAAGATGTTATAGTTCAAAACTCTCAAGTACTTACCGACTTGTCAGTGATTTCAGCGAAAATTAGGACGCCGGAGAAGCATTGACAGCGTGGGAATTTCGCAATGTTTCTGAAGACGCTTTAGTCTCGACCTGACTCGGCATTGTCGTGGTCATTGTCATCGGGTAAAAGAAAAGTTTGGCGATCTGCTACGACTTTGACAGTCGCCGGCAGTCGCCTTAAAATCGCCTAAAGTGGGACAGGCCCTTAAGGAAATAAAGTCATAAGAAATAGGAGTAGAATTAGGCCATTCGGCCCATCAAGTCCACTCCGCCATTCAATCATGGCTGATCTATCTCTCCCTCCTAACCCCATTTTCCAGTCTTCTCCCTATAACCTCTGACACCCGTACTAATCAAGAATCGATCTATCTCTGCCTTAAAAATATCCACTGACTTGGCCTCCACAGCCTTCTGTGGCAAAGAATTTCACAGATTCACCACCCTCTGACTAAAGAAATATCTCCTCATCTCCTTCCTAAAAGAACGTCCTTTAATTCTGAAGCTATGACCTCTAGTTCTAGACTCTCGCACTAATGGAAACATCCTCTCCACATCCACTCCATCCAAGCCTTTCACTTTTCGGTATCCTCGAAGATTCCCTTCTGGTGTGTCAGGAAGATCAGCTGCTCAGCAAAGCTTCCACCTCGAACTTAGTATGCATGAGCTCTTTAAAAGAGTGCAAGCTTTTATTTTTTTTAATGCATTATTTTGCAAGCCATGCTTTCTTTCTATAATTCAGTGATACAGCATGGAAACAGGCCCTTCTGAGAAGCACATCTCACCTGCAGTCACATTGCTCTGCAAACTCCCCGCCTCATTTCTTAATTTCCTTAAATGCAGTCACAGCAGTTTCGTGCTTTAAAACCGTTCTGACAGTACGACCAGTCCAGCTTTTTTTTCCCACAAAGATTTGCTGTTTAGACATTGATACCAGACCTTGTTCCTTTTTGGTGATGCACATTATCTTGTGATTGAGGTGACAGCTCAAACAGCTTTCCTTGCTCCTGACATTGTGCCCTGTGAAGGACATCTATTTTAGCTTCTTTTCAACTCTGTCTTTTAGTTTAGAGATGCAGCGCGGAAACAGGCCCTTCGGCCCACCGGGTCCGCACCGACCAGCGATCCACGCATGTTAACACTATCCTACACACACTAGGGACAGTTTTTACATTTACCAAGCCATTTAACCTACAAACCTGTACGTCTGTGGAGTGTGGGAGGAAACCGAAGATCTCGGAGAAAACTTAGTGGTGTCCTAGTACATCAGTCACCGAAAGGAAGCATGCAGGTACAGCAGGCAGTGAAGAAAGCCAATGGAATGTTGGCCTTCATAACAAGAGGAGTTGAGTATAGAAGCAAAGTGGTCCTTCTGCAATTGTACAAGACCCTAGTGAGACCGCACCTGGAGTACTGTGTGCTGTTTTGGTCTCCAAATTTGAGGAAGGATATTCTTGCTATTGAGGGCGTGCAGCGTAGGTTTACTAGGTTAATTCCTGGAATGGCGGGACTATCATATGTTGAGAGTGGAGCGACTATGCTTGTATACATTGAAATTTAGAAGGATGAGAGGAGATCTTATCGAAACGTATAAGATTATTAAGGGGTTGGACACGTTAGAGGCAGGAAACATGTTCCCAATGTTGGGGGAGTCCAGAACAAGGGGCCACAGTTTAAGAATAAGGGGTAGGCCATTTAGAACTGAGATGAGGAAAAACATTTTCAGTTGTGAATCTGTGGAATTCACTGCCTCAGAAGGCAGTGGAGGCCAATTCTCTGAATGCATTCAAGAGAGAGCTGGATAGAGCTCTTAAGGATAGCGGAGTCAGGGGGTATGGGGAGAAGGCAGGAACGGGGTACTGATTGAGAATGATCAGCCATGATCACAGTGAATGGCGGTGCTGGCTCGAAGGGCCGAAAGGCCTCCTCCTGCATCTATTGTCTATTGTCTATTGTCATAAAACCCACGCAGGTCACGGGGAGAACGTACAAACTCCGTACAGACAGCACCCGTAGTCGGGATTGAACCTGGGTCTCCGGCGCTGCATTCGCTGTAAAGGCAGCAACTCTACCGCTGCGCCACCGTGTCAATGATCCTTTGCTCGGTTTCCATTCTCAAATCCGCCCAACACCCCTTTTGCAATTCTGGCAAAGATCTTTCTGATGTTTGGCCCTCTAATTTCATGTTCACCTTTTGCCCTGATGTTCCCGATGCTCAAAATGGTGACATTTTGAAATGGTGGTAAATCTGTGGAATTCATTGCCACAGAAGGCTGTGGAGGTCCAGTCAAGGGATATTTTTAAGGCGGAGATTCTTGATTAGTCTTAAGACGGATTCTTGATTAGTACAGTCGTCAGGGGTTATGGGGGAGAAGGCAGGCGAATGAGGTTGAGTGGGAAAGATAGATCAGCCATGATTGAATGGCGGAGTAGACCTAATCAGCCAAATGGCCTAATTCTGCTCTATTAACTTACAAACTTTATAAACTCCTCTTGAAGGTGGAATGCTGGAGTAACTCAGCAGGTCAGGCAGCATCTGTGGAGAAAAAGGATGGGTGACCTTTCAGGTCGGGAGCCTTCTTCTACCCCTTCTGAAGAAGGGTCCTGACCCAAAATGTTACCCGTCCTTTTCCTCCAGAGATGCTGCCTGACCCACTGAGTTACTCCAACATTTTGTGTCTCTCTTTGGTATAAACCAGCACCTGCAGTTTCTTGCTTCTACATCTCCTCTTGAAGGTGCTTGTTTACAGTTTTACAGCACGACAAAGCTTCAAGCTGCTCCTGAATTTTTACTTTTGCTTCTTCGTCTCTACGCAAGGGGTTGCCTTTCTGCCAGAGTCCTATCTCCACCGTACGTTTTCACACATTGATTAAAGGCTTGCATTCTTCTCCCATGTTGCATTCACCAGGCATTTCTTCATGTTATTATCAACTTTAAAATAGCCTTCTGGGTCCATTTGCCCTGCATTTTCCTTTGCTTCCAAGCTGACCTTGGACTCAAATGGTCAATGGCATTTTGCTTTCAAAGCAATTCCGTCAGATGTCCCATGCCATTGACGCCAACAGGACCGTGCTGTACTGTTCTGTGTTTTACGTTCCATTACAACTCCAGAAGCAGATTGCTGTAAATGGGCCCTGCAAAGCCTCCCTGGTGTTAGTAAAGGATCTCCCACCTTGTATCATCTGTTCTGTAGATTTAACCACCTTCCAGGCTCCTGTGGTTTGTTAGTTTACAGCCAAAACTATCCATAACGCCAACAAGACACTTAATCTTGCCTTGTCAAAAGTAAGATCTTGCTCATTGGTGATCCATAAGAGTAGGACTTCTTCAGTCTGAAGAAGGGTCTCGGCCCGAAAAGTCACCCATTCCTTCTCTCCTGAGATGCTGCCTGACCTGCTGAGTTACTCCAGCACTTTGTGAATAAATACCTTCGATTTGTACCAGCATCTGCAGTTATTTTCTTACATAAGGGTAAGGCAGTGATGTTGTCTACATGGATTTTAGTAACAAATCCGATAACCATGGTAGGCTAATCCATAAGATTAAAATGCATGGGATTAACAGTGACTTGGTCGTATGGATGGATTCAGAAGTGGATCACTGATGGAAGGCAGAGTGTTGGGGTGGAAGAACAAAATCCAGGTTGGGGGTCTGTGACCAGTAGTTCCATAGGGATCTGTACTGGGACCTGTGTTGTTTGTGATGGATATATAAAGCTGCACAGTGGCACAATGGTAGAGCTGCTGCTTCACAGTGCCTCAAACTCGGGTTCGATCCTGACTGCAAGTGATGTCTGTATGGAGTTTGTACGTTCTCCTTGTGACCACGTGGGTATTCTCTGGGTGCTCCAGTTCCCCGCCACAATCCAAAGAAGTGCAGGTTTTTAGGTTTAATTGGCTTCTGTAAAAAGCCCCGAGTGTGCAGGATGTGAAACTGGA
Source organism: Rhinoraja longicauda (assembly GCF_053455715.1). Lineage (NCBI taxonomy): Eukaryota > Metazoa > Chordata > Chondrichthyes > Rajiformes > Arhynchobatidae > Rhinoraja > Rhinoraja longicauda. The sequence continues at coordinate 7,901,153 of NC_135955.1, forward strand.
ATAAAATAGAACTACTGTACTGGTGATTTGATGATCGGCATGGAGTCTATATGCTGTATCTCTAAACTAAACTAAACTAAACTGTGAGAATAGGAAGGCAGAGTATTATCTGAATGGTGTCAAGTTAGGAAAAGGGGACGTACAACGAGATCTGGGTGTCCTAGTGCATCAGTCACTGAAAGGAAGCATGCAGGTACAGCAGGCAGTGAAGAAAGCCGTTGGAATGTTGGCCTTCATAACAAGAGGAGTTGAGTATAGGAGCAAAGAGGTCCTTCTGCAGTTGTACAGGGCCCTACTGAGACCGCACCTGGAGTACTGTGTGCAGTTTTGGTCTCCAAATTTGAGGAAGGATATTCTTGCTATTGAGGGCGTTCAGCGTCGGTTTACTAGGTTAATTCCCGGAATGGCAGGACTGTCATATGTTGAAAGACTGGAGCGACTAGGCTTGTATCCACTGGAATTTAGAAGGATGAGAGGAGATCTTATCAAAACATATAAGATTATTAAGGGGTTGGACACGTTAGAGGCAGGAAACCTGTTCCCAATGTTGGGGGAGTCCAGAACAAGGGGCCACAGTTAAAGAATAAGGGGTAGGCCATTTAGAACTGAGATGAGGAAAAACCTTTTTCAGTCAGAGAGTTGTTAATCTGTGGAATTCTCTGCCTCAGAAGGCAGTGGAGGCCAATTCTCTGAATGCATTCAAGAGAGAGCTAAATAGAGCTCTTAAGGATAGCTGAGTCAGGGGGTATGGGGAGAAGGCAGGAACGGGGTACTGATTGAGAATGATCAGCCATGATCACATTGAATGGTGGTGCTGGCTCGAAGGGCCGAATGGCCTCTTCCTGCACCTATTGTCTATTGTCTATTAAACCTATGTCCTCTAGCTTTTGATTCCCCTAGCCTGAGTGAAAGACTATGTGCTCAGGGGGAGGGGGAAGGTCGGGGGGGGGTTGCTTTCAAGTGGTGCTAGAGATGATGGTGTGACTCAATCCTATGGGTTTAGTTTATTTTAGGGATAAAGTGCGGAAACAGGCCGTTCGGCCCACCAAGTCCGCACCGACCAGCGATCCCCGCACATTAACACTGTCCTGCACACACAAGATACAATTATACATTTAATATATTTATACCAAGCAAATTAACCTACAAACCTGTACGTCCTTGGAGTGTGGGTGGAAACTGAAGATCTCGGAGAGTCACAGGGAGAACGTACAAACTCCGTACAGACAGCACCCACAGTCAGGATCAAACCTGGGTCTCTGGCGCTATAAGGCAGTAGCTCTACTGCTGCGCCACCGTGCCGCTCTGCTCCCCAACCAGTTCAGACAGTCCTTCAGGTTCATCACATAACGCAGGGAAGATCCAGCATCGTGACCCAGTAAAACTTACATTAGTTGCCGCGAATACATCAGCATTCCTGATGCCAAGGTATTTACCTGACATGAGCAGATGCCCACGATTCACACCTCAAATTAGCAACTACGAAGACCTGTCTTCTATCTTCAAATTTGTTTTCTTTTAGTTTTTGCAACCAAAAAAACTTCCAATTTGCATATACAACTTTCACGGGTGGAACTAGGCACAACTTTGGCACTTCAATATCTGTCAGCTGTTGAATTTATTCTATTACCACGTTATCCCAAATATTTGTTTTGGGGGCTATCACTGTGCAACCAGTAAAAGCATAAGATAATTATGGATTCAAGCTCCTCTCTAGGGCTAGAGTATCTACTTTAGACTGTCACATCAAAACAGTACTAAGAGAGGTCTAGATTTGCTATGTCCCCAACCATCATATCACTGCCTACAAAATGCAAAGGATGTTTTCTTTCGCTTCCAAATAATAATTCTTCCGGAATGAAAATCTGCCTAAAGTAAGCAAACTCATTGTTTCTCTCATTTGCCATCCGTTGAATGTCCTGTTCAAATTTTTTGCCGCATTCGAGGCTCAGTGGTAGAGCTGCTGCCTTACAGCGCCAGTGACCCGAGTTCAATCCTGACTATAGGTGTTGTCTGTACAGAGTTTGCATGTCCTCCTCGTGACCTGCGTGGGTTTTGCCCATGGGTTTTCCTCCCACACTCCAAAGACGTACAAGTTTGTAGGTAAATTGGCTTGGCGTAATTATAAATTGTCCCTAGTGTGTTTAGGATAGTGTAAGTGTGTGGGGATTGCTGGTTAGCACAGACTCAGTGGGTCGAAGGGCCTGTTTCCATGCTGCGTCTCTGATCTAAACTAAACTAAGCTACTTCCCTATATAACAATGTAATTAGTTGATTGCAAAAAAAGTAGGAGACATGATGTTAATTGAAGTTATTTCATTATTTGACTTTGTTAAAAGAAAAATGTTTTGAGATGAAGTTATTATTTTCAGAAGTTATTCTTGATGTATATATATTTTTTTATCCTTGATGTTATAGACCACAGATATAGACAATACACAATAGGTGCAGGAGTAGGCCATTCGGCCCTTCGAGCCCGCACCACCATTCAATGTGATCATGGCTGAT